>NC_089522.1:33487214-33853047 GCF_963924715.1 Thunnus thynnus
GTCAGTCAGAAATGATGTAATGAACTGGGACTTTTACAGAAGTCTGAAGGTGATCATGATGTTTGATGAATTTAACAAACACAATTTTAACACTGAATGCAAACCTATTGCTATAATAAACAAAAGTCAATTGTTAAAACTGTGATGTGAGTCTTTTCGCTGTGGGTTTAGATTTTAAATGTCCTCTAGTGTGTTTCTTGGGGGAAACTCACCAGTCATGTAAATTCTAATGATAAGGGTTTTTTCATGGTGTTTGGGAAAGTCATGCCAAGCCTAGCCATGAGCAGTCGAGCATGTAGAAGTGTTTTTCTACTGACAAGATAACAAGATAAACAGTTGACATGTTGGAGGTGTGCTGGTTTGCAGAGCATGCAGTAAGGGTCTGTTGTCTGCTGCTCTTTACTTAATATCTCACTGTGGCTGTTTCTTCTTGCACTATTCCTCCCTGCAACATTCATATTACTCCAAATATCTTCATATCTTATTGTGTAGACTTGTTTTTATTAAATAGCACAGCTGATGAAGCTCAGCTAATTCGGTGTTTAACACATTTATTTTTCAATAACTTCATCAAAAGTAACTCATGTTAGTTGGAATGTTTGTAAAATGAAGCAGCAGGAAATATTTGGTGTCCATCAGCAGTAACTTCACACAGAACTAATACAGCTGATAGTGATCAGAAACAGTAAACTATGCAGATATCTAAAATAACAAACATTAACTCAGGTGAGAAACTAAAACTCCAAACCACAGAGATTCAGTTAGAAGCTACAAAAATACTGACAGCTAAATACAGAGAGACTTTTAAAAACAGTCTTTCAGCACACTTCTTGTTTACCTTTGGTATGTGCTGGTAAAGGATCAGTGCCATCAGTAACAAAGTAGCCATGCCGCATTGCACCTGCCCATTTCCCTTTTTCCCCCCTTCAGAACAGAAATCGAAAGTATTCCAACATGTGAACAATAACATGACACATACTTGAAGCTTTTACTCAGTGCAGGCTGTAGGTGTGAGTAGATGCAAGATGCAGGGTTTTAAAACAGCACTGCAAGAGCTTTATAGAAGATTTTCTCTAACTGTTAACATCTATGTCACTATCGTTTTGATTTTCTCCTACCATGTTTTTTTAGATAAGGAATTTGCCTGCAGTTGCAAACCACAAGCAACTCAATGCGATTTATACATGGCTCTGCCATTTCTGGCCGTAACTCTTTTAATACTCTGGACAGACAAGGCATTTCAGAGATACTGTATCTATTGTTGGTCAACATGCAAGAGATGTCTTTTTGGTTTTTTATGGTCTCACATTTTCAAGGCAGTTTTGGTTGGTCTGCTGTGGATTGCATCTGTGCTCATCGATGGAGGCTGGTATGTTTGCTGTAAGAATGATCAGTCTGAGCAACAGGCACAGTTAGCCTGCAAGAAGGAAAACAACATCACAGCTGAGGAACAAGCAATCATCGCTGAACTAATAAATCAGTCAAGGGTAGGTTTTCCCTTCTTTCTTTAATAATAATAATAATGATTATATTAATGGATGAATTTTAATGGATCATTCCGTGTCAAATCAGATAAGGTTGTCAGACCTTGTCTATATCATGAATGGGTCCCCAAACCAAGGCCTGTAAAATATTTCTGTTCAATTACTATGTTTTCATATTTTTTCAGCCCTTGATATTATTTCATTTTTATAGCCTCAAAAATACCTTGGGAAGCCATGTTTGGGCATTCATATTTTGACAAGTATTGTTCCTAGCCTCACCAAATCTTGCAGGATGGAAGACAAACATGTTATGTATGCCAAAACCATTCATTTTATTTTTATAAGGCCCTAAATTTGGAAAAAAGTGCAAAATGTATTAATTTTATGCCAATATTTGAGGTCTCTACAAAAAAAATGTAATCCTGAAATTGATGTTTTTCTGCCATAGGTAAAATATCTCTCAACTCTGTGTCTGTTTTTGTATGGAGGAGAAATGGAAGAACATTGGCACTTCTTATACTAAATGACCATACATTAAGTTATTTCCACATACATTTTCATGCTCTTACTAGCTACCCTGTCCTATGAATATGACTGAAAAATGCTACCATGCCTTGTTTTATTCATAATATCTTAATTTCCATTGGTGGTAGTGACCTAAAATATTGGCACAAAATTAGAAAAGAAAGAAAAAAATAATAATTGATGCCATATGGGTGCAAAAAAGGGTTTATAATACCCTCAATGTCACTCTTGTTTATCAATAGGCATGAAGTACAAACTTTTAATGGTTCAGTCATACTGTGAACATGTTTGTCTTACATCCTACAAAGTTTGGTGAGGCTAGCAATAATTCTTAATACAAAATATTAATGCCCAAACATGGCTTCCCAGATAAGGTGTTTTTGAGAGTGTAAAAAATAAAAATATCAAGGGCTAAAAAGTATAAAAACACTGGGATTGAACAAAAAATATTTTAAAGGCCTTAGTTTCAGGACCCAAACATTGGATAGACAAATCTGAGACAGTGCTGCAACCATTTTCCTGGATTCTGTCTGATTTGACACAGAGGTGGAGCAGGCTGTCAACCAATCAGATTGACAGTTCAGCAGCTACACAGTTCTCCATTCTCTGTTTCTCTGTTTAGTGTCTTCAGATTAGGCTAACCCATTGTTGCTAGATTCGAGGCTAACCCCCTTCGCTTTTCCAGCAGTTGGGGAAACAACAGATGTGACTTTTCTTGGTCTTGACAAGCTGCAGCATTTTTTTAACTGACACGCTGTAGTCTGTACTGTATATTTACTGCCAGACTTACAACCTACTGTTAACTTTTTCCTCTGCTGCGCTCTTTCACTCAACCACTCATTCACCTGCTACGCCATATTTCATGCACTGCTGTATACCTTAAAAGGAGGTATGCTACCAAGAGTTTCCCAGGCAACGACACAGAGGTTAATTCACATTTCGGAACAGCGCTGCACAGAGACTCCCAAACACTATTGATTTTCGAATGAATGGATACTTGGTGTTATTTTTTTGGCATTTTTACTATTAGAGGGGAAACACTGAATAAAAAGACGAGTTTGATTAAAAGGAGGGTTGTTTCAGACCAACGGTGCCAGCACAGCAAAAGCTTGGTCACTTTGATTTTAATCTCAAACAAAAGTATCTTTTTGTGCTGAGGTGGGTGGAGTTGTCCTGCTAAAAGTATGTTTATGCAAATGAATGCAGTATGGTTTTGGTGCTTTTTACAGAAGGGAATTGTTCTTGGATTTCCACAGTCTCAGACCAAATCTTTTTTTCTTTTATTTAAATTTTTTGGGGGGTATTTTTAGTGAAGAGGCAGGCAGAAAACAATGGAAGAAAGGGAGAGAGAGGGGCATGACATGCAGTGAAGGTCCCCAGCTGCAATCAAACCAGTGATGTTGCGTTAGTGTGGCATGCCATAGCCAATTTACAACCGCGGTATTCCTGCTCAGACCACCTCTTATCCCAAAGGGCAATTTTCATGTCCTAAGCTGGGATATCACGCAGACCTCACCAAAATCACACACCACTTTTCATGCAAGTTCACATTAGACAATTATTTTGACATATAAACCAATACTACATATGAATATGTTTTAAGTTGGCCCTACTTTTCCCATGATACTAAGGGGCAACTCTGAGGAGAAATGATTGTTTCATTTCCGGGCAAGAGAGATGCTCAACCAATGAGCTAACAAGTTACTGTTAGGGCTGCTTGAGTTTAATAAAGCAGGGGAAACGACTTTTGTGTCTGTGTGCAGTCTGTCATGACATGGTGTGAGAAGTCCAACATACCCGGTAACAGAGAATCCTGGCCGGCATGTCAAAATTCTGTGCTCCGGCTTCGACCCCTTGCCACTCTAGATACAGAGATTAACCCATTTGGTATTGCCACGAAGTTGGATAAGGGAGACAGAGAGGTACAAGTTTAACTTGCTACAATAACTCATCTCCAATCCAATCCTGTTTTATGACCCAACTCATGCTAACAGCTACGATCATGTGGTAGCTAAGCTGAACGTACACTTTGTACCCCGCAAAAATGTCATTCACTAACAGGTGTACTTTCATCAGTGCATGTGGCGGACTGGTGAGTCCGTGGAGGCTTTGGTGAGAGGATTTTACCAGTTGGCGGAATACTGCCAGTTTGGGACTATGAAGTAGGGGTGTGCCCAAGTCCAAATATGTTATTCGGCAAAGCAAAAATGGTGGTTTTTTATTAACATTTCTTTCGTACAAATGTGTTAAAAATTTGTTTCCAGGAAGAAAAAAAAAACAAGTCAAACACCAGTACATAGGTCGGTTACATCTCTATCTCAGTCTCTCTCATCTGCTCCGCTGTTATGTCTATCAGCAGGTCTTAAATGGGGGAAGTACATCCACCTGCTACATGATGCACATTTCCTAATTTGGACATCACTCTCGGAGTTCGGGGTGTTCCCAGAGGTAAAGCTGAGCCACTGACACAAGTGAAGTGCTCCTAAGGGACTCTCCATAACCTGTTGTTCCCCTTCTCCTTTCCACAAAGTTAAGTTGTAAAAAATAGGCAATAAATGAAAAGTGCAAAGCAAGAATCAAAGTCTGTCTGCGCATTTGTAATACACTTGGTTTTAGCTCAGTAGTCAGCGCAGTCGTCTATGATCTGGGAGACTCCAGTTTGAGACCTGGTGTGAGGATGTCCTTCATAAGATAGTTTATTCATAAACACTTATTTTAACACTTTAATATCCTAATAAAAATGTAATAAAATGTAAAAAAGAGAACAATGATGCCATCCACACCTACTGCAAAAACACTGAGCACAGAATGCGGAAGTTGCCCCCACATTTACTGCAATATTTCCAACATGAGGTGGACAACTGCCTCTTCAAATATTTGGTGGACCAGAGCCTGGCATCAGAAACCTCTGACAGACAGTTTACTCATCTATGAAGTTGTAACAGATGTAAATAATAATAATCTGGGATTACATAGAGAAGCACCTGAGATGGCCTAAATAATAAATCCACAGAACGGCATTCTTTCTCCAGGATGGTTACAACAACCTACCTGCAAGTTACCATGAAAAACTGTGTTAAAGTGTACCAAGGAGGACTGCTGCTGTTTTAAAAGCAAAGCTGCTCACAGCAAATATTGATTTCATTTATGTTTCTGCTGTTTACTCAACTTTGTAAGAAGTTAATTGATAAATTAAAACAATTTATAGCAATATTTTTGTAAGCATTCTCACTTTACTTTTAGTGCCTAAAACTTTTGCACAGTACTATATATATGTATATATATGTATATGTGTGTGTGTATAGCGACACCTTTAGCTTGCCTACCTATTGCCAAGAAACCCGGTGTAATCATCAGTCATTCCCCAACGGAGATACAATCCCAGTAGTTAGTGTTTTGCCTCTGGATGATTGGACTGAGAAGTTCCTTCAACACGTGACATTGGACAGGAAAGAGCCGAGCAAAAATTTTAAAATCGGAGGTTTCATTTGTCTCCAGCTCTCGACACAGGTTCGGGAAAGCCCCTTGAGCCTGTCACTGTAGTATCCATGATTTCACCCATTTAGTGCGGTTTCTCCTTATTTTTCCTCTCCGCCTCTTCCTTTCTTCTTCCACAAGCAAATGACCAAAGGCTGACAATGCCAGTGCCATTTACAACTTATCAGACATTTTAGTAACTATACGAAACTGTCTGTGGCGAGCAAGAGTGGTTTGAAAATGCTAGGCAACTGCTACTTTGTTTCTCATGGATTCCAAGGTCTTCCAGTTTCCCTTTTTGAGTTCATGCAGGCGCAGAACGTAAATGCTAGTTGGCCGTTGGATGTATAGTCTTTGTAGTGTGTTCAAATGCAACTGAAACAGGGCGACGAGAGGCGACGAGAGGCGATGTGAGACGACGCAACAGTTGGCTTTGGTTGCCGCTAGTTCTTTGATGTAGGTTTGGTGTGTCACTTGCTTTAAACCCTCTAGACTCCAGTAGAATTCTAGAATGTTGCTTCAGTTCACTGAGAACCCTCTCTTAAATGAGCATTTTCCTACTCAGTCCAAACAAACAGCTCTATCTCAAAATAGTAAGAAATTGACAATCAACAGTTGTTTTCATCTTAAAAAACACAATTTCCTCTTTAATTTGGTACCAATAAGTGGCATGTGTAGCAGAAAAATCAAGTAATTATCACTATAAACCTGCACTTACTTGTAACCCCACCTCCCCTCAAGATGTTATGTATGTGATGAGGCACTGATCAGTTTCTACAGTTTGAAACATGACAATATAATTTAACAATTTATCCTATATTCCTCACACACACACACACACACACACCTATTTTCTTTGGAAGAAACTTTATTATGATAACTGTAAAAGTCACTACAAACTGTACATGCAGTTACAAAGAGAAAAATCTCAAAGTCAGCAAGTAAAGCTTTTGGTAACATCCTATTTATTTTTACTTAGGTGTACACAGTATGAAATGAATAAATATAATGATGCCAAACAATCAAAATATTCAGTGAGAGATACAATGGATTCTAAGAGAAGATAAAGTAACTCCAGGTCAACAAGAATGTGATCTACAACATTTCTCTCCATCTGCTTCCTAGTGTTAACAAATCATAGCCTATAATTTTTTTTACTTTTTTTACTTAGTATACATGATATCAATGTAAAATTTGCCTAACAATCAAAACATTCAATGCGAAGTGCATCTGAGTCTACCTAAAAGAAGAGAAAGTAACCTCAGATCAATTTTGTAACAAATATGTGATCCACAACTTTTCTCTGTCTGCTTCCTGAGTCAACATTTAGAGTCTAACAACAAAACAGATCTTTCACTGGATAATGCTTGACTTTCAAAGTACAAGAGAAAATGTCTAACACTTCAACCCATGCAGCAATGTTATAAGAACAGACAACAACAGTCAAACTTGTATGGAAAAAAATTGCCAAGTTGCTGCAACCTGGTCAGTCCTCCCTAAAGACTCACTGGCACACTCCCTCCCAGAAAACAGCATTCAATGTCAGCAGTGAGAGCCAGGTAGGTCCTGCTGTTTACTGGCAGTGATAATATGATTTTGGACAAAAAACTTGACCTCACAATGTCTTGTTGCTTTCCATGATGCATGGTGGGTCAGGATCTCTCTCACAACACAAATTTACGCCTTCCGTAACATTATAAAGATGAGGACAGTGAACTACAGAACCATTTTGTAGATCTACAAAAAAACGGGGAAAAAATCTGTGAATTTCATGAATTCCTCCAAACTGACGTCATTCTGTCATGTCCAGTCAAAGTGTAAAGGCCAATTCATGCTTTTCACGTTTGCGTGGCCATGAGGGTCCACGTTGGTCATGTGGCGTAAATGTCATCATCTGCCCCATCTGTGGACATCCACACACAGCCCAGAATTTGTGACTGCACAGATTGTATGCATTGCAGGTGTGTCAACTACACATATGCTAGAAAAGCAAACTCTAGGTTATTTACATAACTCTGGTTCTCTGAGTTCCATGAGTGAAGAGAACAGGAATGCCTGTCTGGTCTACTGTATGCATGTACTGTATTCCTGTTCTCATTAAGCTGTTGCTTTTCTTCTTTCAGTATTTTCTTGTTGTTCAGCAATATCCAGGAACTCCTCAGCTGCATTCAGACTGGAAACAGTCATGTGCAAAACAATACTAGGGGCTGTGTTGGTGTGGGTATGTTGTTTAAAGTGCTGGTGAGACAATGACATATGATCCAGCAAGTCCCGTTGGAATAACAGACTATTTCGTTTAAAGGCTGATCAGAAAAACACTGAACAGTGGTTTGTGGATTTTATAACTCTGGAAAGTTATCATGCTGCAACCCTGTTTACTAGTGCGCACATGTAAAACCACAGCTGTCCATGGATGTGGAACCAAATCTGTCTGTAGACGTGGAACAAAGAAAGCATGAATTTGCCTTAAGGGTGTGAGGGTCAGGGTCAGCTAAACATGGAAACATTTATGGATCTTTGTCTCTGTCTGTCTGTGTCTGACATCTCCTCCTGGAGGTCATTCTTCACACTTCGGTTAAGGAACACCATGACACAAAACAGATAAAAACATTTGTAGAACACCGTGGCAGTTTCTGAGAGAGGGTCTTTCTGTGTTTAATATTACGCTCGCAAGCGGGTACAATACCAGCAACAGATATGGAGAGTTGTCTTAGGTAAAGTACAAAGTCATGCTGTGAGCAGTCCATTATTATACTGTAGCAGATAGGTATGGCTGGCATCCTCTTCAGTTCTTGGCCATGTTCAGGACCTCAGTTGTGGAGGCGGCTGCTCAGAGTTGTGGCCGGAAGGTCATCAGTGCCTGTCAGGGTGACAACCCGAGAACCCACTGGTGGACACCAGTAGTGAAGGAGGCTGTCAAGCTGAAAATGGAGGCCTTTCAGGTCTGGCTGGCCCAGGGGTCTCCTGAAGCAGCAAATGGGTATAGATGTGCCAAAAGGGTGGCAGCTCAGTTGGTTGCTGAAGCAAAGGTCTCTGAGGTATTCAATAAGCTCTTCAGTGGCAAGGTGCCAGGTGTAGATGAGATTTGCCCTGAGATTCTGAAGGCTCTTGACATTGATGGGCTGTCATGGCTGACAGGTCTCTCGGAGATCAAGGACAGTGCCTGTGGAATGGCAGATGGGGGTGGTGGTTCCCATCTTTAACTATGCTCCAATTATTTGGGATCACATTACTCAGCATCCCGGGGAAAGCCAGGGTGCTGCAAATGAGGCTCTGGCCAATTGCCAAACCTTGGATTCAGGAGGAACAATATGGATTCCTGGCTGTGGAACTGTGGACCAGCTCTTCAACCTTGCGAGGATACTGTAGGGGTTATGGGAGTTTGCACATCCAGTCTACATGTGCTTTGTGGACTTGGAGTCTTATGACCGTTTCCCTTAGGGTACCTTGTGGATGGTGCTGCAGGAATATGGGGTACCAGGGCTGTTGCTGTGAGCCATTTGGTCCTTATATAACTGTAGTGAGATCTGTGTCTGCATTCTCCGCAGTAAGTCAGATTCATTCTCAGTTGGTGTTGGGCCAGGGTTGTTGTAGATACAAGCGACCAAAATGGGTCTCCTGTGGAGAGTGTCTGGGCTCAGCCTTAGAGATAGGGTCAGGCCAGCAGGCCAATAGCTTGAGAGTTCTGAGGTTGTTTCCCACTGTAGTTCACTGAAGTCCAATGATTTGGTCAGTTCTGTTCAAAGAATTAAGAACGGAAAATGTTCAGTTTGTGAACCATCAGTGATGATCTGTGATTGTTATCCAATTGACAGCTGAGAAGAGTGATATCCGATATACTTTATAATGATAGGTGACCAAGACCTGTAAATCTTGTTTTATCTTGGGAAATATGTCACTGAGGCTTAAATTTACATCCAGGACCGGTTGTCTTAGGGTTGAATTAGCACTGACATCTGTCTGCTTACTAACTGATGGGGAAAATAGCACGGGTCACAGCCCAGCTTACTCTGAAAATAAAATCAAAATGTGTTTTTCCTCTTGTTCCTTCAGTGCAATGTTTGAGCTTCACTGTGCATGTCTGCAATAACAGCAGGACAGATTCAATAAATGACTTGTAAAACAGAGACATAATTTTCCCATCTACATTAAAAGCATTTTACTTCCTGAGGAAGTACAAACATTGCTGTCCCTTCTTTCCGACCGCATCAGAGTTGGCATCAAACTTTTATCAATGACTGTTCCAAGATATTTATAATGTATATGTATATTCTACTAACTCGATTTCAATTCCTTTGATGAAGGTCTGAGATAGTGGGTGGGGTGATTTCCTTCTAAAATCAATGACCATATCCTTGGTCTTTGTGGCATTTAATCAGAGAAAGGCCTCATCACACCATTTGACAAACTCATCTACCACCGGCCCATGCTCAGATTTATCTTTATGGAGCAGACTGATGATAACTTTATCATTGGTGAAGGATTGTTTCAGGATGCACCTGTCCCCATGCTGCCTTCTACAGTCACTGGTGTAAAGACTGTGCAGCAAAGGGGACAGGACACAGCTCTGAGTAGAGCCAGCAGAAGAGGAACGCTGTTCTGACTGGAATCCATTTACTCTCACCCTCGGAGACCTACATGTTAAAAAATCTACAATCCAGCCCACAAAATTTACATCAAGATTAAAATAAATAAGCAATTTCCTAGCTAAAACATGTGACTGGATAGTATTAAACGCAGATGAGAAATCCAAAAATAAAAGTCTGGCATGAGTGCCAGGACTTTCTATGTGTTTATACAGGAAGTTGAGTAATGTGATTGAGGCATCTTCTACTGCCATCCCAGCCCTATATGCAAACTGCATGGGGTCCAGACCCTTCCCCACCATATCCAACAGTTCCCTTTTGACTAGCTTTTCAAACAACATTTATGTGTAATACAGAATACTTTATTGATCACAAATTATGGTTGTCATACCAAAACACTTATTGAATGCAAAGTAACAGCAGGCTTATACTACTGCAATAAATTAAAGTTGAACCTATGTTTTTTTTATAGGTATTGTCTGTTTTTTCAGTGCTAGGTTTTCTTTCTGTCTTTTTTGTTGTTTTTGTTTATGTTATCTCTTTGACGTTAATAACTTCTATCTATGTATTGATCATATGGTAATTTTGTGATAGGTGTAAATTTTTGGTCTTATTGCTATTACACAATACTACTGTGATGATATGGATCTGTACTATATGACCTTTTTGCTTCTTTTTCAGATAATTGGCTTGAGGTTATCCATTTGTATCATCTTTTTTGCCTCTCTGACATCACTACTGACTTCATTAAAACGCCCGAAAGATGAGAGATGTTGCACGAGACAAGATCGACTTAACGAACTGATTTTGGAAGAGGAGGAAAATATACTGGAAGACACCTTGAAAAGTGCAGTAAAACAGAGGTTGACTTCAGACCTCAATGCCTACTTGGCTTCAGGGCAATGGGAAAAATGTTTTGACATCGCTGACAATTTAATGGATAATCCGACTGGATTCTAATCTTCTTGACAACAAGGAGGGCAAAACAACGAGGTAACTCAAACAAACATCTCTTGGCCTCCATTTGATTTTTGATTTATATTTTTCATTTGTTATCTACTATCCATTATCCATCCATTATTATGCTATCCAATCACTTTTTACACTAAACAGATTAATTACAGATGATAAATTGGGTAGATTAGGTATTGTATATGACACAACTTTATACTTGCATTTTGTTCGAGACTACCAACTTGAATTATTATAACTAGAGGGAACAAATGACACTAACTGCACTGTATTTTCCATCAACCTGTATAATGTGGGTGATAGTTTGCACATTCTCTGTGTTTGTGTGTGTTTTTTTAGTCTGGTGAGTATATTTTTCTGTCACTCACCCATATATGTGTGATCTGTTTTCTCTGTCTATCCCTTCCTGGTGCTGCTTGTCACTCTGACACAAGCAGCACCAGACATATTCTTCAGGACAAATTGTCTCAAAAAAAAAAAAAAAACACTGAGCTGAACAACAAATCAGCTAAAAAACTCAAATTTGATTTATTCATTTTTAACTGACTATTGTTTTAACATCTTGACATTTTTCTTGATTAAATGCACTTGTTTGTGTAATGTTTTGAAAACACAATTAATTTTTTTCAATACATATTCTGTCAATGTTATTGCCCATATTGACATAAGTACATACACTGGAATGCTGGTAAAACCTGATGCAAGAAGTATTTTTTTGTACACAACAAACACAAATTTTAACATCAAAGTCTTTAGTAGATACTAATTTATCTCATAATATTTAGATTAATATTCCTCAGAAAATCCATTAACCATTCCATTGCAATGTGAATGTGGAAAGAACAAACAAAACAAGACTCAGAGTCGATGAACCCTGAGATGTTCCAGAACAGCTGATCAGAGTTTGTTCAATCAGTGAGTTAAGCCTGTGTGTGGTGAATGAAAAAAGCCATCCTCAGTGGAGCTCCAGTACTATGATTCACCATGGCAATAGGTAAATAAAAGGCAGAGCCTCTATTTTAATCCAGTGGATGTAGAAACATTAATGAATGTGTAATGTGCACTGTGAACATTTATTTACAGCAGTGACAGATCCTGAGCCAGAGCAGGGAAAAAGGTTAATAAGTTAACAAAATAAAGTTTTATCTAGTGTAGGCCATTAATTCATCATTTACCAGACTTGAATTTCATTAATGGATGATGTTACAAATATTTATTCAGCTTTAATCTGACGGGGATAAAACACAGGGGCAGCGAGTGAAGATGAAAGTTATACTTGAAGATTAAAAAAGTATAGATAAAACAGATACATAGAGACATGATTGTAAACTCACAGTCTGATCCAGTAATAATAAGTTTGGTCATTTTCAGTTGAAAAGGAGTAAACTAAGAGTACATTTTTAGACATCTATTTGTATCTTGCCTAAACAGCATACAGTGACTTTATTTCAACAAATGTAGTAAATTTAAGCAGAGTAACTGAAATGCTGTTAAAATATGTAACATTAAGACTAGAAGCAGCCTATTTAAGCACTCACTTTTAAATTACATTTAGTTTGCAGTCTGAAGGTAAACCACAGTCCTGTTCACTCAGAAATATGAACATATTATCTCAAATATGACATGAAAACTATGATAGGAATGTTTCAGTGCAACCAATCACATCATGATTGATCAACATAATCATTCATTGATCGTATATGTTTGAAGCTTCATAAAGATTTTTAAAATTTAAACTGAGATTACACATTAAATGTGCAACAAATGTTTCAGTGCAGGAACTGATCTAACAACCAGACAGCTTCCTGATCAGTGTGCACAGAGTCATAGTGTTAATAAAGAAGGACATGAAGAGGTTTGACTCTGAACTGAGGTTGAATTCATGCTGTGTTATATTTGAATGTGAGAGCAAAAACCGCTGTTCAAAGAAAGGACTGACTACCGCAAAAAAGCGATAATATTGTTAACAAGTCCTTAAGTAACAAACTAATATCCAACTGGGATTTTGATTCTGACATACAGTAAACCACTGCTAATTAATGCGCTTCAATACAGTAACCATGGTAACTGACCAAGAGTTTAAGCTACCTCTCATTCATTTCCTCATCTCATGGTGAACAAACTCAGAATTTGGTGATCGCGCATTTGCCACACGTCATTTTGGCCATCTTTGTTTGTTCCAACACATAAGCAGCCATTAAACAAATACTAATTTCAGAAATTAGTGATAATATAATGCTACAACTTCAACAAACAAGTATAATTAATGTAATACAGCCTGAGGTGCAAAACAGAACAACAAAACCAAAAACACCACGAAAAAAGGAAAAGTGTGTTGATGGGTAGTTGGTATACATTGGAGATGACTGACTGAAGTTGTGTTTTTCCAACAGACGCAGCCCCCTGGAGCCAGAAGCAGGTCCATCAAACAGGCAGTAAAAATGACTTTTTCATCAATTTCTGGGAGAACTCAGACTGTCTGAGATTGGTTTTAACTTTCCTCTTGTTTGATTCACAATCTGTTATTTACTCACCTTTTCCTTATTGGACAGATTATTCCTTATGTTTGATAAATGCTGTTGATTGCTATTGATCGATTTCATTTACTGATAATGTCAGATGTTCTAGTCTTGATTTAGTTTTATTTGTTGATAATTTCATTCAAATGATGACTGCTTCGATCAGTGATATAATTATTCTGTAAGATGGATGCATATTGATAATTGCATTTTATTTATTATTCACTTATTGCAATTCTAAAGAATAATTAAAATTCAGATCATTTTTAGTTTTGATTTTTTTTTTCATTTTTGCTGTTTTGATTTTCATTTCAACATTACCTTTGATTGTATTTTATCACTCAGTTTATATTTTTTATGCTACCTGTTGACTGTCCATTTTGAGTGATTTACAAACGTATTTACACCTTCATTTTGCCCTTTTTCATCATTTGCATTTTTAATAATTGATTGATTCAACTTTGATTGAGTCAAATTTTTATAGATTTTTAAGCCATTAATTAGGATCTGTATAGTATTATGGATAATGGGATCAATATATTGTTTGAAAATAAAATATTTCAATGCTATTAAGTCTGGTATTTTAATTTCATCATGAAGTATTCAGTAGTGATTACATTTCAGATGGCAGCTACAGATTCCGCATTGATTACAGAGAGCTGAATGCAGCCACCATTAAAGAGTCATACCTTCTGCCATACTGCAGCTTTTATTGGACTGTGCTCCACTAAATGCTCTCACCTCACCTCACGTCACCACAGCCTTCCCGGCTGTGAAGGTAGAGCAGGTCATCCACTAATCAGAAGATCAGTGGTTCGATTCCCGGCTCCCCCAGTCCACACACCCTCACTAGCCCACCGATTGTGGCACACCCCGTCTTCAAGCATTCTTTCTTGCTGTACACAGATGCTTCACAGGACAATATTGGCTCTATGCTGGCTAAATGTCAAGACAATAAAAAGCATGTTATTGCCTATGCAAGCCACACACTCAACCCTTTGGAGAGAAAATGGTCTACTTTTGTTTGTTCTGTGAGGCATTTTAAACACTTCCTGGCTGGGAGCTCATTCACAGTGATCATAGATAATAAGCCACAGATGCCATGTCCAGGTGTCCCAACACACCCTCACCAAAGCTGTGCAGTGTGTCATCTCTACCATCAACTTCACTGACAAGATGACCCACGTTGACAGAGATGGTGATAACAACACCACCTCAGTGATTCCTGCAATCAGCCACACACTGGCAATTGACTTGGGAAAACTGCAGGAACAGCAAAGGGAGGATGAATGCCTCAGCATGGTCATTGCAGGTCTCATTTGCTCAGCATTGATGGGTTTGCATGGAAATGAGTTTAGTGGCCATTTGAGGGCAGAGTGTACATTGTGAAGAGTTAGACGCATCTGTTATTGGCCATACATTACTCTTCATATTCATAAGTTTTGTGGTGAGTGCTTGCCATGTCAAACATGGATAATAGAGCCCCACTACAGCCAATCCAAGCAGAGAGACCATTTCAGAAGAATGCTGCGGATATCACAGAGCTACCAGTCACTACACAGGGCAACAGGTATGTTTTGGTAGTGGTGGACTATTTCACGCTATGTTAACCTCCTCTCTTTGAAAGACCAGCATGTTTCTACTGTAGCTAAGTGCATTTTTGAGGACCATATAAGAAAACATGGCTTGTCAGAGTCAATTCACACTGACCAAGGCCAGCAGTTTGAGTCAGACCTCATAAAGCATCTTTGCACAACTGTATTGGCACACACATCACCATATCATGCCCAATCAGATGGTATGGTAGATAGACGAGACAGGACACTGAAGGATCAACTTGCTAAATACTTTTCGGAAAGTGGTGGCAAATGGGACAAGTACCTGCCACAGATTGAGCTGGACTAAAACTCCAGTGTTCATTTAAATTAAAATTTAAAAATTGAACTAGGAAATTAGTTTTAAGAGGGTATTTAAATGTTACTTTTTATTTTATTTTATTTTATTTTTTATCACAAAATCTTTTCTATCAACCAACAAACAGGACAGAGTCCATTCTGTGATTGGCTGTTGCTTTGGTCTGAATGAGTGAACAGCCAATCACATGACTGGTTCTGTCCTGCACAAAAAATGATGTAAAAACTGCAGGGATAAAATGAAAATGACCTGTAATAAATGT
Source organism: Thunnus thynnus (assembly GCF_963924715.1). Taxonomy (NCBI): domain Eukaryota; kingdom Metazoa; phylum Chordata; class Actinopteri; order Scombriformes; family Scombridae; genus Thunnus; species Thunnus thynnus. The sequence continues at coordinate 33,502,954 of NC_089522.1, forward strand.
ACTTATGAAAAGAAATAACATTTCATAATAATGAGCTAAATTTTGAAAAGTTATTGAATTATTAAAAATTTAATGGTCATATTACATATTTATCTGTATTTATGTGTTTTATTGTTTATTACTTAATATCTTATTTGTTTAATATTGAACCCTTTGGGTCTTCATACATCAGTAATGTCTATAGTTCTTTATGTGGAGTTTGACTGGTTCTCAATTTTTATTTTTCCAGGATTTCACATATCGCACATAACAGAAATCCAGAAGTCTGATGATGCTTAAACTTCTACATGATAGATGCCTCTATAGTCAACAAATGTTATTGTTTTACTGCAAATATAATGTGTTCATCAGGAATTGAAAGATGTTTTCTATCAGCTGTTTCTCTGTTCACATTTAAATTAGTTTCCTCTTTCTCTGTAGAAATGTTCTCATGTCTGCATGTTTAATTTTAATTTTTTACTGTAATTAGTCTAGTTTTCATCTCTCAGGATGATTTTTAATTTTTGTCAGATTATGTTGTTAGAACAGAAAGATAGATAACAGGAAGTTAAAGCTACAGGAAACTAGATCTTTATTTTCCTAAATTCATAATCCAGCTTTATGTTGGCATAAAGACCTACTGTGCTCAGTATCTGAAGGAGGCGTCTGATGAAGAACTAATACAAGGCTGTTGAAATATCTCAATAACAATGCTATGAAATGTTCAGATATTCATGTTTAGAGGATGAATCCCACTGACTTTGGTGATCCTCTGACTTTCTCTCTAGCACCACCATGAGGTTTGACATTTTGTAGTTTAGAATAAAAAATCTCAACAACTATTAGATGAATTGTAGTGTAATTCGGTCATGGATGTATTATAGGAACTGGATATGGACTCAAAGATGGAGCCTATTCAATCTAATGAGAACTGATCGTCTGGTACATGAGCTGAAAGAGTTTCTTGCCTCCGGGTTTACTTCCGGGTTGGGCAGTTGACTGCTGCTGGCCCCGCCCACAAGTTTCCGCTCAGCCATGGACTTTACATTGTGATGATGTCACAGATTTTAAACTGCTTTTCTCAGCTCGAGGAAAGTTTTGCAATTATTAAACCCTCATGGATCAAAAATTCATTATAGAAATTGTTATAATTGACCTTGTTTGCAGCTGGAAGTGTCCTGTCAGCAGTTTTACAGACGTCTCTTTTACAGTGGTGGTCTGTGGGGAAAATGCTTACCATGAGTGGCCACAGAGCAAAATGGAAGCAAGGCTGAGTAGCGGCACCGTATCAAGTTCTTATTATACATCCATGAGTTTGGTACAGACATTCATTTTATACTAAATTTGATGATCATCTGACTTCATATAGCATCGTCAGGTCAAATTTTTATTTGACCAAACTCTTGCAAAACTGACAACATTCCCATCAGCCCCAGTTGTACTTTGTGCTTAGTGCTAGCAAATAAAATCATGCTAACATGCAAAATTAACATGTTTAACATGGTAAAAATTATACCTACTAAACATCTACATAACAGCATTGTGTCTGTGAGCATGTTAGCATGCTTACATTAGCATTTAGCTGAAATCACTGCTGTGCTAAAGTACAGCCGCACAGAGCTGCTAGCATGACTGAAGACTCTTAGGACCAAATCCACAAAGAATGCCCCCTTTTGCGCTGATGATATGCTGGCACAAACATGCCAATACAGTTTTGCAGCTGAGTGCAATTTGCCCTTGTTTTGCATCTGAGTGAGCAGAGATGTTTTCAGTGTTTCAGGCTTTTCTCCACATTTCAGCACACAGATTGGTCCATAATGAAAGCTGCAGAGAGCATAAAATCCTTATGTTGCATATCTTTAATTAACAAAGGTGCCACACATAGAGCAAAACCAACTTTCGTGTATTTGCTTCTTTTACTTCTCTAGTATTTGGCATCTATAACGTAATCTACTGAAATGTCAAATGTCAAAATACATCTATTAATGTGACTCAGGCAGGTCTGAAATGTGTTAGATTAATGTCTGAATCTTACAATAATGTTGTTCAGGTGTCATTGAATGTATTCAGGGCTTCACAAAAACATCAGTATTGATGATCCAGCCAGCTGTGGGCAACAAACAGCTGAAATAATAAGTGCGTCTCCAAACTGAGAGAGAGGCTGTGCACATTCATGCTTGGCACAGCAGTGGTAACTTCATTAACACCGGATCAGTCAGGATCTGACAGTAATTAATATTCTGTGTTCTGCTGCACATCTACACAACTCAGCTGTTAAACACAGATTCCAGGTTTATATGGTGGAATTGTAATAAAGCAGCCCTAATGGATGAATCCTGAGCTCCATCAGAGCTGTCAGGACATTTTTACTTTTAAGTTGCTGAATGTCTGAGATAAGCCTACCACAGGTAGGTTCCTAGGAAACAGAATGTAAAACTGAAACAGATCCATGATTTTTAGTTTTCTGTAGCTTTACTGAATTAAAACATAATTATTAATTTGTTTGTAAATGTATATTTCTTCCCGTGTTTTTACTTACACTCTTATCATTATGCAAAATAAACAAAAATTTAACTAAATTAAAGTGTGTTTAAAACTTCATTTTTGTGTACAGTCAAGAAAGATATTGAGTTATGAATGTATTCATAACTCATATGCAGTGGTGCAGTTCAGATGACATTTATACAGTATCAGTTAAAAGCTTTCACATTGATTTGGTAACCCTTGATTCCTTTTCTTTTTATTTTAATTAGCGATTGAGATTTTATTTGTACATAATACCCAGCTAATAGCTAATTTAATGAAGATTGAGATGTTTGCTAATTTAAAAGAAATCTGACTATAGCCATGTTTTTGTTTTATCTTTGTATTATCCATCTTCATTGTGTTGATTTATGTTTGTGTAACTCTGATAGACATGGAGTGCATCAAGGGTTTTCCTCATTTTGTCATCCTGAGGTTTTCTCTTCCTGAAAGGTAGAGTAGCTACACTCATGGGTCTTTTACCTGCCTGTCAGCCATTTGATGGGGTTGGATGTTTGGCCTGATGTGTACCTGGGACCCGTGACCTCTGTCAGGGATCTTCACCTCTGATGATGTTCCTTTGAAGTCTGAGCAAAAATGACGTGGAGTTCCCCAAGGCTCCATCCTGGAGCCTCTTCTGTTCAACATCAATATTCTCCCACTATCTCAGATTATATCATATTATGATTATATTATATATAAACATATTAAAATTATAGAGAAGACATGGAAGAAACTGTGTTAGAAATATGAATGAAATATAAAGAGCAAAGGTTTGCAGTCTGTGAGGGATTCATCCCACCGTCTGCATCTGCAATTAACACTTTTATCCTCAGGGAGGCACTATAGAGCCATCAAAAATGAGAACAACTTGTTTTTCTTGCCAAATGCTGAACATCCTTATGATTTCACAATCACCCACCTCTTCTCCGTTATTATTATTTATTATTATTATTATCATTATTTTATTGTTATTATTTTTATTGTTTTAATGTTTTTGAAATCAAATTATATGTTAACGTGTTCGTGCTCTTTGTGCTCATCAGTTGTCTTGATTTGGTTTTGACTGTCTGTAAATAAAAAAACACTGTGGACACAGTATAATTCAAACTGTGCATGAATCAAAACTCTGAAATGTAATCACCACCGAATGCTTTATGATGAAATTAAAATACCACTGACTTAAGAAAATCCCAAAAAGTAGAGTCATATCTCACATTTCGGGGACTTTGGGGTTTCTCGTATTTAGTGGATGAGAACTCTGAATCTGTAGTCACAAACTCCAGCCATCAGGTAAATGCAGTGAAATGAAAAATGTAATGTTTCCCTCTGAAGTGTAGTGAAATTGAATCAGACACTCCAGAAACAGAAAAAACAGTATTCAGAACTACTGTGCTTAGTGTAACTGGATGCAGGTGGGAGTAAGAAGTGATGCAACAGTGACCTCTAGTGACCTCTGTGCATATTACATGTCCATCAATCACACAGTAGAGAGGAAGCTGCACAGTTTATATATGTGTGTGTGTGTGTGTGTGTGTGTGTATATAAGATGTATATATAACATTATATACATAATACATTTAAGATTGTCAGTATTAGAGGACCTGGAATAGTTAGAAAATATTAACACAACAACATGTCATCAGAGCAGCACTGTACTGTGACAGAAATAAAGACGGAACACTTTGACACGAAGTTAGATACTAAAAACATTTTTCTAAGAGGCGTCATGTGACTGTCACAGAGATATAAGAGGAGAGAATATTACAGCCTACAGTAGGTGATGTTACAGCTGTAACACAACACGATGCTGAACAGACAGCTGCAGAGAGACAACAAGGCCGCTGTCATTGTGAGAGAAGTTTCCTAGAAACTGAAATGTAGAAGCTGCTGCTGTGAATGTCACAAATTCTCTGAAATCACTCGTACATGTCTTTTAGGAACAGATCTGTTCATACGAGTGCTGCTTGCCTGAGGCCCATTGGCTCATAAAATTCAAATTATTTTACTTTATTCTCCTTTCTTTGCCTCCATACACTCACACGTTCTGTCATTCACCACTCCAGTCTTCCTTTGTACTGAATATACGACCGCCTGTTATCATGTAGCTGAAGTTTCACACTTCAGTTACACCTAAACCAGCTTGTTACATGAATGAAGACAGTGAGAAGCAGCTGAATGCTTTGAAAAGGCCAGTAAGTGGACTTTTGAGCTTAGATGATTTTGTTACTAGTATTGCTCAATACTGTTTTTTAAAAGTGTATACTGTTTATGAAAACAGCCAGTCCACTTACACTGTTGTCACACTGGTGTGTCGCTTTCGTCTGCTCCTATCTGGATGCTTTGGTCCTTTGTTCTGCTGGTCTCCTACAGTCACCAAAAAGACCAAATTTGATTTATTAGCAAAGCTTGAGTTCATGTAGCCTAATACATTTTATTTTAGCTCCAGACTACCTGCTTTTAGATACCAACTACAGGAAACCCTTTAAAGGTAAAATGACAGAGAAAGAAATACCAACATTTAAAGGAAAAGTAATTCACTGTCAGGTTAAGAATTTATATCTCCAGTTTGGGGGTTTTATGCTTTGAAGAAGTAAAGAAAGGACAGAATTAAAGAAGGAAAGGAAAAAAGGATGAAAAAAATTACATTTTAAGACATAAATGAACACCAGCTGTCAGATGAAGAGTAATTAAGTAAAACGTACAGTATCAGAATCTGAAATGTGGAGTAAAAGTAGGAAGTACACACACACACACACACACACACACACCCTCAAATGGCATGGACCCCTTCTGTTTGCAGTCAGATCAAGACTGTAAAACCCATGAAATTACAAATGTAGTTTTAGATTTTGTCTAAGGACAATTAATATTGTATGTTAGTATGTGTGTGTATATATCACAATATGTGTTGTTATGTACTTTAGTTATACTTTTATTCCACTGCCTTTAAGACAAGAAAGGTACCACTAACATAATCCCGTCATCCATGATAACACTATCATGTTTAGTGCCATTCTGCTTGTTTCACTTTCAGAACGCTAAAGATACTATCGAAATTGCAAAATTAGGTATCATGAAATTGTTAAATTGTAAATACTTTGATTATTGGAGTAACCGTATTCAGGAACTGTACCCACCTGTCTGTGGACAGGAGGGGACTGACTCTGCTCCCCCAGAACTCTGCAACACCTGGGATTGGCCAGGATGCACCTTCTGGGTGGGCAGACCGAAACTTTAAAACATTGTCTTATCTGAGACTCTGCGCTGTTGTTTTTAAGCTGTTTTTAGGTTTAGGCTGCTTGATGCTGGTTGTTGGTTTTCTTGCTTTCTGCCATGCTGGTGGAAAGCTTGCAGTTTGCTAGTCTGAAGATGTGAATCAGAGCAACAGGAGGTGAAACCTCAGAATGTAGAGTCATGAGTTGAGGATCAAGCCTGAGAGAGCATGAGAGCATAAGCCAGGAGCTCTCTTCCAATGGAAACTTTACAAGCCTGGACCGGCCGACTCACTCATCATTACAAGATCCAGACTCCAGCTTTTCACCCCAGCACATCGGACTCCATTCTTTGCAAGAAGCCACCCCAGGGAGCAAGTATTCGTACAAAACCTTCACCAACTTCCTTAAACTCTGGTGCCTTCATGATTTGTAATTTCTATTGGCAATTCAGAACTAAGCTGTTGTACCATTGATTTGACTGACTGCCTCTCAGGTAACAGTCATCTCATCTGTTTATCAGGTCTCTCATACCAACTACCCAATAGATAACTCTGCATCATGCATTTCAATCATTCACTAGCCATAGCCTTGTGTACCAGTTTCCCTTTCTCTCTTATGTCTTGTCTGTAAAATGTTGTAGTGTTTAGTACTTGTAGCTGTAGTATTAGTAATAAATGTGTATGTAACTAAAGTGGACTTGTTTGTGTTTTCTTGTGCTTGCATCTCAGTCACTTAACCTTAAAAGACCTTATACCCTTAATAACCCTTCATAATTAGGGCCTGAGCTCTTTGATAAAATGTAAAAATGAACCCCTAAAGTGCCGAAATGTGCTCTCTAGCGCCACCTATGTAACTAAAATGGCCGCCATGGCCTGTAGGAATGTCGTAGAGAGATCGAACCAAAACTCAATTATTCATTTCATCAAGACCTACAAATCATATGATGACACCCCTGACCTAAATCCAACAGGAAGTCCGCAATTAGCCTGCCAATATAAGACTTTGCCTCAATTTTGGCCCCCAAACAAACGCTATCTCCTCCGAGGGCATTAATGGTATCAATTTCAAACTTTGATAAATGACTTATGACACTGTGCTGAAAAAGTTGTTAAAAGAAGCAAGAGAGAGATCACTTTGTTGGTAAAATCACACATCTGAACCAGTCCATGGCTAAAATGAGCTCTTCTTTGTTTAGAAACAACATGTATATGCTAAATGTCTTTTAAGAAGCAGCCTTTACACCACTCAGGGGTTTTTGTTTTTAAAAGCAAATTGTTTTATTGGCATATAAAATTGTCCCCCCCCCCCTCCGATTTCATCAGGTGGGGGACAATGATATAGTTTGATGCGGTATCTTGGTTTTCCTCCTGTCCTCCCCTATTTTTTGAGTCACCAGCCGCCACTGGTGTGGGAGTTGAATGCAGCTCATTTTTGTAGGATACAGCAGAAAGGCCTATATACATACAGTACATTATATACAAACTTTGTATGAAGTTTGGTGTTATTATCATTTATTTTACAATAATTATAGGTCTTATATGTATAATTCAGTAGTGGGGATGACCTATGAGGGGAAGGGAAAAAATGGAGTGAGGATGACAGTTTAGTGATAAAGTGCTGTAGAAAAATACCATCAAAACTCAAATTTGTAGCTCTGTACTGCAGTTTTTCCTTTATTAGGGCCCGAGCACCTAGCGGTTCGCTCACACTCTCCATTCAAATATATGAGTATTTTTCTGTGTCCAGCTGCAGTTACTTATTCTCACACTGTTGAGATTTGATGTTTCATCATGACAGAGGAAGTTGCTATAACTTTATTGTAAATGCTCCAGTCTGCACCAAACCCGGCCTAAACACGTCTACATGACAATATTCCATCAGTGATGTAAACTGGCTGAACAGCGCCCCCTACGAAATTTCGGTGAAGCAGCCCCAGCAGCAGGCAAAATAGTGGATAAAGGAAGTGATGTTTATCTCCTTCTTGCACTGTCTGAAAACAGCCCGGGTCTGAAGACATCTACATGCCCGTGACAGAAGCCCTTCAATTGCGTTGCGGCCTGATGTACGCAGAGGCGCAAGGGCCCGTTCAACGCTTTGTTTCTAATTGACCTCTCTTGTGTGGTCAACAAGAAAGACTATTTCCCTATGGGTGGTAACAAAGTCTCTGGGCAAAAAAAAAAAAACCTAAACAAAGAGTGACACACTGCCACCTCAATAAGATATTAATCATTATGGATGGATGCTGCCCAAATCTGTCTCAAACCCTTCCATAGACATACAGTCAATGATATAAGCACTCAAAATCAATACTCACTCCCAATACTCACTCCCAATACTCAATACTCACTCCCTGCAGTTGAAATGGTTCTCATTGGCTGCTCGCCACTCAATTGAAATATATGTGTGAGGGGAGCTTCAGTGCTTTTAACCCGTGCTGCTGGTTGATGTTTGTGATACATTCAGTTAGTTTTTCACTACATGTAGAGCTAACTTTGTGTAGTCTGTGTTAGCATCATCACTGCAACAAGCTATGAATATGTGTCATGTTAGCCAGAGCTGACTGATACCTATCAGGTCGTGTGGTGAAAAACCTTTTTCTGAAATACAAGGATGGAATTCACCTTGTGTCTACATGTTTTCTGCCTCCCTGCTGCGCTGGATCCTTTGTTTTTTGTAAATGGAAAACCTGTTGATACTAATAACAATGCATTTATTGAACTATGTTTTGTATGTGAAATCTTAATCTGCAAATCAACTGTAACTGTCAAATAAATGTAGGAGATTAAAAAGTTATATTTCCCCTTTGAACTGTAGTCTAGTAAGTAGGTGCAGAACATAAAAACACTCAAATACCTCACATTAACTGAGTAAATGTACTTACTTTCTGACAGCTGCCCTCTGACCTTTTTAAAGAAGCATACAAACATGGGAAAGAATATTGTAACCCTGGTGTGTATCCTCAGTACCAGGTGGAGGACAAGCTGCAAAAAAGATACAAATTCACCTCACTTTAAAAACCATTTGCATTTAATCCTTGTGTTGTTGTTGTTTTTTGTGTTGAACAAAAATTGCTTTTTTTTTTACACATGAAAACTGTGAACCACCATATTTAATCACATGAAAATATTAATCAAACATATTAAAATTATAGGAAAGGCAACCACATTAGAAATTTGAATGAAATGTAAAGAACAAAGCTTTCCAGCACTTTGTGCTTTTACCCTCAGGGAGGCGCTATAGACAAGTAATAGCCACCAAAAATATGTACAGCTCCTCTTTCTTGCCAAATGCTGAACCTCATTATGATTTCATAAACACCAAGCTACTGTTTTTAAAATCATGTTGTATGTTAATATGTTCCTGCTGTTTGTCCTCATCAGTTGTCTTGAACTGTTTTTGAATGACAGCAAATAATAAAAAACTGTGGACACTGGCAGGTGCAGTTGAATGAATACATGAATCAACCAGACCAACACTGTATGGAAGCAAAGAAAGGCTGAAATTATTTGAATTTTATGAGAAACCACCTAATTGTGAAATTTAATCATAACTGAATGTTTTATGTTGAAATTGAAACACTGACTTAGATTTTATGAGTAAAACATATGATGTATTTTGTATTTGTTATTAATTTGTAGAGATCTGTTTTGACTTTGACATTAAATGATCTGTTTCTGTTGACCAGTGTCAAAAAACAAATCGCCTTTGATTCAGCGACATGAAAAATTACAAAGGGGTGAATATTATACAGACACTGTATATCTATACACACTCACTGAGCACTTTATTAGGAACACCTTGAAATCAAATAAAATCCAATACAACAGCTCTGCTGTAAATTTTACGAAGCTCACAGCTGCAATGGCTGTGGCTCAGGAGGTAGAGCGGGTCGTCCACTAACGAAAATCGGTGGTTTGATCCCCAGCTACTCCAGTCCGCATGCTGAAGTGTCCTTAGCCATCAGTGTGTGAGTGTGTGTGTGAAAGGGTGAATGTTGGCATGTAGTGTAAAGCAGTTTGAGTGGTCAAAAGACTAGAAAGGCACTATAAAAATTTACCATTCATACATTTTCAGTTTTTGTTGACATTGCCAGAAAGGTAATAATTCAACTTTATGTTTATTATTGAGGTTGTAGTGGGTGGTGGTTTACTGGAGTGTATTATATTGAAAAGTGTAATAAATACATGTAATCAGTGTGTGCACTTCCATCCAACAATAAAATGACATTAATACCATGCATATACAAAACATCAAAATAGAACAATTTAAGCAGGTTGACAAATAAAACAACACAATGTCAGTTCATCTAAACACACATTGCAAAGAAGTTACAAAAAATATATATATTTTGCTTAATTATTTTGCAGGCCTGTCTTTGAGATATAATAACACCTACAGCTTCTTTTTAAAACCTTGTTTTGTAGATTCTTGAGATATAAAGTGTGACAAACTGTTCCAGTGAGATAGTTACTTCATAGATATGGTCTTTGGTTAGGGTAGCATGACCCCTCTTCACCTACCTTGTTTGGTAATGTTTGGCAATAATTTAGCAATTATTGCTGTTTGTCCCATGCAGGACACTGTAGTTCTACAATTCATTCCGTACAGGATGCCATTTTTTTAAAAGTTTGCTTTCACTACTTTGTAAGGTAAGCAGTGTTAATGGAAGCCTACATCATCCTAAATATCTGGGCTAAAAACACCCATCTTGTCAATCTGTTCAATTATTGTGAGATGTTAATGTCTGTCTTTGGAGGAGTGCTGGATCTGTTTTATACAACTTTCTGCAACCTGGAGACAGAGGGCCTACTCAATCCAACAATGATATCCAAATATGTGCACTACACTGGACCTTTCTTCTGCAAATCGATAGGCATCTGCATTTGTTCAAGGAGGGCTGGAACCACCATTGAGGGGAATCGTTCACCACACCAGCTACAGTCTCAAAACCAGCGTTACAGTCAAGATGTTAGGTGGCTGTCCTCAAATGTGGGCGTTATCCCACCTGCCTTGTTTAGTCCGATAGAATGGAACTCCAGTGTTTTTCCCCTCTTGGTTCGGTTTGTTTGTTCAGCTGTGAAACCAGCAGTCACACTCAGTGAGGAGGTGGACTCTCTCAGTGACAAACAAACTCTGGAGTGGTTCATTTGAACTTGAACAAACCAAGACCCGACCCGACTACCAGCATGCATTTTGGGATGGAGCAGCTCCCGTAGTTCAGGTGAGTGTTATGGACTTGTAATTAATAACAAAGAAGCAAGCGTTAGCAAAGAAGCAACTCGGAAACGTTAGCAACTGGTATTTAGCAACACAGAAACAAAATGAGTGGAGTGTTGACATGGAGCAACAAGGTAATACATTGCCTTCTGTATATTTAGCCCAAACAAGCTCTACAATAAAGAAGAAATGCCAAAGCTGCTGAAGGCGCTCCATGCCCATGTTGGAGACAGGATTCGCCAAATGTGTTTGTACAATAAAGCGAGAGAGGAAAAAAAAAAAAAATCTCCCAAGTAAACATGTCCTTTTTCCAACTTTCAACCTAGAAATCTGTCTGACCAATCAGCTGACATGTGACCATGTGTGACATAACCATGTGAAAGCAAACTGAACCAAGTGAATAAAGTATCAACTGTGTCACTACTCAACTGCAAACAGACTACAGGTGTTAAAACACAGAACACCATCTTACAAAAAGAGGCAGTAAATAGTAACAGTGTGCAGTTAAGATGAAGTCGACAAACAAATTTTGAACAAGTGAATTTTATTAACAATATTGCAGTCCTTAATTACTCCATGGTATCAATGTCAGTGCTCAAATCTGACTGAAGCCAGAGTAGGAGGATATGCCTATCATCAGGTCTCAATGAAAATCTTCATAGCTCAGCCAGTCCAGTAAAAAGTACCTTTAAAAACATAAAATAATACAAAATATATATATAAACATACATACACCATATATATATATATATATATATATATATATATATATATATATATATATATATATATATATATATATATTTATACACAAACTTAATTTTGAAATCCTGTCAATGCTAATGTGTAACAGTTTTATGCTTTAAGTTACTGGTACCTCAACACTAGATGTCACTAAATCCTAAACACTGGTCCTTTAATGCCTTACATCAAGACAGCTTTCAGTGGGACTGTTGCTGTTTTACAGTTTGACCCGTTGTTTGTCTGTGATTATGTGACCAACAACCATTGGTGACCAGTCAAATCAGTTTATTTGGCGTAGCCTTAATGAGCAAAGAACTGTTTAGCAGTTTTCAACCAAACGCAGACACTGAGACACTTATTTATGTTCAGGGTTGGTTGGCCACATGAAGCACTTTTTTCTAATTTTGTGTGTTGATGTGTTATTAAACATAATCTCTGCCTGGATGATGATGACAGTAATGAATGAAGCTACATTTCTATGTGTCTCTGCAGTGGGAGGGAGGAGGTCGGGGTGGATGGGGGGCTACAAGATGCAGGACTCTGACAGCAGAGACCCGGGTTCACATCCTGAGTCCTGTGTGTGTTCAGGTTTGGTTCAGGTTAGTGAAAGATGCTGCTGTGGCTTAAATGTACATAAACATGTGGAGCTTCAAGTTACTGCAGACTTTTTTCTGTATTGAACAGAGACCAGGATCTTTCTCTGACCAAGTGCTGGCAGAGTCTGAACACAACCACACACACTTTCATACTGCTGGAGTTTCTACCAGCAGAGATTTTACTGCAACATCAGATATTTGTTGGGGAAAAAAACAACCAGGTACGTTGTCTCTGAACATTTTATTCATGCATTAACTATAACATTTTTGCAATTTAAATACATGAATTAACAATATTTTTTCATCATTTTGAGAGAAAATGTGATTCAGCAGCGTTACGTTTCTAACAAAACATGTGCTGTTGCAATTTAGTCGAACATGAATGTAATTTCTAGGAGACAGAGTTGGCTCAAAGTGTAGAAGAACAATATCAAACAACATCTACATTTATGAAGACAGAATGAAAATTTCAGAATAAGCAAGTAAGAAGTTGAACATTCTCAGAAACATGATCAGGTCTGTATCATCAGCAGAGAGGTGAAAAATAGCATGTTTATAGATAATAAACATGCTATAAAATCTGCCGATTAAACAAAAAAAAGAAAGAAAGTAGAAAACAGGAACCTTGCAGCACAAGTTACCCTGCACAGTGCACAATTCAGATCCAAATCCAAACATCATCATGTGTTTGCTGTGAGTGCAGAGTAGGTTTAGTCCGGATCCCTGCTGTCTGGATCCAGGTTCTGGTAGACAGAGTCTTCATACATGGAGACTGGAGGACGGTTCTCATTGCTGACAGATAACTGAAAATAAAACAGTAATGACATCAATTAATATAACAGTAACCACGGTAACAGCCCAGATCTTGTGTTCTTCAATTATTTGATGGTATTTTAGCGATAACAACTGGACAGGCCAGAGGTCTATTAACAGTAATTATGATTTTATTTAATTATAGTTTTGTTCATACTAGTGAAGTAGTTGCAGACATGAGATTGTTTATTCCTAACTGCAAAAATAAAATGTATAAATGCCAACAGTAAGAGTTAACATGAGACATACAGAGTTAAAGGAAGTCACCTCCATGTTTCTGCTGTCTGAGGTTCCTCTGGTGTTCAAACCAGAGTTCCTCTTCATCTTCAGTTTGTAGAGGAGCAGCAGAACAACAGCCAACAGCACAAACACCACAGGCAGGAATACAACCAGAGGCCAGAAGTAACCTGGGCGAGAAACCTCAGAGATGGCTGGGAAGGAAGAGAGAGAGAGAGAGACATGTAGAAGTTTAAAAGACTGGGATCTTTTGTCTTGTATTAGAAGCTTAAAGGTTCCCTGTGGAGTTTTTGACCACAAGTAGCTTGTTTTTATGTGTGGATATACGTTGTGCACACGTGGTTGATGTGATACACAATCCTGCCAGTGGTTTCACATCATCCCACTGATCTACAGGATGCAGGAACCTGCCCAGAAACACAGCAATGCACCAACAAAAGCAGGAGAGAAGAAGACTGCAAGCAATGCAAGATTTAAAATACTTAATATAATCAGCTTTACAAATATTTATGATTGAGGAGACATATTCAACACTTATGTTGGACCTAAAGGATACACTCAGCATGTTTTGGTGAGTAAAACTGAATATAAATATAACCTTGTTTACAAGAAAACTACACAGGGAACCTTTATCATAAATGAGATCTTCCTGTTGAAAAAACATCTCAGACTTTGGTCTGAATGTTTCTTGACTTGTCATGTGCTGACATCACATGTTAATAATTATCTTACATCATTAGAAACGTAGGATGTGTTTAAACATTAGACGTGAAGATAACAAGGAAATTTATCACAGCATCCATCACATACACAAGAAATACGCAGTATTAAATATGTTAATGAAGTAAATGATTAAGAATATTTGAAGTGAGTTTGTTCTGTTAATCACAAGAAATTATTGTTATTTGATTTTTGATTACAGAAGAGTAAGAAAATAACGTCCACAGGTTGATTTTCTGACATTAAACATAAAAGCACAAATGTCTGAAAAGGTTTTTAAAAATCGTACAAACTGATTGTTGTAAATTTAAAAACTAACATTATAAAGGCAACACATTTTACATTAGATTACTTTGTGACTCTACAAATGAGTTTCATCTTTACAAACATTTTAGACTATGATGTCTTGAACATTAAGGAACCTGAGGAACCGTTCTTCTCTATGTTACCTAATGTTAATAGAAATATAGAAAAGGTCCCAGGTTGGACAACTAGTATGACTCTGCCAACCTCAGCACTCCTCTTGTTGTCACAAATCAACTTCTGGCTGTAACCCGAAAAATAAGATATTTGTTTCTGTCATTTCATTTCCATCCACTCTTTAAATGTTGTATTCAAAATTCATTTTTTAAGATTATTTCTTGGGCATTTTATGGCTTTATTTGATAGTGATAGTGGAGAGAGACAGGACATGTGGGGAGTAGAGGGATGACATGCAGCAGACAGTCCGGCCAGCTGGGAATCAAACTGAGGACTCGCTGCTCAGGGCGTTAGTGTCCATGTGATAACCACTCAGCTATCAGGTCACCCCCAAAACTCATTCTTTCATATTTTAAATGAAAATATGACAACTTTTCATATTTAACCATCCAACAATTGATATTCATTGAACAGAATGTGGACTGAAAATAAAATATAAAACTCACCATCAACAACAAAGATCTGGAACGTGTAGGATGAATCTGGAGACGAAGCTCTGCCGTAACCACACTTGTACCGTCCTGTGTCTGACTTCTTCAGCTGTGAGATGGTCACATACAGTCCAAATACAGATCCTTGTGTATATTCAATGCTGTATCTGCCATTCTGAGCTCTGTTCCTTTCTGTTTCAACCAGGATGTCTTCTTCTTTTTTACATTCATCCTTACAGAAGAACTTCCTGCTTCCATAGACAGTATTGAGGCATCCTTGTGTGACACTTCCTCCCACAGTTTCTGCACGGATGAAACTAGTGTTGTCACCCAACGTTGCAGCTGAAAAGATGAACAATCAACAGTTACTGTCTGTACTTCCTGTAAGATGCTGCAGTCTGATCACAATATTTCCTGCTTCACATTTACACAGATCCACAGAGTCACACTGGGAGCTGCCCAGTTCAACCAGTCTGACTGCTGGAGTAATGATTTCATCCAACATTGATACACTGAGTCAATATATCATAAACGTCTCACATTCTTTCAACAATTTAATTAAATTCTATCTGACTTCATTTATTCTTAAGCTTCGGAATCATTAAATGGGATGAACATAGTAAATATATCAGGTTTTATGACTTTCAGTAGAAACTCACCATCTATAACTGTGATGTCAAAGTCAGAGTAATCATCTGGGGCTGAAGATCCACCCAAACCACATCTGTACCGTCCTGAGTCTGACTTGGTCAGCTGTGTGATGGTCACAGTCACAATTCTTCTTCCAGAAGATCCGTCTTCATATCTGATGCTGTATCTGCCACTCTGAGCTGTGACACCATCTGTTTTAATGAGAATGTCTTCTTCTTTACATTTTCCTTTACAGAAGAACTTGGTGCTTCCAGATGAAGTCAAGTAGCAAATAATAGAACCACTTCCTCCTTCAGCTCCAGCATAAAGGTCTATTGCATTGACGAGTCCAGTGTTTCCATCCTGCAGTGCTGTTGGAAAGATGAACAGTGAATACTGATGATCAATACTTTGTGTATTGTAGACTTACTGTAAACAGACTGCAGATTAATGAGGGCTAATCCATCAGTTCACAGAGAAGCAGAGATGATACAGAGGCAGCCATTAGCAAAGTTTTCACTGACTGTACAGCAGTTGCTGTTGTTCTACTTGTAGCTGCAGTTGTAGTCACAGTGTCTCTGTGTAACGTCTGTTTTTCAATGTTTTGCGTTCATACTTTCTAATATCAAACACATTAATGAGCAACAAATATTCATGATGGGTGGTTTATATGTATTGTTAAATTACATTTAGTTTAGTTAAATTACAAGATTAGATTATAGAGATGTTGTAATTAGTAACAGAATAATTTAGAGAACGACAGGAAAACTAATTAACATGACAGCAACATGAAAACTTGTGTGATACAAATCTGACATTTGTTAAAATGAACACAATGAATGTCCAGAAGCAGTTTGTGCTGCAGCTTTACAGACACAGTCAGGTAATCAGTCCTCACCTGATAAGAAGCAGAAGAACAGAACATGGTGGATATTCATTCTGAGTTTGATCCTGATGCAGAAAATCATCAAACTGTCAGAGAACTGCCTCTATATGTCTGTCTGATCAATCAGGAAGCTGACGATGCTTTAAGTTAACATTCCTTCCTCTTCCTCTCTCTCTCTCTCTCTCCCTCTCTCTCTCTGTTTGCAACATTACGACGATGATGATGGTGGTTAAGGGTGCATTACTGAATGAATAAGTTTATTTTTGACCCCATTATATGACCTCAAACAAATCTTTACATACTGTATAATATCCCAGGAGATATCCAACGATGAAGATTAAATAAATAGCAGGAGTTATAACCATTTATTAAATATCAATATACAACTTATAAATGATAAATGGGGACGATGTTAAAGTCAAGTGTTACCAACAGATATTCAAACAAATTGAAGGAAGCAATAAGAAAATGTTTAGTGAAGTGTTTGTTCAGAAAAGAAAAATAGATCAGTGAGAGATATTTTGGCTCTAACTGAGACTTGGTGAGAGGAGTGTGTTCCTCTTTGTGTAAAAGTAAACTTCCTTATTTCTAAAACCCATCAGACAACCTTCAGAACCAAAGTGTCCTGAGTGTTAACTCACACCAATGAATGTGTTTGTTCCCTTCAATTTGCTTCTCAAGGTTTCTCATGAGCTTTAAAATATATTGCTCATTTCTTTTCTTTCTTTTTCTTTTTCTGTAGAATAACACAACTATTTGTAAATTAAGAAACATATGATGTGAACAGCTGTATTTGAGATTTATGATGGGTTATAAATATGTAGACTTTATTTGCCTGAGAAATAGACCTAACAAGAGCATTTACTAGAACTCTGAAAGTGTCAGACATGAACACTGACTTGAAGCTGACTTGAAATTTGTTGGGAAATAAAAAAAGATTCAGTGAAGAAAACAGTGAAAGACTGCAGGACCTCTAGAGGCACGAGGCTCTGTGCAGCAGCAACATTCACACCACTTGCAGCAGTTCTGGGAGAAGTAAACTGTAAAATTCATGATGCAGCTGTTTTGATGTGCAGTAAGAACAGCTCTGACTGAAGTCACTTTAAATCCTAAACCTTTTATATTAAATTGAATGAAGCAAAGTAAAAGTTTAGTGAATGTCAGCACTCTCAACCAGTTTAGATTAAAGGGTTCGTTTTCAGCTTATTTTGTTTTTCTGTCATTTATATCTGGGGATGCACAATATTGGTCCGATATGCCGATATTTTCCATTTCATTTATGCCGATATGATGCTGATACCAATATATGCACACATTTTTTCCACCTGGCTGAGGAGACTATTACACATACATTCATAGATTGTACTAAGTGTGATTAAGAAAGACAATATCTGAAGGAAGAATTTAGGGGGACTGGAGTTCAGGAGCTCAGCATTAAAACTTTAATGAACTTGCCGAGTGGGTCAAGCAGTTTTTTTGATTTTATTAGACAGACAGGATTGATGGGTCGGATTTTATCTCTGGTCCACACTCCAAAGCAGCAGGTGGCAATAATGTACCTAATATGCTGTTTGCCAATCGCCAGTATAAACTGAAAAGTAGAAGTTTTTTCAAATAGAGTGGTACATCCTGTCAGCCGAGGTGTTTCCTATCTTTGCAGTTGAACACAGCAGCTCCTCCATGGACTGTTTCACAGCGAGGTGACAGAGGAGAAGGCAACAAATCAGCCTGTCATATCAGCAGAAATGTTCATTTCTGGCTAATGCCAATATTTCATTTTAAAGCCTTTATTGGCCGATACCGCTGACATATGTCAATGCTGCCTGTAAGACAAAGCCCAGGTTTCAGCTGCCCTGCTCTGCATTTGCCAAGTTTTTTTTACTTTCCTGACAAGATGACGTCAGCTCATCCCATGTTCACATATGTGCGTCTGTTCTGTAATCTTTGTTGCTAACGTTGTTACTAAGGTTGTTACTAAGGTGGTTGCTAACGTGTTTCCATGTGTTGTTCACATTGCCCACTCTCATATTTCAGATCTGATTCAGCTCCAACATGTACGGATGGATTTGAGAAGTTGACATTTGGAGTAAAGAAGGAGAAAAAGAAGTGAAATCCTGCTACTATAGCTTGTTTACGTAGCCTCTGGAGCCAGAGGAAGCTTCCTGAAGCTGACCAATCAGAACAGAGTGGGCTCATCAGGAGGCGGACCTTAAAGAGACAGGAGCTAAAACGGCCTGTTTGAGACAGAGGCTGAACTGAGGGGCTGCATAAAGGACCAGTAGAAGATAAATAAGGAATTTTTAACTGGAAATCATGCAAAGATATTCCAGTACAGCCCCAGAATATAAATATACACCTGGATATGTGCAATATATGTGTTCTCTCTAATTCTTTTAAATCCGTCTGATGCACTTTGCTCCAGTTTCCACTATCAGGAGGCATCTGTCTAGACACCACTGGGGTGTTCTTACATAGAAAGTTGGACACAGGCGTCACTTTGGCCGAGCAAACGCTGCTGTCGATGGGCCACACAAAGGTAGTTTTCTCAGTTCAACAAGCATTTCATTTAAACTAATCAGCAGCTGCCTCATCTTGAGGCTGAAGAACATAAAAGTGCTACAGACGGCCACTAGCTGCTCCAACTGACTCCCATTCAAAAAGCCTCAACTTCTCTCTGGAAATATGGAGTCAATCATTGTTTTCAATGAGTCATTCTGGTCTCAATCTCTAAATTCAGGTCCTCTAATAAGTGTGCTGGTGGTCATTTTGGAAATTATTGCTCTGTTAATACGATTTGAAGACTTATAGTAGCTTTGATGTCTGCTGTGTGGACGATGATTATTAGCTGTGATTGACAGTTGGCTCACCTGCTGCTCAGACAGAATAACAACAATCATAACAATAACAATAACAGCAGCAATAGCCGGGGAAGGATGCCAACAGGACTGCGAAGGCAATTGGCTCCAGGAGTCACACTGAGTCAGACTGTTGTCACAATATTTCACTAAGTTTAATGTTACTTCATGATGATACCTGCCATAGAATTGGCACTAAAGAATTGTGTAGTGACAGCACTACTTTAAACAGCCACAAAATGTGAACAAGTGAACACGTGCTCCATTGTGCATTTATTTCTGAAATGACTACAAACTTGCAAACAATTTACATTTCAAATAAAAGTAAATGGAAACTAAAATTTATTACAAGAAATCTACCACATGACCTGTCTCTCAAAATAATTTAACATAGATGAGGTCTATAAAGCCTGGGATCTGCATGTTTCAGGCTTGATCAGTTTTACTGTTTTTATAAAACTGGAGTAATGTTGCCTTTGTGCTGTAAGCTGTAAGAACAAAGGTGCTAATGGTGCAATGTGGCACTTTTAAAACACCTTGCAACAAATTCTGTGTCAGAATTTGACTCAAACTTCTGTCTGGAGATCAATGCTTGTTTTTAGAGATATGACGTGAAAATGCTAATGTGTGTTTGGTTTAGTCTGATGGAACCCATCCTGAATACAGTGAAGGCCTAAAGTTTCATTTTTGTACAATAAACTATGTGTGAATGTAGCTCTGAACAACAGTTTGTTTGTTGTAGTAGCATCTTACTTTACACTACTTCACAAAAAATGGATTAAAACCAACTATGTGTCCGTTTGTCAATGCTTCTGATTTCCCAAACCCTGTCTGTGCTACAGATACACACTTCTTTTTTTTTTCTTTGTAATACTGCATTTATTATTAGTGATGAACTTAAATGCACAATATGTTAATTCAAAACAATAACAAAAGACGGAGTGTGATGACGGTATGAAGGAGCAAGGGATCATGGGAGTTGTTGTCTTCATTGTTAAATAACCAGCTTCACCGGGATAGGATTACTCCAGTGTTCATCATTCGGGATGTTTTTAGTCGCAGAGGTCTCCTCCTCTCCAGAACAAACGGACCCGGAGATTACAGGTAAAAACACTGAATAAAGCTGTTTCACCTAAAAAATCAGTGTTTCTCTGATGATGTACGGCGACCACCGGACGTCCAGTACGGGCTGTTAGCCGAGCTGCTGCTAACACTTGTTCGCTTTATTTCTCTTATAACGTAAGATCCAGACATTCAGTCGGTTTCTCCAAGGAGCCAAATTATCCGCAGAGGTCTCCTCCTCTCCAAAAACAAACATACACTCAGATTAAAATCGTTAAAAATACTAATTAAAGCTGTTTCACCTAAAAAAATCAATATTTCTCCGACGATGTTCAGTGACCACCAGACTTCCTGGAGGGGCTGTTAGCCGAGCTGCTGCTAACATTTGCCCAGTTTATTTCTCTGATAACTTAAGATCCAGACGTCCAATGACTAAAATCCTTATTCTGGCTAAAAGATATAGTTAAAAACCACCTAAATGTATCATGAAAATGTGGCTTAAAACTGAATAAAAGTCCATTTATAACAGTTTGTGTGGAAGAACGACAACACTTACTCTTAAGTTACTCTTTGGTAGACGCCATTGTAGCGGACAAATACAGCGCCGCCGTATGCATCTTGTGTGTGTTTGGTTGGTAGAGGAGGTATGACGCCATTGACATGCGACCAAATGAAACGGTCCGTTACTTTGATTAAATTACAGATTTCTCTGGGTTTAAAAACTGTTGGAAACATTTGGGATAATGTAAGTACACAACTCAACAACATATATAACATAGGTCTAGTTGTTTTTAGACATTTAATGTGGAATAATTACCTATTATACCTTTGATAAGATCCACTAGGATGACATGACTTTAAAACCAGCAGATTATTTAATGTTCACATCTTTAAATGTAAGACCACATTTGCCCAGAAAACTAACAAAAGAGGAAGAAAAACATGGCAAAAGAAGAAAAAGCTCCAGGGCTGCACTCAAATCAGGATATATGGTTTATAAAGATTCTGTGCCTGTGGTTCATGTTTTATGTCTGGATATTTTTTGTTTTTATAAATACTCAGCACTACTTATGTTTTTTTAATAGCAGCTGAGTCTCATGTTTAACAGTAAGACACATTTTAATGCCTCTGTTCATCATCTGTGATATGAAAACATCACTTTTCCACAGAGCTGGAAAGTAAGAAAAAGTTGAGTCCTGGTCATATCAGAAGAGAGGAGATAAAACTTAGCGCAACCATAAATGACAGCAAAATGCAGCAGACGCTCACACTAAGCTGAAATGAAACGAGTAGACATAAATTAGGTAAATAACTCTCCTCTCTTCTGTTTCACCGCAGGCGAGGCTGAGAGCTCGGTGTGTGTGTGTGTCTGAGCGCAGCAGAGGAGAGGCAGTGAACCAGGTGAAATACTGACGACAACTACACTCGTTATGTTACTGTAAGTACAATAGAAGCTTTGCAAGTAAAAACCCAATAAGAGTAATGCATAACACTAATTTAATAAAACTTGCTGAAAAATGAAGAGGAGCAGCAAGATAATGTCTGATTAATCAGGAAGCTGAAGATGCTTTAAGTTAACATTCCTTCCTCTTCCTCTTTCTCTCTCTCTCTGTGTTTGCAACATGATGAGGATGATGATGATGGTGGTTAAGGGTACATTAATGAATAAATAATGTTTATTTTTGACCCCATTATTTGACCCATATGACCTCTGTGGAATTATTCAGACACATTAAACACCAACAAACCAAACGTTCCAGTATGTAAACACACCAGCATCTCACAGCACAATATATTGACCTCATACAAATCTTTAAATACTGTATAATATCCCAGGAGATATCCAACAATGAAGATTAAATAAATACATACACACAGTCTAACATATATGAACACAACAAGTGTAATATTAATGTGTGTATATCAGTGGTTTCATGATGAAGCTGCTGACTGAAGATAAGAAAAATCACTTTACTCCATTTATGAGCAACATATAAACATTTAATATATAGTTATAAGGTATGAAGACATATTTTATATTATTATAACTGAGTTTTACTATATTGTCATTCATTATCAGTTTATACAGCAGCAAACACTTCTGGGTGCCAACAGGAGTTATAACCATTTATTAAATATCAATATACAACTTATGAATGATAAATGTGGGGACGGTGTTAAAGTCAAGTGTTACCAATAGATTTTTAAATCATGAATCAAACAAATTGAAGGAAGCAATAAGAAAATGTTTAGTGACGTGTTTGTTCAGAAAAAGAAAAATAGATCATTGAGAGATATTTTGGCTCTAACTGAGACTTGGTGAGAGGAGTGTGTTCCTCTTTGTGTAAAAGCAAACTTCCTTATTTCTAAAACCCATCAGTCAACCTTCAGAACCAAAGTGTCCTGGGTGTTAACTCACACCAATGAATGTGTTTGTTCCCTTCAGTTTGCTTCTCAAGTTTTCTTACAAGCTTTAAAATGTATTGCTTATTTATTTTTCTTTTCATTTTTTTGTAGAATAACACAGCTATTTGTAAATGAAGAAACATGATGTAAACAGCTACATTTATGATTTATGATGGGTTATAAATATGTAGACTTTACTTGCCTAAGAAATAGACCTAACAAGAGCATTTACTAGAACTCTGAAAGTGTCAGACATGAACACTGACTTGAAATTCATTATGTTAGTGTGTTGTGAAATAAAAATGATTCAGTCAAGAATAAAGTAAAACCAAATTTAACTTGCTAAAGTTGTTCAAATATAATTCTTCATTAAATTATCAAAGCAAAGTAACATGATCACTACCAGTTTTCAAGATCGTCTGTGTTGCTGAGATGCTGATCCAGTTTGACCTGCTGTCTGTTTGTGATTGATGACCAGTCACATCAGTTTATTTGGAGTAAAACTATATAATCTTATGTGTAACAAAAGCTACTGCAGAGTGTGACATTATCTCTTTACAATCACCACAGTAACACCAAGGCCAACAGATCAGTGAGGAGAACTGATCAATATGATGATCAGTTCTCCAGATCCTCTGTGTTGCAAAGCTGCTGTGCTGATCCAGTTTGACCTGCTGTGTGTCTGTGGTCACCCGCCTTCCTGCTTCACTGCCTTGAGTTTAGATTGTCAACTAGAAGTCTGTTTATTGAATTTAAAAGTAAAACTGTCTTTCACTCAACCAGCCTGTCTGAGTGTCTGCATGAGGGTTCTGCTTCCTGTTGTCTAAACTGGTTTGTTACAGTACAAACTGGCCGAATGTGGATGATCAGCACATCAACCATGAAAATGGAGATGTGAAACCTCATATTAATTCTATGATTTAAGAGTATCAGAGGAGGTTTTCTGAATAAAGAGACTGGGTTCCTGAAGCTCCACACTGTCAGCCAAAGAAATTGAGTCCTTTAAGTGAATTTAGGAAGAGTTTCATAACGACTCGGTGAATAGAAATCAGGATTCTCTTGGCTTTCATTAGAAAATGTGACTTGGTCTGATACATTAAGTAAAAACTGCGCTGCTCTGACTTCTTCATGTGTTGCTCAAAACGAGTCTGTCTCCTAGAAATGACCTTCAATATACGACTAAACTGTTTCACAGTGACGCTGCTCTATGAAACATAATCTCTGTCTGGATGATGTTCACAGTGAGATTTTGTGGAATGAATGAAAGCAAGGCAAGTTTATTTGTATAGCACATTTCAACAACAACATCAAAGTGCTTTACAGAGAGCATAAAAGGCATCATGACAGAATATAAAAGCAACACAATAAATAAAATTAAAAAGTGTTGAATTTGGGAATAAAAAGAAGCTAAAAAGAATAAGACAGATAAAACATGAAGCTACATTTCTATGTGTCTCTGCAGTGGGAGGGAGGAGGTCGGGGTGGATGGGGGGCTACAAGATGCAAGACTCTGACAGCAGAGACCCGGGTTCACATCCTGAGTCCTGTGTGTGTTCAGGTTTGGTTCAGGTTAGTGAAAGATGCTGCTGTGGCTTAAATGTTCATAAACATGTTGAGCTTCAAGTCACTGCAGATTTTTTTCTGTATTAAACAGAGACCAGGATCTTTCTCTGACCTGAACCAAGTGCTGCCAGAGTCTGAACACAACCACAAACACTTTCATACTGCTGGAGTTTCTACCAGCAGAGATTTTACTGCAACATCAGATATTTTGGTGGAAAAAAAACAACAACCAGGTACGTTGTCTCTGAACATTTCACTCATATGTTCAGTATCAACACTTAAAATTTAAAATACATCAACAACATAAAATGTATTCAGTAGGCCATTGTAGAGGATGTGATGAAGTCTTGTTTTGATCAGAAAAATTAAAAGTATGTTTCACACATCTAAACATGAAAACCAGTTAAATTTGACCCTAACACAATAGGAGGGTTAAATGATTTTAGCATTAGACTGCAACATAACAAAATGTGAAAAAAGAGTCTGAATACTTTCTGAATGCACTGTAATATGCAATTGAGTTGAATATGAATGTAATTTCTAGGAGACAGAGTTGGCTCAAAGTGTAGAAGAACAATATCAAACAACATCTACATTTATGAAGACAGAATGAACATTTCAGAATAAGCAAGTAAGAAGAAACATGATCAGTTGTGTATCATCAGCATAGAAGTGAAAAATAGCATGTTTATAGATAATATCTGCTGATTTAACAAAAAAAAAGAAAGAAAGTAGAACAAACTGGAACCTTGCAGCACATGTTAACCTGCACAGTACAGAATCCAGATCCAAATCCAAACATTATCATTTGTTTGCTGTGAGTGCAGAGTAGGTTTGGTCCGGATCCCTGCTGTCTGGATCCAGGTTCTGGTAGACGGAGTCTTCACACGAGGAGACTGGAGGACAGTTCTCATAGATGACAGATAACTGAAAATAAAACAGGAATGACATCAAACCTAAAATATAGCAGTAACCACGGTAACAGCCCAGATATTGTGTTCTTCAATTGTTTGCTGATATTTTAGTGATAACAACTGGACAGGCCAGAGGTCTATTAACAGTAACTGTGATTTTATTTAATTATACTTTTGTACACAGTAGTGAAGTAGTTGCAGCCATGAGATCGTTTGTTCCTAACTGCAAAAATAAAATGTCTGCCAACAGTAAGAGTTAACATGTTAACAAGGGCCACTGCCATTATTCCTTGTGTGTTTAAACTCTTTCTGACATTGTCATATTTGTATTTTGTAGATTTTTAAATGTGTTTGAATGAATTGTATATGTGTTCTTGTTTGCAAATGTGCTTCCCCCTTGAGGGATGAATAAAGAATTTTTTAATTGAATTGAATGAGACATACAGAGTTAAAGGAAGTCACCTCCATGTTTCTGCTGTCTGAGGTTCCTCTGGTGTTCAAACCAGAGTTCCTCCTCGTCTTCAGTTTGTAGAGGAGCAGCAGAACAACAGCCAACAGCACAACAACCACAGGCACGATTACAGCCGGAGGCCAGAAGTAACCTTGGCGAGGGACATAGGAGTCTGGTTGGGAAGGAAGAAAGAGAGAGATATGTAAAAGTTTAAAAGACTGGGATCTTTTGTCTTGTATTAGAAGCTTAAAGGTTCCCTGTGGAGTTTTTGACCACAAGTAGCTTGTTTTTGCGTGTGGATCTACGTTGTGCACACGTGGTTGACGTGATACACAATCCTGCCAGTGGTTTCACATCATCCCACTGATCTACAGGATGCAGGAACCTGCCCAGAAACACAGCAATGCACCAACAAAAGCAGGAGAGAGGAAGACCACAAGCAATGCAAGATTTAAAATACTTTATATAATCAGCTTTGCAAATATTTTATGATTGAGGAAACATATTCAACACTTATGTTGGACCTAAAGGATACCCTCAGCATGTTTTGGTGAGTAACACTGAATATAAATATAACCTTGTTTACAAGAAAACTACACAGGAAACCTTTATCATAAATGAGATCTTCCTATTGAAAAAACATCTCAGACTTTGGTCTGAATGTTTCTTGACTTGTCATGTGCTGACATCACATGTTAATAATTATCTTACATCATTAGAAACATAGGATGTGTTTAAACATTAGACGTGAAGATAACAGGGAAATTTATTGTAAAATTAAATGTGAAATGTTTTCTTCTAGGTGCTGAACTGTCTTATGTGCTGAAACACATGTTGGACCATCTTGTTATTCTTATTAGACAACGTTGTTATGCTGAATTTGACTGTTTTAAGAGGACGTTTTGTTGCAGAGAGACAGTGATGGACAGATGGACAGACATGAACTGTCCTGTACCTGTAAACTGCTCTGTGGTTTCAGGGAAAGATGATGAAGGTGTGAAGCTTCCTGAACTGGAGATTAAACTCTGTGTTGTTGGTGGTGTGGAGGCTGATGGGACTGATGTTGGAAAAGGTCGGAGAGTCCAGTTTGGTTCTGAAGTGGTTGGAGCCGTGAACAATGAAAACACATTGAAACAATCAGATACTGAATCAATAATGCAGAGAAATGAGATGCTGCTCTAGACAGAAAGATCATACTGACAGCATCCATCACATACACAAGAAATACGCAGCATTAAATATGTTAATGAAGTAAATGATTAAGAATATTTTATGTGAGTTTGTTCTATTATTATTAAGTCTTGTTATTTGATTTTTGATTACAGAAGAGTAAGAAAATAACATCCACAGGTTGATTTTCTGACATTAAACATAAAAGCACAAATGTCTGAGAAGGCTTTTAAAAATCGTACAAACTGATTGTTGTAAATGTAAAAACTAACATTATAAAGGCAACACATTTTACACCAGATTACTTTGTGACTCTGCAAATGAGTTTCATCTTTAGAAACATTTTAGAGTATGATGTCTTGAACATTAAGGAACCTGAGGAACCGTTCTTCTCTATGTTACCTAATGTTAATAGAAATATAGAAAAGGTCCCAGGTTGGACAACTAGTATGACTCTGCCAACCTCAGCACCCCTCTTGTTGTCACAAATCAACTTCTGACTGTAACCCGAAAAAACAGATATTTGTTTCTGTCATGTCATTTCCATCCACTCTTTAAATTTTGTATTCAGAATTCTTTTTTTTTCATTTAAAAATTAAAACAAAACAAGTTTTCATAATTTAACCATCTAACAATTGATATTCATTGAACAGAAAATGAAATATAAAACTCACCATCTACAACAAAGATCCAGAACGCTTTGGATGAATCTGGAGACGAAGCTCTGCCATAACCACACCTGTACCGTCCTGTGTCTGACTTCGTCAGCTGTGTGATGGTCACATACAGTCCAAATACAGATCCTTTTCTATATTCAATGTTGTATCTGCCATTCTGAGCTCTGTTCTCTTCTGTTTCAACCAGGATGTCTTCTTCTTTTTTACATTCATCCTTACAGAAGAACTTCCTGCTTCCATAGACAGTATTGAGGCATCCTTTTGTGATATTTCCTCCCACAGTTCCTGCACGGGAGAAACGAGTGTTGTCACCCAACGTTGCTGCTGAAAAGATGAACAATCAACAGTTACTGTCTGTACTTCCTGTAAGATGCTGCAGTCTGATCACAATATTTCCTGCTTCACATTTACACAGATCCACAGAGTCACACTGGGAGCTGCCCAGTTCAACCAGTCTGACTGCTGGACTAATGATTTCATCCAACATTGATACACTGAGTCAATATATCATAAACGTCTCACATTCTTCCCACAATTAATGTAGATCCTATCTGACTTCATTTATTCTTAAGCTTCAGAATCATTAAATGGGATGAACATAGTAAATATATCAGGTTTTATGACTTTCAGTAGAAACTCACCATCTGTAACTATGAGGTCAAAGTCACGGTAAGAATCTGGGACCGAAGATCCACCCAAACCACATCTGTACTGTCCTGAGTCTGACTTGGTCAGCTGTGTGAAGGTCACAGTCAGAATTTTTCTTCCAGAAGATCCATCTTTATATCTGATGCTGTATCTGTCACTCTGAGCTGTGACATCATCTGTTTTAATGAGAATGTCTTCTTCTTTACATTCTCCTTTACAGAAGAACTTGGTGCTTCCAGATGAAGTCAAGTGGCAAATAATTAAACCACTTCCTCCTTCAGCTCCAGCATAAAGGTTTATTGCATTGACGAGTCCAGTGTTTCCATCCTGCAGTGCTGTTGGAAAGATGAACAGTGAATACTGATGATCAGTACTTTGTGTATTGTAGACTTACTGTAAACAGACTGCAGATTAATGAGGGCTAATCCATCAGTTCACAGAGAAGCAGAGATGATACAGAGGCAGCCATTAGCAAAGTTTTCACTGACTGTACAGCAGTTGCTGTTGTTCTACTTGTAGCTGCAGTTGTAGTCACAGTGTCTCTGTGTAACGTCTGTTTTTCAATGTTTTTCTTTCATACTTTCTAATATCAAACACATTAATGAGCAACAAATATTCATGATGGATGGTTCACAACAAGCTCTCTAAAATTGTTAACATTGCAGGGAAGGTGATTGGAAAGTCACAAAAACAACTTTGCAATATATTTGACAGTGCTGCACACAGGAAGGCTAAACATATAACTGCAGATACCTCTACACTACACAACTACACTCAGAGACTGAGCTGCTCCCATCTGGCCGTCGATTCAGGGCCCCAAAGGCCAACCGGTACTTATACACAAAGTCTTTTATTCCCTACACAACACAGGCGTTGAACACAGAATGATGCATCAGGGAACACTTGTTATTTTATAAGATTTTCTCTCTGGTATTATTTATATAACCTATCTGCTGCTACTGCCCATTTACACTATTGTATGTTGTATATTTTGTATGTTTTTAATGGTGTGTTGTGCTATGTGTAGTGTATGTACTTTTGCTTTATTGTGGGAGAAGCCAAAGACAAATTTCCACCGAGGTGGACAATAAAGTCAGTTAATCAATCAATCAATCAATATGTTTTGTTAAATTACAAGATTAGATTACAGAGATGTTGTAATTAGTAACAGAGTAATTTAGAGAATGACAGGAAAACTAATTAACATGACAGCAACATGAAAACTTGTGTGATACAAATCTGACATTTGTTAAAATGAACACAATGAATGTCCAGAAGCAGTTTGTGCTGCAGCTTTACAGACACAGTCAGGTAATCAGTCCTCACCTGATAAGAAGCAGAAGAACAGAACATGGTGGATATTCATTCTGAGTTTGATCCTGATGCAGAAAATCATCAAACTGTCAGAGAACTGCCTCTATATGTCTGTCTGATCAATCAGGAAGCTGACGATGATTTAAGTTAACATTCCTTCCTCTTCCTCTTTCTATCTCTCTCTCTGTTTGCAACATTACGACGATGATGATGGTGATGGTGGATTATTCTTCAGTACATTACTGAAGAATAATTTTTATTTTTGACCCTATTATATGACCTCATGCAAATCTGCAACATGAGTGATGTAGAGGAAGCATACATGTCTGACAAACATAACCTTCCTGTTCCTCTTTCTCTCTGTGTGTTTGCAACATGATGATGATGATGATGGTGGTTAAGGGTACATTAATGAATGAATAATTCTATTTTTGACCCCATTATTTGACCCATATGACCTCTATTGAATTATTCAGACACATTAAACACCAACAAACCAAACGTTCCAGTATGTAAACACACCAGCATCTCACAGCACAATATATTGACCTCATATAAATCTTTACATACTGTATAATATCCCAGGAGTTATAACTATTTATTAAATATCAATATACAACTTATAAATGATAAATGTGGGGACGATGTTAAAGTCAAGTGTTACCAATAGATATTCAAACAAATTGAAGGAAGCAACAAGAAAATGTTCAGTGACGTGTTTGTTCAGAAAAATAAAAATAGATCAGTGAGAGATATTTTGGCTCTAACTGAGACTTGGTGAGAGGAGTGTGTTGCTTTTTGTGTAAAATTAATATCACAACTACTGACTGCAAACTTCCTCATTTCTAAAATGCATCAGACAACCTTCAGAACCACAGTGTCCTGGGCGTTAACTCACACCAATGAATGTGTTTGTTCCCTTCAATTTGCTTCTCAAGGTTTCTCATGAGCTTTAAAATATATTGCTCATTTCTTTTCTTTCTTTTTTTGTAGAATAACACAACTATTTGTAAATTAAGAGACATATGATGTGAACAGCTGTATTAATGATTTATGATGGGCTATAAATATGTAGACTTTATTTGCCTAAGAAATAGACCTAACAAGAGCATTTACTAGAACTCTGAAAGTGTCAGACATGAACACTGACTTGAAGCTGACTTGAAATTTGTTGGGAAATAAAAAAAGATTCAGTGAAGAAAACAGTGAAAGACTGCAGGACCTCTAGAGGTACGAGGCTCTGTGCAGCAGCAACATTCACACCACTTGCAGAAGTTCTGGGGGAAGTAAACTGTAAAATTCATGATGCAGCTGCTTTGATGTGCAGTAAGAACAGCTCTGACTGAAGTCACTTTTAAATCCTAAACCATTTATATTAAATTTATTAAAGAAGCAAAGTAAAAGTTTAGTGAATGTCAGCACCCTCGACCAGTTTAGATTAAAGCTTCATATTTTGCTTTTTTTGTTTTTCTGTCATTTATATCTAGGGATGCGCGATATTGAATTTTTTGCCGATATCCAATATGCCGATATTTTCCATCAGATTTTTACAGACGATACCAATATCGATTTGAAGACTTATAGTAGCTTTGATGTCTGCTGTGTGGGTGTTGATTGGCCTTCCTATATGTTTTAAGACTATCTTGGCAGACTAAGCGAGATTCTTCCACTTTGGTGGAACGCCAAATCCTTTCCAATTTTCGCGATGTTTGCTTTAATTTGCAGGTTTGAGAGTTATACCATGGAGCTAACCTCTTATGTTTTATTATCTTCCTTTTTAAGGGGGCGATGGAGTCAAGTGTTATTCATAATGAGCCTGTAGCACTATCATCAAGATTATCAATTTGGGAGGGACTAAAGTTAACATAAGAGTCCTCTGTAGTATTGAGACATGGCAGTGAATTCAGTACTGATGGAATTGCTTCCTTAAATTTATCTACAACACTATCAGATAGACATCTGCTGAAGACATTTTTGTCTAATGGTGTGCAATCCAGTAATAGGAATTCAAAAGTTATTAAGTAATGATCTGATAAAATAGGATTTTGTGGAAAATTTATTAAATGTTCAATTTCAATCCCATAAGTCAGAACAAGGTCGAGGGTGTGGTTAAGACAGTGAGTGGGATTATTTACACACTGCAAGAAGCCAATTGAGTCTAATAATGAGATAAATGCAGTGCTGAGACTATCACTATCAACGTCCACATGAATATTAAAATCACCTACTGCACTAAGGACTAAGTTTGATAAAAACTCAGAATTCAGATAGGAATTCAGAGTACGGGCCAGGAGGACGGTACACTATATCAAATAGAACTGGCTGTAAAGTTTTCCAGGTTGGGTGAGAGAGACTAAGAACAAGGCTTTCGAATGAGTTATAACTAAATTTAGGTCTAGGGTTAATGATTAGGCTTGAGTTGAAAATGGCTGCAACTCCTCCTCCTCGGCCAGTGTCTCGAGGAATATGAGTATTAATATGACTGGGGGGAGTGGATTCATTTAGGCTGACATATTCTTCATGACACAGCCAGGTTTCAGTGAGACAAAATAAATCAATATGATGATCTGAAATTAAATCGTTTACTAAAACAGCTTTAGATGACAGAGATCTAATGTTCAAGAGTCCACATTTAATTCTCTTATTTTGTTGTACTATTGCAGTAGTGGTTTTAATTTTTATTAGATTTTTATGAATGAATCCTCTTCTGTTTACTTTGAATTTAATTGATTTAAGTGGTCGGGGGACAGACACAGTCTCTATGTAGTTTTGGGTGGGTAACTGTTCTAATGGAAGCGCAGGAAAGCGTGTAGGACTGCAGCTCTGCTTCCTGGTCTCAACTCTGGGTTGTCATGGTTTTGGTCTACTAATAAACTCAGCCACTTTTCTAGATATGAGAGCAGCTCCATCCAAAGTGGGATGTATGCCGTCTCTCCTAATCAGACCAGGTCTTACCCAGAAAGTCTGCCAATTATCGATGAAGCCCACATCGTTTGCTGGACGCCACCTCGACAACCAGCGGTTGAATTGTGACATGCGGCTATACATGTCATCACTGGTCAGATTAGGCAGCGGTCCAGAGAAAATTACATGGATGACAATCGTACCATATTTACGTTTATGCTTAGCCAGCAGTTTTAAATTTGACTCAATGTCGTCCACTCTGGCCCCAGGTATACATTTAACTATAGCTGCTGCTGTCGCTAACTTCATGTTTCTGACTATGGAGCTGCCAATAATCAGAGTTTGTTTCTCAGCAGGTGTGTTGCTGAGGGGGGAGAACCTGTTAGAAACATGAACTGGTTGGTGGTGAACCGTGGGCTTCTGCTTAGGGCTATGCTTCCTTCGGACAGTCACCCAGCCACCCTGGCTTCCCAGCTGCTCAGGAACTACTGGGGGAGTAGAAGCTATGCTAGGTCAGCACCGGATACTGGGGGCTGGCTAACAACGTTAACTACTGATTTGTTTTCCATGGTGTGGAGCCACGCTTCAATTTCACTGAGCCTGGCAAATAAACTACATTTATTACATGTACCGTTTTCACTAAAGGAGCAGAGGAATACAAAAACATTTGGCACTCCGAGCAAGAGAGAGCAGGAGAGTGAGAGGGATTAGAGAGAGAAGCCATCGCTAACTGTTTCGCTAGGTTTAGCTACAAGCTAACTGCTGAGCTAAAGATAACTAACAACTGTCGGATTAGCGAGAAAAGTCGGTAAAAGAAGGAGAGAGCTAAGAGTGCTTGAGCAAAACTAGCGTGCATATAAATATACAGCAGGTATTTATCCACAGTAGTGAGAAATATAGCAAATGAATGAATAACGAATGTAGCTCTGAACAACAGTTCCTTTGTGGTGGTAGCATCTTACTTTACACTTAAAAAATTAACCAAAACCAACTATGTGTCTATTTGTCAATGCTTCTGATTTCCTAAATCCTGTCTATGCTACAGATAGACGGTTCTTTTTTTTTTTAGCCCTGAAACAGGGGAATAGTGCATTTATTGTAATACTGCCTTTGTTATTAGTGATGAACTTAATAAGATCCACTAGATGACATGACTTTAAAACCAGCAGATTATTTAATGTTCACATCTTTAAATGTAAGACCACATTTGCCCAGAAAACCAACAAAAGAGGAAGAAAAACATGGCAAAAGAAGAAAAAGCTCCAGGGCTGCACTCAAATCAGGATATATGATTTATAAAGATTATGTGCCTGTGGTTCCTGCTTTATGTCTGGATATTTTTTGTTTTTATAAATACTCAGCACTACTTATGTTTTTTTAATAGCAGCTGAGTCTCATGTTTAACGGTAAGACACATTTTAATGCCTCTGTTCATCATCTGTGATATGAAAACATCACTTTTCCACAAAGCTGGAAAGAAATAAAAAGTGTGAGTCCCGGTCATATCAGAAGAGAGGAGATAAAACTTAGCGCAGCCATAAATGACAGCAAAATGCAGTAGACGCTCACACTAAGCTGAAATGAAACAAGTAGACATAAATTAGGTAAATAACTCTCCTCTCTTCTGTTTCACCGCAGGCGAGGCTGAGAGCTCGGTGTGTGTGTGTGTCCTCTGAGCGCAGCAGAGGAGAGACAGTGAACCAGGTGAAATACTCGAGTTGACGACAACTACACTCGTTATGTTTCTGTAAGTACAATAGAAGCTTTGCAAGTAAAAACCCAATAAGAGTAATGCATAACACTAATTTAATAAAACTTGCTGAAAAATGAAGAGGAGCAGCAAGATAATGTCTGATTAATCAGGAAGCTGAAGACGCTTTAAGTTAACATTCCTTCCTCTTCCTCTTTCTATCTCTCTCTGTGTTTGCAACATGATGAGGATGATGATGATGGTGGTTAAGGGTACATTAATGAATAAATAATTTTTATTTTCGACCCCATTATTTGACCCATATGACCTCTGTGGAATTATTCAGACACATTAAACACCAACAAACCAAACATTCCAGTATGTAAACACACCAGCATCTCACAGCACAATATATTGACCTCATACAAATCTTTCCATACTGTATAATATCCCAGGAGATATCCAACAATGAAGATTAAATAAATACATACACACAGTCTAATCTATATGAACACAACAAGTGTAATATTAATGTGTGTATATCAGTGGTTTCATGATGAAGCTGCTGACTGAAGATAAGAAAAATCACTTTACTCCATTTATGAGCAACATATAAACATTTAATATATAGTTATAAGGTATGAAGACATATTTTATATTATTATAACTGAGTTTCACTATATTGTCATTCATTATCAGTTTATACAGCAGCAAACACTTCTGGGTGCCAACAGGAGT
Organism: Thunnus thynnus; assembly: GCF_963924715.1. Taxonomy (NCBI): domain Eukaryota; kingdom Metazoa; phylum Chordata; class Actinopteri; order Scombriformes; family Scombridae; genus Thunnus; species Thunnus thynnus. The sequence goes on from NC_089522.1 coordinate 33,537,820, forward strand.
TATAACCATTTATTAAATATCAATATACAACTTATAAATGATAAATGTGGGGACGATGTTAAAGTCAAGTGTTACCAATAGATATTCAAACAAATTGAAGGAAGCAACAAGAAAATGTTCAGTGACGTGTTTGTTCAGAAAAATAAAAATAGATCAGTGAGAGATATTTTGGCTCTAACTGAGACTTGGTGAGAGGAGTGTGTTCCTCTTTGTGTAAAAGCAAACTTCCGTATTTCTAAAACCCATCAGTCAACCTTCAGAACCAAAGTGTCCTGGGTGTTAACTCACACCAATGAATGTGTTTGTTCCCTTCAGTTTGCTTCTCAAGTTTTCTTACAAGCTTTAAAATATATTGCTCATTTCTTTTTCTTTTCTTTTTTGTTTTACAATAACACAGCTATTTGTAAATTAAGAAACATATAATGTAAACAGCTACATTTATGATTTATGATGGGTTATAAATATGTAGACTTTACTTGCCTAAGACATACACCTAGCAAGAGCATTTATTAGAACTCTGAAAGTGTCAGACATGAACACTGACTTGAAATTCATTATGTTAGTGTGTTGTGAAATAAAAATGATTCAGTCAAGAATAAAGTAAAACCAAATTTAACTTGCTAAAGTTGTTCAAATATAATTCTTCATTAAATTATCAAAGCAAAGTAACATGATCACTACCAGTTTTCCAGATCGTCTGTGTTGCTGAGCTGCTGATCCAGTTTGACCTGCTGTCTGTTTGTGATTGATGACCAGTCACATCAGTTTATTTGGAGTAAAACTATATAATCTTATGTGTAACAAAAGCTACTGCAGAGTGTGACATTATCTCTTTACAATCACCACAGTAACACCAAGGCCAACAGCTCAGTGAGGAGAACTGATCAATATGATGATCAGTTCTCCAGATCCTCTGTGTTGCAAAGCTGCTGTGCTGATCCAGTTTGACCTGCTGTGTGTCTGTGGTCACCTGCCTTCCTGCTTCACTGCCTTGAGTTGAGATTGTCAACTAGAAGTCTGTTTGTTGAATTTAAAAGTAAAACTGTCTTTCACTCAACCAGCCTGTCTGAGTGTCTGCATGAGGGTTCTGCTTTCTGTTGTCTAAACTGGTTTGTTACAGTACAAACTGGCCAAATGTGGACGATCAGCACGTCACCCATGAAAATGGGGATGTGAAACTTCATATTAATTCTATGATTTAAGAGTATCAGAGGAGGTTTTCTGAATAAAGAGACTGGGTTCCTGAAGCTCCACACTGTCAGCCAAAGAAACTGAGTCCTTTAAGTGAATTTAGGAAGAGTTTCATAACAACTCAGTAAAGTAGTTTTGATAAACCTCATTAAAAGCTTCTCATAAATATCACATTATAAAGTGACAAATAATGATTACAGGCCAGAAAACATGTGATGCAACATGTGATGTCAAACAGGAAAAGGAACAAAGATGAGCAGCTCAGATTAAGAAGCTGCAGCGTACAGAGCAATTTGAATCAAATGTTAAAATTCTCTGTGTGTAAATGTCTTCTTCAATACGACCACCAGGAGGCACCAGAGTCAGAAAATTTTAAATTACCGTATTTCCCCTAATAGTAATTTAATAGTTATTTACCTCAACTACTGAGGGTACCTGGCCCTTAGCTTTAGCATGCTCATAGATTTATGCTCACCAGTTTAGCCAAGTTACTCTGGTTACCTTGGTAACTCAACTTGATGTTGTGTTGCTGCCATCAGTATTATTGAAATATGAGCTGTTATCCCCTTATAAGATGATATCGCATCTCCTCTGTCCCCCTCCCCTCTCTGTGCTGGTTGGCTAGAGGGCTACGCATGTACTCATAGAACCGGACTTACATCCAGGTAACTATATTTATGCTTAACTGGCATGCACATTATATAACAGGCATCAGGAGTTTATCCACCCGGCTTTTAATTGACCACCAGCCACTATTAGAGGAAATACGGTACACACATACTGTCTGTAAAATGACTCACTATGGTGGACACAGACCTTCTTATTGCTGCTGGAGCAGCAGTCATGTCCTGTCTAAAGATTGAGATCTTTTTTGGATGTAAATGTGTCCAAAACAAAAGAAATAGTAATCTCACTAGAACACACAGATAGTTCCAACAATCATTCTTGACTTCAGTAAGTGTTGAACTCGTCCAGACCTACAAATACTTGGGAACTGTGTTTGATGACAGATTGACATTTAGTGACAGTACAGATGTTATTGTGAAAAAGGCTCAGTAGTGTCTGTGCTGTAAAATTAAAATTCAATTAAATTTAAAATACATTAACAAAAGAAAATGTAGTCAGTAGGCCATTGTAGAAGATGTAATGAAGACTTGTTTTGATCAGAAAAATTAAAAGTATGTTTCACACATCTAAACATGAAAACCAGTTAAATTTGACCCTAACACAATAGGAGGGTTAAATGATTTTAGCATCAGGCTGCAACATAACAAAATGTGAAAAAAGAGTCTGAATACTTTTTAAATGCACTGTAATATGCAATTTAGTCAAATATGAACATAATTTCTAGGAGACAGAGTTGGCTCAAAGGGTAGAAGAACAATATCAAATAACATCTACATTTTTGAAGACAGAATGAACATTTCAGAATAAGCAAGTAAGAAGAAACATGATCAGTTGTGTATCATCAGCATAGAGGTGAAAAATAGCATGTTTATAGATAATATCTGCTGATTTAACAAAAAAAAGAAAGAAAGTGGAACAAACTGGAACCTTGCAGCACATGTTAACCTGCACAGTACAGAATCCAGATCCAAATCCAAACATTATCATTTGTTTGCTGCGAGTGCAGAGTAGTTTTGGTCCGGATCGCTGCTGTCTGGATCCAGGTTCTGGTAGACGGAGTCTTCATACATGGAGACTGGAGGACAGTTCTTATAGCTGACAGATAACTGAAAATAAAACAGGAATGACATCAAACCTAAAATATAGCAGTAACCACGGTAACAGCCCAGATATTGTGTTCTTCAACTGTTTGCTGATATTTTAGTGATAACAACTCGGCAGGCCAGAGGTCTATTAACAATAATTATGATTTTATTTAATTATAGTTTTGTTCATATTAGTGAAGTAGTTGCAGCCATGAGATTGTTTGTTCCTAACTGCAAAAATAAAATGTCTGCCAACAGTAAGAGTTAACATGTTAACAAGGGCCACTGCCATTATTCCTTGTGTGTTTAAACTCTTTCTGACATTGTCATATTTGTATTTTGTAGATTTTTAAATGTGTGTGAATGAATTTTATATGTGTACTTGTTTGCAAACGTGCTTCCCCCTTGAGGGATGAATAAAGAATTTTTTAATTGAATTGAATGAGACATACATTGTTATTGAAAGTCACCACGATGTTTCTGCTGTCTGAGGTTCCTCTGGTGTTCAAATCAAAGTTCCTCCTCGTCTTCAGTTTGTAGAGGAGCAGCAGAACAACAGCCAACAGCACAACAACCACAGGCACGATTACAGCTGGAGGCAAGAAGTAACCTGGTTGAGGGACATAGGAGTCTGGTTGGGAAGGAAGACAGAGTGAGAGATATGTAGAAGTTTAAAAATCTGGGATCTTTTGTCTTGTATTAGAAGCTTAAAGGTTCCCTGTGGAGTTTTTGACCACAAGTAGCTTGTTTTTACGTGTGGATCTACGTTGTGCACATGTGGTTGACGTGATACACAATCCTGCCAGTGGTTTCATATCATCCCACTGATCTACAGGATGCAGGAACCTGCCCAGAAACACAGCAATGCACCAACAAAAGCAGGAGAGAAGAAGACCACAAGCAATGCAAGATTTAAAATACTAAATATAATCAGCTTTACAAATATTTATGATTGAGGAAACATATTCAACACTTATGTTGGACCTAAAGGATACACTCAGCATGTTTTGGTGAGTAACACTGAATATAAATATAACCTTGTTTACAAGAAAACTACACAGGAAACCTTTATCAAAAATGAGATCTTCCTGTTGAAAAAACATCTCAGTCTTTGGTCTGAATGTTTCTTGACTTGTCATGTGCTGACATCACATGTTAATTATCTTACATCATTAAAAACGTAGGATGTGTTTAAACATTAGACGTGAAGATAACAAGGAAATTTATTGTGAAATTAAATGTGACATGTTTTCTTCGAGGTGCTGAACTGTCTTATGTGCTGAAACACATGTTGGACCATCTTGTTATTCTTATTAGACAATGTTGTTATGCTGAATTTGACTGTTTTAAGAGGACGTTTTGTTGCAGAGAGACAGTGATGGACAGATGGACAGACATGAACTGTCCTGTACCTGTAAACTGCTCTGTGGTTTCAGGGAAAGATGATGAAGGTGTGAAGCTTCCTGAACTGGAGATTAAACTCTGTGTTGTTGTTGGTGTGGAGGCTGATGGGACTGATGTTGGAAAAGGTCGGAGAGTCCAGTTTGTTTTTGAAGTGGTTGGAGCTGTGAACAATGAAAACACATTTAAACAATCAGATACTGAATCAATAATGCAGAGAAATGAGATGCTGCTCTAGACAGAAAGATCATATTGACAGCATCCATCACATACACAAGAAATACGCAGCACTAAATATGTTAATGAAGTAAATGATGAAGATATGTTCTATTAATCATTAAAAAGTATTGTTATTTGGACAACTAGTATGACTCTGCCAACCTCAGCACTCCTCTTGTTGTCACAAATCAACTTCTGGCTGTAACCCGAAAAAACAGATATTTGTTTCTGTCATGTCATTTCCATCCACTCTTTAAATTTTGTATCCAATATTCCTTTTTTTAACATATGTTTTGGGCATTTTATGGCTCTATTTGATAGTGATAGTGGAGAGACACAGGACATGTGGGAAAAGAAAGTAGGAGGATGTGTTTTTGACCACAAGTAGCTTGTTTTTACATGTGGATCTACGTTGTGCACACGTGGTTGACGTGATACACAATCCTGCCAGTGGTTTCACATCATCCCACTGATCTACAGGATGCAGGAACCTGCCCAGAAACACAGCAATGCACCAACAAAAGCAGGAGAGAAGAAGACTGCAAGCAATGCAAGATTTAAAATACTTTATATAATCAGCTTTGCAAATATTTTATGATTGAGGAAACATATTCAACACTTATGTTGGAGCTAAAGGATACTCTCAGCATGTTTTGGTGAGTAACCCTTGTGACGACCCCTCTGCTCCACTAGGGGCTCCCGCATTCCGCTTGCTGGTTTCTTTTTTGTCTTGCAGGATCCAGGGCAGGGCGGAGGATCGTAATTGCCATCATGAGCCACACCTGGGCCCAGTGTGGTCATGACTATAAAGCTTGGCTGCCTACAGAGCTTCCCTCTCCTCCTTCATCGCGCCTGGTCCACTTCGATAGCGGCACGGCACGGCACAGCTGTTTTGTTTTTTTTGGTTACCGACATGCACACATCCACACATGCCTACATTACTGATTACTGACTTTCACGTTTGTTCCGTTATCATTTTGTAAATACACATATATCCTCAGCTACAAGACTCGTCTGGTCTCCCATATTTTGTCGCAGCCTGTGAGCCGGGCTGTGACACCCTGAATATAAATATAACCTTGTTTACAAGAAAACTACACAGGGAACCTTTATCATAAATGAGATCTTCCTGTTGAAAAAACATCTCAGTCTTTGGTCTGAATGTTTCTTGACTTGTCATGTGCTGACATCACATGTTAATAATTATCTTACATCATTAGAAACGTAGGATGTGTTTAAACATTAGACGTGAAGATAACAAGGAAATTTATTGTAAAATTAAATGTGAAATGTTTTCTTCTAGGTGCTGAACTGTCTTATGAGCTGAAACACATGTTGGACCATTTTGTTACTCTTATTAGACAACGTTGTTATGCTGAATTTGACTGTTTTAAGAGGACGTTTTGTTGCAGAGAGACAGTGATGGACAGATGGACAGACATGAACTGTCCTGTACCTGTAAACTGCTCTGTGGTTTCAGGGAAAGATGATGAAGGTGTGAAGCTTCCTGAACTGGAGATTAAACTCTGTGTTGTTGTTGGTGTGGAGGCTGATGGGACTGATGTTGGAAAAGGTCGGAGAGTCCAGTTTGTTTTTGAAGTGGTTGGAGCTGTGAACAATGAAAACACATTGAAACAATCAGATACTGAATCAATAATGCAGAGAAATGAGATGCTGCTCTAGACAGAAAGATCATATTGACAGCATCCATCACATACACAAGAAAAATGCAGCATTAAATATGTTAATGAAGTAAATGATTAAGAATATTTTATGTGAGTTCGTTCTATTATTATTAAGTCTTGTTATTTGATTTTTGATTACAGAAGAGTAAGAAAATAACATCCACAGGTTGGTTTTCTGACATTAAACATAAAAGCACAAATGTCTGAAAAGGTTTTTAAAAATCGTACAAACTGATTGTTGTAAATTTAAAAACTAACATTATAAAGGCAACACATTTTACATCAGATTACTTTGTGACTCTACAAATGAGTTTCATCTTTAGAAACATTTTAGAGTATGATGTCTTGAACATTAAGGAACCTGAGGAACCGTTCTTCTGTATGTTACCTAATGTTAATAGAAATATAGAAAAGGTCCCAGGTTGGACAACTAGTATGACTCTGCCAACCTCAGCACTCCTCTTGTTGTCACAAATCAAATTCTGGCTGTAACCCGAAAAATAAAATATTTGTTTCTGTCATGTCATTTCCATCCACTCTTTAAATTTTGTATCCAATATTCCTTTTTTTAACATATGTTTTGGGCATTTTATGGCTCTATTTGATAGTGATAGTGGAGAGAGACAGGACATGTGGGAAAAGAAAGTAGGAGGATGTGTTTTTGACCACAAGTAGCTTGTTTTTACATGTGGATCTACGTTGTGCACACGTGGTTGACATGATACACAATCCTGCCAGTGGTTTCACATCATCCCACTGATCTACAGGATGCAGGAACCTGCCCAGAAACACAGCAATGCACCAACAAAAGCAGGAGAGAAGAAGACTGCAAGCAATGCAAGATTTAAAATACTTTATATAATCAGCTTTGCAAATATTTTATGATTGAGGAAACATATTCAACACTTATGTTGGACCTAAAGGATACTCTCAGCATGTTTTGGTGAGTAACCCTTGTGACGACCCCTCTGCTCCACTAGGTGCTCCCGCGCTCCGCTTGCTGGTTTCTTTTTTGTCTTGCAGGATCCGGGGCAGGGCGGAGGATCGTAATTGCCATCATGAGCCACACCTGGGCCCAGTGTGGTCATGACTATAAAGCTTGGCTGCCTACAGAGCTTCCCTCTCCTCCTTCATCGCGCCTGGTCCACTTCGATAGCGGCGCGGCACGGCACAGCTGTTTTGTTTTTTTTGGTTACCGACATCCACACATCCACACATGCCTACATTACTGATTACTGACTTTCACGTTTGTTCCGTTATCATTTTGTAAATACACATATATCCTCAGCTACAAGACTCGTCTGGTCTCCCATATTTTGTCGCAGCCTGTGAGCCGGGCTGTGACACCCTGAATATAAATATAACCTTGTTTACAAGAAAACTACACAGGGAACCTTTATCATAAATGAGATCTTCCTGTTGAAAAAACATCTCAGTCTTTGGTCTGAATGTTTATTGACTTGTCATGTGCTGACATCACATGTTAATAATTATCTTACATCATTAGAAACGTAGGATGTGTTTAAACATTAGACGTGAAGATAACAAGGAAATTTATTGTAAAATTGAATGTGAAATGTTTTCTTCTAGGTGCTGAACTGTCTTATGTGCTGAAACACATGTTGGACCATCTTGTTATTCTTATTAGACAACGTTGTTATGCTGAATTTGACTGTTTTAAGAGGACGTTTTGTTGCAGAGAGACAGTGATGGACAGATGGACAGACATGAACTGTCCTGTACCTGTAAACTGCTCTGTGGTTTCAGGGAAAGATGATGAAGGTGTGAAGCTTCCTGAACTGGAGATTAAACTCTGTGTTGTTGTTGGTGTGGAGGCTGATGGGACTGATGTTGGAAAAGGTCGGAGAGTCCAGTTTGTTTTTGAAGTGGTTGGAGCTGTGAACAATGAAAACACATTGAAACAATCAGATACTGAATCAATAATGCAGAGAAATGAGATGCTGCTCTAGACAGAAAGATCATATTGACAGCATCCATCACATACACAAGAAATACGCAGCATTAAATATGTTAATGAAGTAAATGATTAAAAATATTTGAAGTGAATTTGTTCTATTATTATTAAGTCTTGTTATTTGATTTTTGATTACAGAAGAGTAAGAAAATAACATCCACAAGTTGGTTTTCTGACATTAAACATAAAAGCACAAATGTCTGAAAAGGTTTTTAAAAATTGTACAAACTGATTGTTGTAAATTTAAAAACTAACATTATAAAGGCAACACATTTTACATCAGATTACTTTGTGACTCTGCAAATGAGTTTCATCTTTAGAAACATTTTAGAGTATGATGTCTTGAACATTAAGGAACCTGAGGAACCGTTCTTCTCTATGTTACCTAATGTTAATAGAAATATAGAAAAGGTCCCAGGTTGGACAACTGGTGTGACTCTGCCAACCTCAGCACTCCTCTTGTTGTCACAAATCAACTTCTGACTGTAACCCGAAAAATAAAATATTTGTTTCTGTCATGTCATTTCCATCCACTCTTTTCTTTTAAGATTATTTTTGGACATTTTATGCTTTTATTTGATAGTGATAGTGGAGAGAGACAGGACATGTGGGGAGTAGAGGGATGACATGCAGCAGACAGTTCGGCCAGCTGGGAATGAAACTGAGGACTCGCTGCTCAGGGCGTTAGTGTCCATGTGATAACCACTCAGTTGTCAGGTCACCCCCAAAGTTCATTCTTTCTTATTTTAAATGAAAATATGACAACTTTTCATAATTTAAACCATCTAACAATTGACAGTCATTGAACAGAATGTGGACTGAAAATTAAATATAAAACTCACCATCTACAACAAAGATCGAGAACGTGTTGGATGAATCTGGAGACAAAGCTCTGCCGTAACCATACCTGTACCATCCTGTGTCTGACTTCTTCAGCTGTGTGATTATCACAGACAGTCCAAATACAGATCCTTCTCTATATTCAATGTTGTATCTGCCATTCTGAGCTCTGTTCTCTTCTGTTTCAACCAGGATGTCTTCTTCTTTTTTACATTCATCCTTACAGAAGAACCTCCTGCTTCCATAGACAGTATTGAGGCATCCATGTGTGACATTTCCTCCCACAGTTACTATACGGGAGAAACGAGTGTTGTCACCCAACGTTGCCGCTGAAAAGTTGAACAATCAACAGTTACTGTCTGTACTTCCTGTAAGATGCTGCAGTCTGATCACAATATTTCCTGCTTCACATTTACACAGATCCGCAGAGTCACACTGGGAGCTGCCCAGTTCAACCACAGTCTGACTGCTGGAGTAATGATTTCATCCAACATCGATACACTGAGTCAATATATCATAAACGTCTCACATTCTTCAACAACTTAATTAGATTCAATCTGACTTCATTTATTCTTAAGCTTCAGAATCATTAAATGGGATGAACATAGTAAATATATCAGGTTTTATGACTTTCAGTAGAAACTCACCATCTGTAACTATGAGGTCAAAGTCACAGTAAGAATCTGGGACCGAAGATCCACCCAAACCAAATCTGTACTGTCCTGAGTCTGACTTGGTCAGCTGTGTGAAGGTCACAGTCACAGTTCTTCTTCCAGAAGATCCGTCTTCATATCTGATGCTGTATCTGCCACTCTGAGCTGTGACATCATCTGTTTTAATGAGAATGTCTTCTTCTTTACATTCTCCTTTACAGAAGAACTTGGTGCTTCCAGATGAAGTCAAGTGGCAACTCAGTGAACCACTTCCTCCTTCAGCTCCAGCAAAAACACTTATTGCATTGACGAGTCCAGTGTTTCCATCCTGCAGTGCTGTTGGAAAGATGAACAGTGAATACTGATGATCAATACTTTGTGTATTGTAGACTTACTGTAAACAGACTGCAGATTAATGAGGGCTAATCCATCAGTTCACAGAGAAGCAGAGATGATACAGAGGCAGCCATTAGCAAAGTTTTCACTGACTGTACAGCAGTTGCTGTTGTTCTACTTGTAGCTGCAGTTGTAGTCACAGTGTCTCTGTGTAACGTCTGTTTTTCAATGTTTTTCTTTCGTACTTTCTAATATCAAACACATTAATGAGCAACAAATATTCATGATGGATGGTTCATATGTTTTGTTAAATTACATTTAGTTTAGTTAAATTACAAGATTAGATTATAGAGATGTTGTAATTAGTAACAGAATAATTTAGAGAACGACAGGAAAACTAATTAACATGACAGCATTATGAAAACTTGTGTGATACAAATCTGACATTTGTTAAAATGAACACAATGAATGTCCAGAAGCAGTTTGTGCTGCAGCTTTACAGACACAGTCAGGTAATCAGTCCTCACCTGATAAGAAGCAGAAGAACAGAACATGGTGGATATTCATTCTGAGTTTGATCCTGATGCAGAAAATCATCAAACTGTCAGAGAACTGCCTCTGTATGTCTGTCTGATCAATCAGGAAGCTGACGATGATTTAAGTTAACATTCCTTCCTCTTCCTGGCTCTCTCTCTCTCTCTCTCTCTCTCTCTCTCTCTCTCTCTCTTAAAGACGCCACTCTTTGTAACAATTAAAAGCCCTTGTCAATTTTGAATGCCGAAATTAAAATATATGCCAAAGTGTTAGCCATCAGACTTGAAACACATATGACCAAACCATCATGATCAGTCTGGTTTTATTAAAACCCATCAAGTGGCAGATAACATACGTAGATTACTCCATGTGATCAACTTCTCTCAGGATGTTCCCTCATCTTGTGCAGTCCTTTCTTTAGATGCTAAACAGGCTTTTGATCGCCTAGAGTGGGAATATTTATGGTATGTACTTGACAGATTCCACTTGGGTCCAAATTTCATTAAGATGATAAAATCGTTATACGCTAATCCCTCAGCTATGGTCATTACAGCGAATATTTTTTCATCTTCCTTCCCCATATCACGGGGTTCTAGGCAGGGATGCGTTCTGTCACCTTTATTATTTGCCCTTTCACTTGAGCCATTAGCTCAAAAGATAAGGTAGCATCCACTGATTTCTCCAATTACTTTTTGTAACACATCTCACCACATATCATTATTTGCAGATGATATTTTACTTTACTGAGATAGTGTCCTAACCCCCATTCCTCAAGTCCTGGATACTTTCAAAGAATTTAGTGCTTTGTCAGAGTATGAGATTAAGTGGTCTAAGTCATCATTACTTCCATTAAATTCATTTTTTGACCCCTCAACCATACCTTCACACATTCCAGTGGTGAAGTCCTTCAAATATCTGGGAGTGGATATTTTTCCATCCCTATATTTACTTACAACTAAAAACTTTCAGGGTATTTGAAATCCTCAAGGGATACTGGGACAAGATTCACAGTCTCATCTCTAAATTTATTTGGAAGGGCAAGCATCCTCGCCTAAAACTGACAACTCTGCAGCGTGGTAGACAGGAAGAAGGACTAACTGTCCCGAACTTCAGGTTGTATTTTTGGTCTTTTGTGTTGTGCCCATTATCAATCTGGTTAGACCCCAATGCATCAGTCTCATGGCGGGCTCTTGAGGAAAACCTTGCCTCCCCACATCACTTACAAGACCCAACATATTCAAGCCTGTCTCCTAAACTCTTCAAATCCAAGCTGGGCCCTATTATGTCTTTCCTTTTAACAACTTGGCACTTTGTAGAAAAAGCAACTCACTCTCAGTTAAAGTGACATAATCACAGTCCCATTTTTCATAATTATGCTCTTCTTACAGGCGTTACCCCGTTTTCATTTCCTCAATGGAGTAATAGAGGCATCCACTGTTTGTCTGACATTTGTAATGAGGATGGTCTCAGAACATTTAATGACTTGTGAACAACATATAACCTACCTGGCTTCTCCTTTTTCTTATACCTACAACTCAGAGCATCCATGGGCGCTCATGGTGTTCCCTGGGGGCAACCTCTCTATACCCATGAACTCCATCTCTTATTTAATGTGAGTTCGGTCAAGTGGTTTAGTTTCCAAGGTTTATAACTTGTTACTGAATTCTTCGTGTGGTCCTCTCACTGTCCATCAGGTGTAGGAAAGAGAGTTTGAACATCTTGGTGGTGAGATTTCTTCTGCATTATCAAATCTTCTGGGGGTGCACATTCCATTGTCCCAGATTGTTGATTCTGAACGATACTTAACCTACCATCTACCAAATTTTTTATCTTATTTGCAGGTATTACTGCAGCGGAAAAAATGCTAGCTCTTAGATGGAAACCTCCTCATTCCCTTACCTATACTCAATGGATGATGTCTTTTCTGAGTATTTTGTACATGGAACAATCCATAGCTAGAATACATGGAGCTAAAGAATCGACTGTCCAGTCATGGGCCTCTGCAATAGCAGAGGTTAAACAGATGTTGGTTTGAATATGTTTTCATGTGACATTATAAGATATGCAATTGTAAGTTGATATAATATTGTAATTTTATGCATTTCTCCAGCATGTATTGATGAACTATTGTGGGTTTTATTGTTACCAATAAAAACAATTGGTAACAAAAAAATATATATAGTTATGAGGTATAAAGACATTTTATTAAGTCTCAGTATTTATTATAACTTCTCCTATGAAGACATATTTTATATTATTATAACTGAGTTTTACTATGTTGTCATTCATTATCCATTTATACAGCAGCAAACACGTCTGGGTGCCAACAAGAGTTATAACCATTTATCGCCAACAAGAGTTATAACCATTTATCAAATATCTATATACAGTTTATAAATAATACATATGGGGAGGGTATTCAAGACAACTGTTACTGATATATTTTTAATATTATATATATTTTTATTCATAAATCAAACTAATTGAAGGAAGCAATCAGAAAATGTTCAGTTAAGCCTTTGTTCAGAAAAAAAAGTTAGTGCAGTGACAGATATCTTGGCTGTCATTGAGACTTTATCACAACTGCTCACTGCAAACTTTCCTGAACTTTCCTGAAGTTTGCAGTCAGCAGAAACAACAAGTTTCAAGTTTGAAGTCAGCAAGAACAACAAGTTTGAAATTTGCAGTCATCAGAAATAAGTTTGAAGTTTGAAGTCAGCAGAAACAACAAGTTTGAAGTTTACAGTCATCAGAAATAAGTTTGAAGTTTGCAGTCAGCAGAAACAAACAGAAACAAGTTCTGAATCTGAAGATCTGTATTTTTTGTCCTCTTTGTACAAACTAGTGACTTTTCTGTGTATAAAAACGCTGTCTGTTTCACACACTGACCACAAAACGCTCACTGAGAGGGAGAATCACTGGGGAAGCAGCGCTTGCTTCTCTCTTTTCTGCTCATGGAGGCGGTTATCCACACAAATGGCAAAGGAATTCGAATCAACAAGTTCAGCAGGTTCAGGATAAGATACTAATTTGTCTTTAATTAAATCAGACAAGGGAAAAATACAGGTTGGAGCGACTCCTCATTCCCTCCACTTTCTGCTGACACCTTTCGGAACTCCATGGCGTATTCTGCAACACTCTGGAGACCTTGGTAGAGGGAGGAAAGTCTCTTGGAAGCATCCCTAACCCCTACTGGATGGTCAGTCACCTTACAAATCTCCAAAGTAATGTCACACAGGTCAGGGCGTTTCCCCAGAGGAGGCCCATGAGGAAAGCATTTTATCGTGGAGTAAGACTGCTGCTGTTGGAAAACAAGATCACTTTGAATTAGGAATTATTGACATAATCTCAAATTTCCATCATACCATTTAGGAGAGGAAACCTGTGGTTCCCTAGCATACGGGTTTAGTCTATTCTGGATGCTGGACACGTTCCTGCAGAGCTTGCGGAGGCTGTCCATTACGTCCCGCAGAGTCTGGCTATGCTTGGATATGCTTACTGTCATGTATCAAGGCTGAACCCACATTCAGATGCTAGACAAGCAGGCAAGGTGAAAATAAGTGTTTTATTGAGACAGGCAGGGATGGTGAGATGGTGGCTGGGTGGTGTTTGGGCTGAGGTTGGGGAGAGGACTCCGGGAGGAGGCTTGGCAGAGAGAATCCTGAGGTCATGTGAACTATAGCAGAGTTAGTTTAGTGACCAGCTGTGTATGCATGTTGTAAATGATCCTCTCCAATATTTTGCTGAGTAGACTAATTGGCCCAACAGAATGCAGCCCACTGTATCTTTTGGCAATTATATGACTTTAGATTCTTTCCATAGTGCAGGGCACAGAACTTGTCAAGCATCTGTTAAAAATATGACATATAGGGATAGATAAATATCTGGTGTTACGTCCCTAGTCTAGGGGAAACCTGGACATAACATGTTTAGAGCCCCCGCACTTCCCAGGCCCAAGAACGGTCAGCCCGACAACCATCAAAGTTCACTGTGGCAGTTTATTTTGCAGAACTTCGGAGCTGAGCAATGCCAAAAACAACAACCGAAACTAAACTAAACCCCCACCCTAAACTTCCCTATCGAAAAACAAAAATAGAAACAAAAGACATGGCATAACCTAACTCTCCTCAAGAAAAACAGGAGAAAAAAGGTTCACACAAAAACTACTAGTAGGATGGGCCTCCATTGTTGGACATGGGAGAGAGAGAGAGCGGGAGCTGGCATCAGCTGGTGTTTAAATCATCCGTTCTGGCCAATCAGCTGTCCCGGCACCCAGGCCAATCAGGGAGCACCACCTGCACGTAATCAGACATGCACACACTAGAGGGGTAAGGAAGAGAGAGAGCAGTTATTGTCAAAATAGAAATACAGATGGCCAGCAGGAGCAAAAACCACAATAATGACCAAGGGTCATAACACTGGCTGCAGCTTTGAGTAGTTTGCTATCCATATTGTCAATACCTGAAGATATATCATTAGAAAGGTGTTTTTAACCATATCTACATGTACTTGTTTGAACTCAAATGTGCACTGCTTCTCCTTTATAATATTGTTCTTAATCAAAGCATATGACAGAGAGCTATGCGGTGGAGCCATGCTAGCTCTTAATCGTTCAATTGTTAAAATAATTTGCAATTTCCTAAGGCTTTATGATAGAAACACCTTCACAGCTCACAGCTGGCTGGCAGGCTGTGAATGAAACAACAGTCCTGTTGGGACTGGCTGTCAGTGCAGGGTTCTTGTATGGAAATGGTGATGGCTTGATAGGTGTATTGATTCCAGATGATGGGCAGGTGTGCAGAGAAAGAGAGAGAGAGAGAGAGAGCAAGGGGGTAAAGGGAACTAACAGAGAGATAAAACCAAAATAGGCAGGCCTATTCCATAGGCAGGCAGATGTCACAGAGGAGGGGTCATGACAGTTCAGGTGTTTTGTTTTGGGGTCACAGTCAATAACAGCCATATTTCTCATTATAAATTATTCAGTATTATTCCCCCTTATCCCCTTCAAAGTCTCCCTGAGATGTGACACACATCTCTTCTCCCATTCCTAGAGACATTTTGTGTAGTTATCTTTTGTCAGTGTGTTCAGAGCCTCCTGCATTTCTTCCACAGTGGCGAATCTTGTCCCTTTCAACCCCAATTTTAGTTTCACCAAGCCGTGAATGTGGCCAATTTTTTTTCCTAGGATGGAAAAGTCAAGACCCACCCTTCTCTGCCTCTGATTGGCTAGTACTCGTTGCCGTCGTTGGTTTGGTTGGTTTGGTTTAGGCATGAGGAGTGAGCCCTTCAGAAAGTAACAGTTTTGATTGGTGCAAGAGTTTCAAGGTGATACCTCGTGGTTGAAACATCTTATCTTTAATGTCCAAGTAAGGAGTAACCGGTGATGTAGGGGCATCTCTGGGCAAAAGGCTTTTATTGATACAGCTCCCAACCCAGAGTTGGGAGAACTGAAAGCCAACTTTGATGTGTAGAGTGATGCTTTTCCATCTTCCCTTGGAGCTTCAATAAACTTTCATTTGTGGCACACAGAGATCTTGACTGAAGAGTCTTTATTTTCCCACCCTGCACTCATGCTGTCAATGACTTTCAGGAATTTGAGTGTCCCCCTCACATATTCTAAGAACACCTAACAGTATGATGCCCTTGAATAAAGGATGACCTTTTCAATAAAGGACCTAAAGCCTAATTTCTCTAATTCCTCTCTCCTCACATGGTTTCCTTGTGTCTCTCCATGCACCCGCGGTGGGAGGGGCTAAGATGAAAGGAAAAGATGCAAGTGAGGGAAATGTGGACACAGTGAAGAGACAAATAAGAGACTTGTCACCTGTAGCGCTACCTGGGATTGCTTTACACACTGTGGCATCATCTTGTGGTTAAATCAAAACAAATCATCCAAATTCCAGTTTCATTTCCAATAAATTGTATGAAAGCTTAATAATAACAGTTAGATTGAGCTTGTAAGGAAACTCCTCAAGTCACTGCAGTCTATGTGGTGTGTTTAATCTATTTTTCCAAAATGCTTCACATTTCAAAAGCAGCAGATCCAGAAGCCACCTCACTTATTGCTGTTCACTTTCTCAAAGCCTTGATAGTGAAGACCAGAAATTGTGTCTGTGCTGTAGAAAATGTTGTGCTAAAGAAGTTAGATCGTGTCTCTAATAGTGTTTTTATGTTCTGAAATCTGAATTTACAATTGTCGTTTTGTCTTCCTCACATACATCAAGCCACATGGACATTTCAGCATGTAAACAACTGCTGGCACAAGTAATATGTCACTTCAAATGCCCCATTAAAGGTCTGTGCTGAACAGGGATGCCTGAACTCTTTAGTGCAAGTTGTGTTGTTGAACGTATGAGGTTATCATTGACTTCAGGATGACTTTTCAAATCTGAGAATGGTGAATCAATGAGAAAGATTTTTGCCTCTCGTTTGCAAAAAGAGGAGAGAAAAATGTACTGAAACAGTTTTAGGAGACAAATTAAAGACGACTTGACTGAAAAAGTCACAGTCTATTTGGATGAGAAAAAGTTGAACGAGTGTTTTGATGTTGCTGAGGAGCTGATGAAACCTGAAACTCCTCAACAAGCAGCAGGGGCAGCAGGAGCAGCAGGAGCAGCAGGAGCCCAGGTAAATCATCAACACCTGTTTGCTTCATCTTGAGCTTTCTATTTGACTTTCTTTGTCATTTTCATCTGTATTTTTTAAGATTCTCTGAGTGTCAGTGTCTCACCAGCAGAGGCTGTTTTGCTCTTAATGACAAAGTATAAATCTGCTGCAGCCTTGAATTATGGTGTTATATTAAAATAAAATAATAAATATTAGTGTTTATTATATTAATGTTTTTTTATTTATCCTGCAAGATGTTATGTTTGCAACAGTTCATTTTTGTTTTAAATGAAACTGTCACTAACTGTATATGATTCTTAGCAGGGAGCAGGAACACCAGGTGGACAACCAGGGTCAGAGGTAAATAACACCCACATGTTTCTATTTATATGTTTGTCTGACTGTGTGACTCCAGTTTCAGATCAACCTGTCGCTAATACTTAACTAACTTGTCTAACACTATAAATTACAAATCTTTTGGATCCTGCAGTTTCTTCACCATTGTGAGACTGACTGTCATGTGATCAATACAAAGGCCACTAGAGGTCGTTGCTCCATCAGTTTTCACTCTGATGTGCACACAGTGAGACCTAGGAGACCTAAAGAACAGATCAGAGATTATGTTTAATCACTCTGTGTCTGAGCCTATATACCAAATATAAGCTCCATGCATATTCTGTCCTCAGATTAAAAAATTATGTTCCATTTAAAATCGTGTTTTCTCTAAACAGGGGGCACTTCTTTTGGCCGGACATCCAGGTTCATCAGACATGCAGTAAAAACAGACCTACTGTATTTATAGTCAGCTGTAGTCTGTAATCATAAAGTTGATGATTGGACACAGACTGGGAATTTTTTGTTGATTTGGTTTTTTGTAATAACATTTTTTAAGACGTTTCTGTTGTGGTTCATATTTTCTGTATTGGACTCGCTTTCAGCAACCAGTACGGTGCATATATATAGCATAGCCTAAAATTTTAAATGCCGACAACGCCACCTTGGGGTTATCACTTTTGGATAAGGGGGCTGCATCACCTGTTGAGTAGCCTATGCAGTGTTTCAACCCCAAAAGTCTTCCTTGTGGGCAAAGAAATCCTTCCTCCCACTTGCGCAGCAGAGCTGCTAACTGACCTTGCTCATCCTGGGTCAGGTCTGGTCGATCAGCCAGCTTCAGCACTACAAACACTTTGTCTTCCTCCACGACATAACTGGCATCTATCAACCCCACCTCCACCAGACCATCAGCGCCAGGCTTCAGGCTGACATCACATGTTCCACATACTTTTTTCTTTTAGGCACTTTTAGCTGCACCCAGTGTGACCATGCCGTGGTGATTTCTGTTTCCATTACCAGTTTTACCGTGCCTAGTTGTGCTGAGTGGCGCCAGAGTTGGACCATCTCTGGAGTTGGGTTAAAGCATGCCTAACCCACCTCCAAACAACTTCCTCGGGTAACATCTCGCTAACTTGAATCTCTGTAGTTTGAGGTTTAGTTTCTCTCCTGTCTCTCTGTTTGTACTTTCAAGTATTTCCTTTATTTGATCATTTCCTGATCACTTTCAGCCGTATTGGAGCCGCATTAAGTTACTGCAGATTAATACATGTCATGCTGCTGCTGCTTGCATGGATGTATGTTTCAACTACCTGAAATAGTCTGTCCAGCTTCTGGTAACGTCTTATGGAGACATGGAAATTACGCAGGTTATGAATGTGAATGGGAACTCTGTTAAAAGTCCAATACTGTCAGTGTCTCTCAGTCTGTGGAGCCACTAGTACAACAGGAATGCCAGCAGCTGATGTCCTTGGTGTGTGGTCCCTCCTCTTACACACGGCTGTTCCTGGCTCCTGTTTAACTGGTGCTCTGTCCTGGGGGAAACAGGAAATAACCACCAGTATCCTGCAGACACACCAACCCTGATTTGCCACCACTTGCCTGGCCCCACAGCTGGCCCTGCCAGTGTCTGCTGCAAAACAATGGAGATAAATACATACAGTTTTCCTGGGTGGCAGCGCCGGGCTGGAGTATTCACGCTAAGTGATCATGGGCTGCTGCGCCTTTGGCTCCTGTGGGGGTTGTCTTCTGGTCTTGGGGTTCAGGGGAGAAGGCCTTGCTGTTCTGTGTCAGGCTCTTGGTGGTTCCCTGCTGTGATTCCTTCTCTCCTGCCTGAGTCTCTGTGCTGCTACGCTCTCCATTTTTAACAGAGGTCAGTGCCTGTCTCCGACAAAACACTACTGCATGCTATAACACAATACCATAAAAACACAACAATCCAATGAAGCAAGAACTGATGAAAAGGGTTATTAAAAAACACAACAAATGCAATAGAACACACAATAAATAATCTAAAACTTGCAAACAAGAAATAATTAAAACATGCATAAAACCCCGTAGCACTGACCCTGTCATGTTTTGTTTGAGGTGGGGCTTTATATTTATTTATTTGTAATTTGTTTATTTGTTGTCTATATAGTGTTTAAAACACATTAATTACTGTTTTTCACAGAGCTGTAACAGAACACACATGGTACAAATGACAGAGAGCAAAAAAATATAAAACAAGGATCATGTTACAACAATTTCATGTTTTCTCTCTAAATGTGTTTCTGTCATCACTCACTGTGTTAAATGGTTTTCAGGAGGAAGGAAGTCCACCTCTATCAGAGGTAAATCGGTTACTTCCGTCTCGAGGGAATTTGAGGACGCTGGTTGCAGCAGCGGTCTCTCTCGGATCCAGGAATGTGTTCGGGTGAACACGGGCGAAGTCTCGTCTCGTCCGGCGAGGGGAGTCTTCGATGAGGGGAAAACACGTGATTGGGGTACCCCCTTTAGTCAGCTGACTCCAAGAGGAACAGCAGCTACTCCTAGCTCAGTGACATGGGAAAGGCGTGTGCTTCAGGGCATGTTCAGTTTTTAAAGGGGCGGTGACATCATGGCTGCGTCATCAGGACGCTCCGCTGTGCAGGAGCATCTCCGCCAATGAGACTGTATGTTGACTGCTCCCTGCTGAGGTGTGAAAATCACAAAGCATCCTTGGAAATGGAGTTTGCAATGGACTCCCATTGTCTGAAAGCAGCATTTTTGGTGCTATTCATTTGTCTCAGGGAAAACAAAGGAATAAAGCACCTTGTGGTCAGGCCTCACAGGTTACATGTGGGCCTTCTTTGTGTGACCTCGTGGTTTGAGGCCCAACATCATTATCATCATCATCATCATCATCTTCACTCACTGTGTTAAATGGTTTTCAGGAGGAAGGAAGTCCACCTCCATCAGAGGTAAATCTACCAATCTATCAACAATTCCAGTTTCAGACCAATAATAATGATACAAATCTTGTAAATCACATGTGGATCCTTCTGTTTTCACCACTGTGAGACTGACTGACATGTGATCAGTACAGAGGTCACTAGAGGTCGCTGCTCCGTCACTTTTCACTCTGACATGCAAACAGTAGAGTTTAATCAGGAGGTTCTGACTTTGACTGTAGCTGCTCTATCAGCCCCGACTGTAAGTGAGGTTTACATACTAATCAATTAATTGATCTGACTATCAATCAAAGCCATTGGTCATGATGCTGCTGTAACTTCATAGTTGATGTCACTTTCACCAAACAAATTTCATATATATAAATACTGTTGACTCTGGACTTGTTCTATAATGTGTTCTATGAGATGACTGACTGAAGTTGTGTTTTTCTAACAGAATCAGCACCTTATACAGCTGGAAGCAGGTCCATCATGGACGGGAAAAATGACCTTTTCATCAATTTCTGTGAGAACTTTGGTCCATCTGAGACCTAACTCAATAATTAAAAAAAAACAGTTTTAAACAGACTTTAATTTCTATTTCATTGAATGTAATTTCTTCTTTTTATTTGTAGGATAATACATGGTGTAAAGTGATCACTGCACTTCTCCTTTTTCAAAGATGTAAAAGTTAAGTCTAAAATATAAAAAATTGTAAAACTTAAAGGTCCAGTATCTCTAAATTGTATTGAATACAAATGGTGAGTTATTTAGCACCACTGCAGCTGAGAGTCAGACACAGAAAGAAACAGTTTGTCTTTAAGTTTAATGGAAGTTTTGTTTATTTTTGTATGATAATAAGAGTAAAAACACAGAAAGAAATATACATTTACAAACAAAAAATAATTTTTTTTTTGATTCATTAAAGCTACAGAAAACTAAAAATCATGAATTTGTTACTGTATCAGTTTTACATTCTGTTTAATAGGAAAGTAATCAATATATAATCAATATAATGGTTAATACATAACAAAACATGTCAAAGTTCATTTGGTAACAGTTCTTCATTTACAGAATTTTTCCACCAGACAGCGCTGACAAATTTATATTTACACATTAAAATGTCTCAGTGCAAAAATTAAAAATCATCCTGCGTGATTATCATGTTCAGTATATCTGAGAGATGAAGACTAGACTAATTACAGTAAAAAATTAAAATTAAACATGCAGACATGAGAACATTTCTACAGAGAAAGAGGAAACATTTAATTTAAATGTGAACAGAGAAACAGCTGATAGAAAACATCTTTCAATTCCTGATGAACACATTATATTTGCAGTAAAACAATAACATTTGTTGACTATAGAGGCATCTATCATGTAGAAGTTTAAGCATCATCAGACTTCTGGATTTCTGTTATGTGGGATGAGTCTCTGCAAAAATAAAAATTGAGAACCAGTCAAAGGGGTACAGAAACTACTAATGTATGGAGACCCAAAGGGCTCAATATTTGAAAATAAGATATTCAGAAATAAATAATCATATACATAAATACAGATAAATATGTAATATGACCATGAAATTGTTAAATAATTCAATACATTTTCAAGATTTAGCTCATTATTATGAAATGTTATTTCTTTTCATAAGTACATTTATTCCAGGTCATTTTCATTTTATCCCTGCAGTTTTTACATCATTTTTTCTACAGGACAGAACCAGTCATGTGATTGGCTGTTCACTCATTCAGACCAAAGCAACAGCCAATCACAGAATGGACTCTGTCCTGTTTGTTGGTTGATAGAAAAGGCTTTGTGATAGAAATGGCATTCTAATATTATATAATATATATAATTTAAAACCCTTTTAAAACAAGTTTTCTTGTTCAATTTTAAAACAAAACTATTAAATCACAATTAAAAGACGGAGGAAAGGAAGATAAGAATAGAAATGACATTCTGTTTGTTTGTATTTTTTAAAGCAGTATATAAAGAAGTAGTATGATATTTTTCTTTACTTTGAGTTTTTTAAATCTATCTTTCAGATGCTAATTTAATTAATGAAATTATAACTGCAGTAAAAACAATCAACTGACTATGATTAAAAACTGAAACATCTCTAGACCTCATACAGGTCAGCACAGGAGTGATACTGATTGGAAACATTTTCTTGTTGAGCTGAAACAAAACATCCTGTGATCATAATCAGCAGAGAAATGAATCGAGACCAAACAAACATTAAGAAGGTTAAAGAGATAGACAGACAGATTGTTGATGAAAGAGACTGATTGATTGATAGATTAATTGATTTCCCCAAAAAGTTTAGTGAGACAAACAAGTCTGTTGCAAAAAATGTCCTTAAGCTTGAACCTGAGGGTTAAGTGTATTCATTTACCTCTGTTTCATTTGAAAAGCCTCCTGCTTCCTGCAAAGTAATTTTACGCTGTAAACAATAATTTTGGAAAGCACATAACAGCCAATGTTCTCATGATTTATTACTCATTGAGTTAAAAATGTAATTGGATTATTTCACAATTTCATGATAAGTCATTCTTCAGTGTTTGTTGAAACAAGTGATGCTGTCAGTTTTCTTGGGAGGACAGTAAACACTGTCACTATTTTACCTTTAATTACTTTTAATTTAAATATTTATTTACAACAGGAGGAGGATGCGCTGCATGGGTCTGATGGCTCATGTGACAGGTGCTCTTTAGTTTAGGGTGACCATATTTTCAAACCCCTAAAACACGACCCTTAAATTTATGTTACCGACGGGCCAGAGTGCGAGGTCCCAACCAACGCTGCTTGCAGCTTTAATTAGCTTTAATTCAAGCTGTATCTTGTATCTGATCTTGTGTCTGTTCTGTTTCTTTCTTTCTTTCTTTCTGTCTTTCTTTATTATCTCGCCACTTCAGACCTAAATTTGACCCCCTAAACATGTTCAAAAACTCACCAAATTAGGCACGTCTTGTGAAAAATTTGATAAAATGTAAAAATTATCCCCCAAAGTGCCAAAATGTGCTCTCTAGCGCCACCTATGTAACTAAAATGGCCGCCACAGCCTGTAGGAATGTCATAGAGAGATCAAACCAAAACTCAAATATTATCAGGTTTGCATGATATTACGTAGTCTGTTCTCAACAACATAAACTACAACATGCCTTTATTTCGCGGGTGTGTTTGTTACTTTGTAGATGTTTTCTAGCTCCAAATCACCACTTCATGCACTGTCCAAAAAACGCCTATGTATGAAGAAGTCCACGTGCAGACCCACCGACCACGTCACAGCCCAACGTGCATGGGGCGCGAGGGCCCGTTCGTCGCTGCTTGCAGCTTTAATTCAGACTGATTAAGTGTTTGTCGACCCTGATGAAGACTTAGTGTTTTTTTATGGCTGTCTGCAACACTGAAGGACAAATATTTAGCAAGACTTCCTGGATTTTGTTTTTAAAAATATTTATTAATTTTCATGCCCACAAAAGTTGGTGTGACTGTGGTGACTCCAGGTGTTTAGCTGCTCTTACTCTCTCAGTGAATTTGGTTTGAAAAAAGACACAATTTGGAAAAAAATACCTTTTTTTTTGGCCATATACCAACCTCTGTCTGTAACTATTTTAGGAAGTTTATCAGTAGTGTTGCGAAACAATGATTTTGGGTACATTTACCTTCATCTCCGCTGATTCATCTTCTTCACTCCTACAATGGAAAATCACACTGTGAGTAAAGTTTTCATATTTCAGTATCAGTCTGTCTGTCCATCCAACACTTCTCTGCCCAGTGCAGTAACTATTGGAATGAAACCTGCTGTGGATATTCCTGCTCCCCAGAGGATCAAACCTTTAGATTTGAGTGACCCCATGGCCGTCCCTCTAGCGCCACCATCAGGACAAACTGTTTGTTCTGTCCATCATGTTCATGTTGTGTAATGAATACTGCAGCCTTTAGATTAAGGGCATAACTATAGTGTCTGACTATCATCCATTTACAAAAACCCTCTGCTCTCTAAAAATCACAGAGCAGCGTTTAAAAGATGCAGCTGTATCGTATTACAATACAAACATCTATATGCTCAAGTTTAAGGATCATTATTTCCGTTAATACAGAAATATTACCCAGAATGGTTAACCCAAGGACGGACAGTCCTGATCATGAAGGATCCCCAGAAGGGTGTGATTCCATCCAACTACCTGCCAATAACCTGCCTCTGTACAACATGGAAGCTCCTGTCAGCCATCATAGCGGCTAAGATGAATAGGTACATGGCCCAATACATGAGCAGGGCCCAGAAAGGAATTGGTAGTAACACCAGAGGAGCCAAGCACCAGCTACTGGTTGATAGAGCGGTCACACAAGACTGCAAGACCAGGCAGACCAACCTGTGCACTGCCTGGATTGACTACAAGAAAACCTATGCCCCAGTGCCACACACATGGATACTGGAATGCTTGGAAATGTACAACATCAACAGGACACTAAGAGCCTTCATCAAGAACTCAATGGGGCTGTGGAAAACGACTCTGGAGACCAACTCAAATCCAATTGCACAAATTACCATCAAGTGCAGCATATGCCAAGGTGATGCACTATCCCCGCTGCTGTTCTGCATAGGCCTGAACCCCCTCAGCCAGATCATCTCAAAGAGTGGCTATGGATACCAGTTCCGAAGTGGAACAACCATCAGTCACCTCCTCAACATGGATGACATCAAGCTGTATGCCAGGAATGAACGAGAAATCGACTCACTGATCCACATCACCAGGATCTATAGCAATGACATTGGAATGTCATTCGGACTAGATAAGTGCGGTTGGATGGTATCGAAGAGAGGGAAGATGATCGAAACTGAGGGGGTTGAACTACCAGAAGGCAGCATTGCAGATGTTCAGGACAGCTACAAATACCTTGGGATCCCGCAGGCAAATGGGAACCTTGAGGAGGCTGCAAGGAAGTCAGCCACAGCCAAATACCTACACAGAGTAAGGCAGGCCCGAAAACTGGAGGAGGAGCAAAAGGAAAGAACAAGATACAAGCCATCAACACGTATGCCCTGCCAGTCATCAGATACCTCGCTGGTATAGTAAGCTGGCCAAAGGAGGAGATAGAGGCCACTGATAGCTCCTCACAATGCATGGAGGGTTTCACCCCAAGTCCAGCACCCTGAGACTGTACACTAAGCGGAACGAGGGAGGCCGAGGACTGGTGAGCGTCAGAGCCACTGTCCAGGATGAAACAACCAAGATCCAGGAATACATCAGGAAGATGGCCCCCAAAGATGAACTGCTAAGTGAGTACCTCATGCAGCAGAAAAAGAGGAGGAGGTACCATCATGGAGGGACAAGCCCCTACACGGCATGTACCACTGACAGATAGAAGAAGTGGGAAAAAAACCAAAAAAAACCAACCCACTATTTGTGCTTTGCTGAATAATGTATTTGTATTCGGGCACACCCCTAATAAGTATGTTTTAATTGGTGTATTGCTGTGTTTTTGTTAGCTTAGAACAAGCCCTTTATATCTACAGAGGGAGCCATGTTGCACCGCCATGTTTCTACAGTAGCCCAGAACGGACAAACCAAACACTGGCTCTAGAGAGGGTCTTTCGCATTTTTTGTGAGTTACGCAGCCACCTTAGGTTCTCCTACATGCATGAAGACGAGGAGTTAGGGCAAGCAGCATTCAGTTGGTTGCAATCTGCAACCTCAACACTAGATGTCACTAAATCCTAAACACTGGTCCTTTAATGCTTTATATCAAGACAGCTTTCAGTGGGACTGTTGCTGAGCTGCTGTAGTTTTACAGTTTGACCTGCTGTTTGTCTGTGATTATGTGACCAACAACCATTGGTGACCAGTCAAATCAGTTTATTTGTAGTAACCTGTATGAGCAAAGAACTGTTTAGCAGTTTTCAACCAAACGCAGACACTGAGACACTTATTTATGTTCAGGGTTGGTTGGCCACATGAAGCACTTTTTTCTAATTTTGTGTTGACGTATTATCAAACATAATCTCTGCCTGGATGATGATCACAGTAATGAATGGAGCTACATTTCTATGTGTCTCTGCAGTGGGAGGGAGGAGGTCGGGGTGGATGGGGGGCTACAAGATGCAGGACTCTGACAGCAGAGACCCGGGTTCACATCCTGAGTCCTGTGTGTGTTCAGGTTTGGTTCAGGTTAGTGAAAGATGCTGCTGTGGCTTAAATGTTCATAAACATGTTGAGCTTCAAGTTACTGCAGACTTTTTTCTGTATTAAACAGAGACCAGGATCTTTCTCTGACCTGAACCAAGTGCTGCCAGAGTCTGAACACAACCACAAACACTTTCATACTGCTGGAGTTTCTATCAGCAAAAATTTTACTGCAACATCAGATATTTTGTTGAAAAAAAAAAACAATAACCAGGTACGTTGTCTCTGAACATTTTATTCATACATTAAGTACAACATTTTTGCAACTAAAAAACATGGATTAACAACATTTTCTCATCATGTTGAGAAAAAAATATGAATCAGCAGCGTTATGTTTCTAACAAAACGTGTGCTGTTGCAATTTAGTCAAACATGAATTTAATTTCTAGGAGACAGAGTTGGCTCAAAGTGTAGAAGAACAATATCAAACAACATCTACATTTTTGAAGACAGAGTGAACATTTCAGAATAAGCAAGTAAGAAGAAACATGATCAGTTGTGTATCATCAGCATAGAGGTGAAAAATAGCATGTTTATAGATAAAATCTGCCGATTAAACAGAAAAAAGAAAAACAGTAGAACAAACTGGAATCTTGCAGCACATGTTAACCTGCACAGTACAGAATCCAGATCCAAATCCAAACATCATCATTTGTTTGCTGTGAGTGCAGAGTAGGTTTGGTCCAGATCCCTGCTGTCTGGATCCAGGTTCTGGTAGATGTTGTCTTCATACGTGGAGACTGGAGGACAGTTCTCCTTGATGACAGATAACTGAAAATAAAACAGTAATGACATCAACTAATATAGCAGTAACCACGGTAACAGCCCAGGTATTGTGTTCCTCAATTATTTGATGATATTTTAGTGATAACAACTGGACAGGCCAGAGGTCTATTAACAGTAATTATGATTTTATTTAATTATAGTTTTGTTCATACTAGTGAAGTAGTTGCAGACATGAGATTGTTTATTCCTAACTGCAAAAATAAAATGTATAAATGCCAACAGTAAGAGTTAACATGAGACATACAGAGTTAAAGGAAGTCACCTCCATGTTTCTGCTGTCTGAGGTTCCTCTGGTGTTCAAACCAGAGTCCCTCCTCTTCTTCAGTTTGTAGAGGAGCAGCAGAACAACAGCCAAAAGCACAACAATCACAGCCACACATACAACCAGAGGCCAGAAGTAGCCTGGGCGAGAGACATCAGAGACGGCTGGGAAGGAAGGGCGAGAGAGACATTTATTACTTTGAAAGACTGGGATCTTTTGTCTTGTACTAGAAACTTAAAGGTTCCCTGTGGAGTTTTTGACCACAAGTAGCTTGTTTTTATGTGTGGATATACGTTGTGCACACGTGGTTGATGTGATACACAATCCTGCCAGTGGTTTCACATCATCCCACTGATCTACAGGATGCAGGAACCTGCCCAGAAACACAGCAATGCACCAACAAAAGCAGGAGAGAAGAAGACTGCAAGCAATGCAAGATTTAAAATAGATAAAAATAAAATAATTCTTAAAATAGATTTAAATGTGTCTAAAAGTAAAGAAATAGTAATCTCACTAGAACACAGACAGTTCCAACAATCATTCTTGACTTCAGTAAGTGTTGAACTTGTCCAGACCTACAAATACTTGGGAACTGTGTTTGATGATGTGAGGGGTCAGTGGATATCAGTAAGATATCTTATATTTGTTAATGAGGGCATTCCCTACTGTTAAATCAGAGACCCCCCCAATTTATTTTCTTTTGTAATTTAGTTGATTTTAACAGGTTAATTTGCAGAATGTAATTAATCTAATGGGTTAAATTTAAACTGCATAAAAGTTCATGTCCGCAGGCAATGTAGATAATTCTAAATGCCTTTCCAGGATACAGTGTTTGTGTATTTCATTCAGTATTGTTTGTGGATGCATTGTCTGGTTCCTGCCACCAGGTTATGCTGTTGAGTCGGAAAACGTGAGTTGTGAAGGAGAAGCAGAAAACTGTTGTTGTTGTTGTTGTTGTTGTTGTCATGGTAGCCAAGAGAAGAAGACAATCATTATTTAGCAGCAGAGAAAGTGTGCTGCCGGACTGTAAGAGTGAGCATAGACTGCTTCGTTTTTGTTGTTTAAAGCAAAAATAAAGACATTGCTAGTTGCATGACAGTCCTGCATCTGCCTGAGTCCTTGGCTGCAACAATGACATGACATTGAGATTTAGTGACAGTACAGATGTTTTTGTGAAAAGACTCAGTAGTGTCTGTCCTGTAAACTAAACTCCTCCATTTACATTTGTCAAAAGGACAAGAACCCATTGCAACATGTTGTTAACTCTAGCTCTAAAGCTCAGCTCTAAAATTATTGGCAAAACACAAAGATCCCTGTTACAGCTTAATACTGAACAAGTCCTCAACAAAGCAGAGAAGATTGTCAGCAACCACACACATGATGTCCTCTATGACTACTTTAACCTGATACCATTAGGAATGCGTTTTATATCTCCTGCATGTAAAACAGACAGAAGGAAGTTTGGCTTTATTCCATCAGACTTATGAACAGTACAAGAAATGGTCAGTTTACCTCATGTATGATTGATTCTTCTGACATAATATGAGCCTTTGTGGTGTTGGATATTGTTGACCAGCTACAGACCGGCCTCAGCCATTAAATTCTTTCTAACACTGTCATATTTTTATTTTTTAGATTGTTTTTATGTGTGTAAATGAATTGTATATGTGTACTTGTTTGCAAACTCAGTTCCCTAAAATTGCCCCTTGAGGGACAAATAAAATATTTTGAATTGAATTGAATAGAAATCAGGATTCTCTTGGCTTTCATTAGAAAATGTGACTTGGTCTGATACATTAAGTAACTGGTAAAAACTGAGCTGCTCTGACTTCTTCATGTGTTGCTCAAAACGAGTCTGTCTCCTAGCAACCTTCATATGTGACTAAACTGTTTCACAGTGACGCTGCTTTATGAAACATAATCTCTGTCTGGATGATGTTCACAGTGAGATTTTGTGGAATGAATGAAGTTTGTTTATGTAGCACATTTCAACAACAACATCAAAGTGCTTTACAGAGAGCATAAAAGGCATCAAGACAGAATATAAAAGCAACACAATGTAAGAAGACATTTAAATGAAATTAAAAAGTGTTGAATTTGGGAATAAAAAGAAGCTAAAAAGAATAAGACAGGTAAAACATGAAGCTACATTTCTACGTGTCTCTGCAGTGGGAGGGAGGAGGTCGGGGTGGATGGGGGGCTACAAGATGCAGGACTGTGACAGCAGAGACCCGGGTTCACATCCTGAGTCCTGTGTGTGTTCAGGTTTGGTTCAGGTTAGTGAAAGATGCTGCTCTGGCTTAAATGTACATAAACATGTTGAGCTTCAAGTCACTGCAGATTTTTTTCTGTATTAAACAGAGACCAGGATCTTTCTCTGACCTGAACCAAGTGCTGCCAGAGTCTGAACACAACCACAAACACTTTCATACTGCTGGAGTTTCTACCAGCAGAGATTTTACTGCAACATCAGATATTTTGGTGAAAAAAAACAACAACCAGGTACGTTGTCTCTGAACATTTCACTCATATGTTCAGTATCAACACTTAAAATTTAAAATACATTAACAACATAAAATGTAGTCAGTAGGCCATTGTAGAAGATGTGATGAAGTCTTGTTTTGATCAGAAAAATTAAAAGTATGTTTCACACATCTAAACATGAAAACCAGTTAAATTTGAACCTAACACAATAGGAGGGTTAAATGATTTTAGCATCAGGCTGCAACATAACAAAATGTGAAAAAAGAGTCTGAATACTTTCTGAATGCACTGTAATATGCAATTGAGTTGAATATGAACATAATTTCTAGGAGACAGATTTGGCTCAAAGTGTAGAAGAACAATATCAAACAACATCTACATTTATGAAGACAGAATGAACATTTCAGAATAAGCAAGTAAGAAGAAACATGATCAGTTGTGTATCATCAGCATAGAGGTGAAAAATAGCATGTTTATAGTTAATATCTGTTGATTTAACAAAAAAACGAAAGAAAGTAGAACAAACTGGAATCTTGCAGCACATGTTAACCTGCACAGTACAGAATCCAGATCCAAATCCAAACATCATCATTTGTTTGCTGTGAGTGCAGAGTAGGTTTGGTCCGGATCGCTGCTGTCTGGATCCAGGTTCTGGTAGACGGAGTCTTCATACATGGAGACTGGAGGACAGTTCTCATAGCTGACAGATAACTGAAAATAAAACAGGAATGACATCAAACCTAAAATATAGCAGTAACCACGGTAACAGCCCAGATATTGTGTTCTTCAACTGTTTGCTGATATTTTAGTGATAACAACTCGGCAGGCCAGAGGTCTATTAACAATAATTATGATTTTATTTAATTATAGTTTTGTTCATATTAGTGAAGTAGTTGCAGCCATGAGATTGTTTGTTCCTAACTGCAAAAATAAAATGTCTGCCAACAGTAAGAGTTAACATGTTAACAAGGGCCACTGCCATTATTCCTTGTGTGTTTAAACTCTTTCTGACATTGTCATATTTGTATTTTGTAGATTTTTAAATGTGTGTGAATGAATTGTATATGTGTACTTGTTTGCAAACGTGCTTCCCCCTTGAGGGATGAATAAAGTATTTTTGAATTGAATTGAATGAGACATACAGAGTTAAAGGAAGTCACCTCCATGTTTCTGCTGTCTGAGGTTCCTCTGGTGTTCAAACCAGAGTTCCTCCTCTTCGTCTTCAGTTTGTAGAGGAGCAGCAGAACAACAGCCAACAGAACAACAACCGCAGGCAGGAATACAACCAGAGGCCAGAAGTAACCTGGATGTGAGACATCAGACATGGCTGGGAAGGAAGAGAGAGAGTTTAAAAGTCTGGGATCTTTTGTCTTGTATTATAAGCTTAAGGTTCCCTGTGGAGTTTTTGACCACAAGTAGCTTGTATTTCTGTGTGGATCTACGTTGTGCACATGTGGTTGACGTGATACACAATCCTGCCAGTGGTTTCACATCATCCCACTGATCTACAGGATGCAGGAACCTGCCCAGAAACACAGCAATGCACCAACAAAAGCAGGAGAGAAGAAGACCACAAGCAAGGCAAGATTTAAAATACTTTATATAATCAGCTTTGCAAATATTTATGATTGAGGAAACATGTTCAACACTTATGTTGGACCTAAAGGATACACTCAGCATGTTTTGGTGAGTAACACTGAATATAAATATAACCTTGTTTACAAGAAAACTACACAGGAAACCTTTATCAAAAATGAGATCTTCCTGTTGAAAAAACATCTCAGACTTTGGTCAGAATGTTTCTTGACTTGTCATGTGCTGACATCAAATGTTAATAATTATCTTACATCATTAGAAATGTAGGATGTGTTTAAACATTAGAATTGAAGATAACAAGGAAATTTATTGTAAAATTAAATGTGAAATGTTTTCTTCTAGGTGTTGAACTGTCTTATGTGCTGAAACACATGTTGGACCATCTTGTTATTCTTATTAGACAACGTTGTTATGCTGAATTTGACTGTTTTAAGAGGACGTTTTGTTGCAGAGAGACAGTGATGGACAGACATGAACTGTCCTGTACCTGTAAACTGCTTTGTGGTTTCAGGGAAAGATGATGAAGGTGTGAAGCTTCCTGAACTGGAGATTAAACTCTGTGTTGTTGTTGGTGTGGAGGCTGATGGGACTGATGTTGGAAAAGGTCGGAGAGTCCAGTTTGGTTTTGAAGTGGTTGGAGCTGTGAACAATGAAAACACATTGAAACAATCAGATACTGAATCAATAATGCAGAGAAATGAGATGCTGCTCTAGACAGAAAGATCATATTGACAGCATCCATCACATACACAAGAAATACGCAGCATTAAATATGTTAATGAAGTAAATGATTAAGAATATTTGAAGTGAATTTGTTCTATTATTATTAAGTCTTGTTATTTGATTTTTGATTACAGAAGAGTAAGAAAATAACATCCACAGGTTGGTTTTCTGACATTAAACATAAAAGCACAAATGTCTGAAAAGGTTTTTAAAAATTGTACAAACTGATTGTTGTAAATTTAAAAACTAACATTATAAAGGCAACACATTTTACATCAGATTACTTTGTGACTCTACAAATGAGTTTCATCTTTACAAACATTTTAGAGTATGATGTCTTGAACATTAAGGAACCCGAGGAACCGTTCTTCTCTATGTTACCTAATGTTAATAGAAATATAGAAAAGGTCCCAGGTTGGACAACTAGTATGACTCCGCCAACCTCAGCACTCCTCTTGTTGTCACAAATCAACTTCTGACTGTAACCCGAAAAATAAGATATTTGTTTCTGTCATGTCATTTCCATCCACTCTTTAAATTTTGTATTCAAAATTTGTTTTGTCTTTTGGACATTTTATGCCTTTATTTGATAGTGATGGTGGAGAGAGACAGGACATGTGGGGAGTAGAGGGATGACATGCAGCAGACAGTTCAGCCAGCTGGGAATCAAACTGAGGACTCGCTGCTCAGGGCGTTAGTGTCCATGTGATAACCACTCAGCTATCAGGTCACCCCCAAAATTAATTCTTTTTTATTTTAAATGAAAATATGACAACTTTTCATAATTTAAACCATTTAACAATTGATATTCATTGAACAGAATGTGGACTGAAAATTAAATATAAAACTCACCATCTACAACAAAGATCGAGAACGTGTTGGATGAATCTGGAGACAAAGCTCTGCCGTAACCACACCAGTACCGTCCTGTGTCTGACTTCTTCAGCTGTGTGATGGTCACATACAGTCCATATGCAGATCCTTGTGTATATTCAATGCTGTATCTGCCATTCTGAGCTCTGTTCTCTTCTGTTTCAACCAGGATGTCTTCTTCTTTATTACATTCATTCTTACAGAAGAACTTCCTGCTTCCATAGACAGTATTGAGGCATCCATATGTGAAACTTCCTCCCACAGTTTCTGCAAAGAGGAAACGAGTGTTTTCACCCAACGTTGCTGCTGAAAAGATGAACAATCAACAGTTACTGTCTGTACTTCTTGTAAGATGCTGCAGTCTGATCACAATATTTCCTGCTTCACATTTACACAGATCCACAGAGTCACACTTGGAGCTGCCCAGTTCAACCAGTCTGACTGCTGGACTAATGATTTCATCCAACATTGATACACTGAGTCAATATATCATAAACGTCTCACATTCTTCAACAATTTAATTAAATTTTATCTGACTTCATTTATTCTTAAGCTTCAAAATCATTAAATGGGATGAACATAGTAAATATATCAGGTTTTATGACTTTCAGTAGAAACTCACCATCTGTAACTATGAGGTCAAAGTCACAGTAATCATCTAGGACCAAAGATCCACCCAAACCATATCTGTACCATCCTGAGTCTGACTTGGTCAGCTGTGTGATGTACACAGTCACAGTTCTTCTTCCAGAAGATCCGTCTTCATATCTGATGCTGTATCTGCCACTCTGAGCTCTGACATCATCTGTTTTAATGAGAATGTCTTCTTCTTTACATTCTCCTTTACAGAAGAACTTGGTGCTTCCAGATGAAGTCAAGGAGCAACTCATTGAACCATTTCCTCCTTCAGCTCCAGCAAAAAGGTCTATTGCATTGACGAGTCCAGTGTTTCCATCCTGCAGTGCTGTTGGAAAGATGAACAGTGAATACTGATGATCAATACTTTGTGTATTGTAGACTTACTGTAAACAGACTGCAGATTAATGAGGGCTAATCCATCAGTTCACAGAGAAGCAGAGATGATACAGAGGCAGCCATTAGCAAAGTTTTCACTGACTGTACAGCAGATGCTGTTGTTCTACTTGTAGCTGCAGTTGTAGTGACAGTGTCTCTGTGCAACGTCTGTTTTTCAATGTTTTTCTTTCATACTTTCTAATATCAAACACATTAATGAGCAACAAATATTCATGATGGATGGTTCATATGTTTTGTTATGTTTTACATTTAGTTTAGTTAAATTACAAGATTATAGAGATGTTGTAATTAGTAACAGAATAATTTAGAGAACGACAGGAAAACTAATTAACATGACAGCAACATGAAAACTTGTGTGATACAAATCTGACATTTGTTAAAATGAACACAATGAATGTCCAGAAGCAGTTTGTGCTGCAGCTTTACAGACACAGTCAGGTAATCAGTCCTCACCTGATAAGAAGCAGAAGAACAGAACATGGTGGATATTCATTCTGAGTTTGATCCTGATGCAGAAAATCATCAAACTGTCAGAGAACTGCCTCTATATGTCTGTCTGATCAATCAGGAAGCTGACGATGCTTTAAGTTAACATTCCTTCCTCTTTCTCTCTCTCTCTCTCTCTGTTTGCAACATTACGACGATGATGATGGTGGTTAAGGGTACATTACTGAATGAATAACATACATACTGTATAATATCCCAGGAGATATTCAAGATGAAGATTAAATAAATAGCAGGAGTTATAACCATTTATTAAATATCAATATACAACTTATAAATGATAAATGGGGACGATGTTAAAGTCAAGTGTTACCAATAGATATTCAAATAAATTGAAAGAAGCAATAAGTAAGTATTCAGTGAAGCGTTTGTTCAGAAAAGAAAAATAGATCAGTGAGAGATATCTTGGCTTTAACTGAGACTTGGTGAGAGGAGTGTGTTCCTCTTTGTGTAAAAGTAAACTTCCTTATTTCTAAAATGCATCAGACAACCTTCAGAACCAAAGTGTCCTGGGTGTTAACTCACACCAATGAATGTGTTTGTTCCCTTCAATTTGCTTCTCAAGGTTTCTCATGAGCTTTAAAATATATTGCTCATTTCTTCTCTTTCTTTTTCTTTTTTGTAGAATAACGCAACTATTTGTAAATTAAGAAACATATGATGTGAACAGCTGTATTTATTATCTATGATGGGTTAGAAATATGTAGACTTTATTTGCCTAAGAAATAGACCTAACAAGAGCATTTACTAGAACTCTGAAAGTGTCAGACATGAACACTGACTTGAAGCTGACTTGAAATTTGTTGGGAAATAAAAAAAGATTCAGTGAAGAAAACAGTGAAAGACTGCAGGACCTCTAGAGGTACGAGGCTCTGTGCAGCAGCAACATTCACACCACTTGCAGCAGTTCTGGGAGAAGTAAACTGTAAAATTCATAATGCAGCTGTTTTGATGTGCAGTAAGAACAGCTCTGACTGAAGTCACTTTTAAATCTTAAACCTTTTATATTAAATTGAATGAAGCAAAGTAAAAGTTTAGTGAATGTCAGCACCCTTGACCAGTTTAGATTAAAGGGTTCGTTTTCAGTTTTTTTGTTCATCTGTCATTTATATCTGGGGATGCACAATATTGGATTTTTTGCCGATATCCGATATGCCGATATTTTCCATCTCATTTTTGCCGATATGATGCTGATACCAATATATGCACACATTTTTTCCACCTGGCTGAGGAGACAAAGTATGATCAACAAAGACAATATCTGAAGGAAGAATTTAGGAAGACTGGAGTTCAGGATTAATGGGTCGGATTTAATCTCTGGTCCACACGCCGAAGCAGAAGGTGGCGATAATGCACCTAATACACTGGTTGCCAAGCATTGTTATAAACAAAGAAGAAGAAGTTTTTTTTCAAACAGAGTGGTACATCCTGTCAGCCGAGGCGTTTCCTATCTGTGCAGGTGAACACAGCAGCTCCTCCATGGTAGGGGTGTGCTCGAATACAAATACATTATTCGGCAAAGTACAAATAGTGTTTTCTTTTTTAAATATTTGTTTCATACAAATATTTTAATAATTTTTTGTTTTCAGGAAGAAAAAAAAACATGTCAAATACCAACAGACAGTTCAGTTACATCATTATCTCAGTGTCTCTCCTCTGCTCCGCTGTGACGTCTATCAGCAGGTCTCAACGAGGGGAGTCACATCCACCTGCTACATGATGCACATTTCCTAATTTGGACATCACTCCTGGAGTTGGGGGTGTTCCCCAGAGATAAAGCTGAGCTACTGACGAAGTGGTCCCAAGGGACTCTCCATAACCTGTTGTTCCCCTTCTCCTTTCCACAAAGTTAGGTTGTGAAAAATATAAATGAAATAAATGAAAAGTGCAAAGCAAGAATCGACTTCTCTACACATTACACGCTGTGCTGTCTCTGTGTTATGGGTGTATAATTAGGTAGAGGTCTGTCTGCAATGAGGTGATGAGTAAAGTTTTAGCTCAGTAGTCAGCGCAGTCATCTATGATCTAGAGACTCCAGTTCGAGACCCAGTGTGAAGACCTCCTTCATAAGGTAGTTCATTCATGAACACTTATTGTAACACTTTAATTTTCTAAAATTAAAAGCGTAATAAAAAGAAAAACAGGATTTTTAAGCCTCTTTCCACTTTCGAATACAAATACAAATAATTTTGCTGCCTCAACAATACAGATACAAATATAAATACTGGGTTCTCTGCACATCTCTGCTCCGCGGACAGTTTCACCCTGACGGTCCCGATGCTTCCCCCGCAGGCTCCACTTCAATGATGTATATACTAATGTTATAATGGCTGCTCACTTCTATGCCTTATAACCTTATATGTCTGCAACACACTCTGAAGTTTCATAGTAATCCACTGACAGGCTCAAGACCTGGCGGCTGATTAGACTTGATACTATCAGCTGATTTAGATGTTCAAAATACAGCAAATCATTTTCATTTCTGACTTATCTCTTTTTTGTTCTCACCTGCTACTCGCCCGCATTTCGTTGATTTTTACTCATACTCGTACCGGTGAATTTATATAATTATGTCTTTTACCCCTTACACAACTTTTTTGGAGGTTACCCACCCCAGTGCAGGACTCTAGGCCAGTTTAAGATAAATGAGGTGTTTTTAACTGGAAATCAAGCAAAAATATTCCAGTAGAGCCCCAGAATATAAATATAGACCTGGAAATGTGCCAAATATGTGTCCCCTTGAACTCTTTCAAATCCGTCTGATGCACTTTGCTCCAGTGTCCACTATCAGGATGGCATCTGTCTAGACACCACTGGGGTGTTCTTACATAGAAAGCAACAGACATAGGTGTCACTTTGGCTGAACAGACACTGCTGTTGATGGGCCAAACAAAAGTAGTTAGCTCACTTCACCAAGCATTTAATTTAAACTAATCAGCAGCTGCCACATCTTGAGGCTGAAGAACATTAAAGTGCCACAGACAGCCTCTAGCTGCTCCAACTGACTCCCATTCAAAAAGCCTCAACTTCTCTCTAGAAATACTAAGTCAGTCATTGTTTTCAGGGAGCCTTTATGGTCTGAATCTCTAAATTCAGACCCTCTAATAAGTGTGCTGGTGGTCATTTTGGGAATTATTGCTCTTTTAATAAGATCTGAAGACTTGTAGTAGCTTTGATGTCTGCCATGTGGGCGTTAATTGACAGCTGTGATTGACAGTTGGCTCCAGGAGTCACACTGAGTCAGACTGTTGTCACAATATTTCACTAAGTTTAATGTTACTTCATGATGATACCTGCAATAGAATTGGCACTAAAGAATTGTGTAGTGACAGCACTACTTTAAACAGCCACAAAACATGAACAAATTTACACGTGCTCCATTGTGCATTTATTTCTGAAATGACTACAAACTTGCAAACATTTTACATTTCAAATAAAAGTAAATGGAAACTGAAATTTATCACAAGAAATCTACCACATGACCTGTCTCTCAAAATAATTTAACAGAGATCTATAAAGCCTGGGATCTGCATGTTTCAGGCTTGATCAGTTTTAAAAAGTTTTACTGTTTTTGTAAAATCGTAGTAAAGTTGACTTTTTGCTGTAAGCTGTAAGAAAAAAGGTGCTAACGGTGCAATGTGGCTCTTTTAAAACACTTTGCAACAAATTCTGTATCAGAATTTGACTCAGACTTCGGTCTGGAGATCAATGCTAATTGCTTTTTAGATGTATGGTGTGAAAATGCAAATGTGTGTTTGGTTTAGTCGGATTGAACCCATCCTGAATACAGTGAAGGCCTAAAGTTTCATTTTTGTACAATAAACTATGTGTTAAACTATGTGAACAACAGTTTGTTTGTTGTGGTAGCATCTTACTTTACACTACTTTCCCAAACCCTTTCTGTGCTACAAGTATATAGTTCATCATTTTAAAGGCCAAGTTATGTCCTAAAACAGGTGGGCACTGATGTTTCAGGAAGTATGACTGAAACAGGGGGGAATAGTGCATTTACTGTAATAGTACATTTGTTATTAGTAATTAACTCAATAAGATCCACTAGGATGGCATGACTTTAAAACCAGCACATCTTTTAATTTTCACATCTTCAAATGTAAGATCACATTTTTTCAGTGGAAAATGCCCAGAAAGAGGAAGAAAAACATGCTGATGGAAGCAGAAAGCTTCAGGGCTGCACCCAAATCAGGATATAAGGTTTATATAGATTATGTACCTGTGGTTCATGCTTTATGTCTGGATATTTTTTTGTTTTTGTAAATACTCAGCAGTACATATGTTTCTTTAATAGCAGCTGAATCTCATGTTTTAATTATAAGACACATTTTAATGCCTTTGTTCATCTGTGATATGAAAACATCACTTTTCCACATAGCTGGAAAGAAATAAAAAATGTGAGTCCTGGTCATATTGTTCAGATATAAAAGCTCAGTTCAATAGCTGATGAGTCAAAGAGACTGGACAGTAGGGGAGGAAGTGTGAATAGTGCCACTGATGACCTACCGGGTTAAAAGTAGTTTATCCAACTTTGTTAATATTCAGCATCGGTGCAGAGAACAGGTAACAGTTTTGTAAAACTTTACAGCCTGTCATGCTTTAATCAACATCACATTTAGAGGGTGCAGCAATATATCCTCAGATTAAACAGTCCCTCCAGTGAATTGCAATTTTGTGATTGCAATAATTCATGCAAATTCAAGAGATCTCTGCAATACTTACCACAGCTTGCATTTTTGCTAAATGACCACAACTTTTCTGTATGAAATGGTCAAATCAACAGACTGTTTGTGATTTGGATCAATTGTCGCATCTCATGCCATAGACCATCAATCAATCAATCAATTCTTTATATAGCGCCAAATCACAACAAAAGTCATCTCAGGGCACTTTTCACATAGAGCAGGGGCCTGTTTCAGAAAGCAGGTTCTGAGTTTAACCTTGAACTCTGAGTTGATGAACCCTCAGAGCAGCTGGTCAGAGTCAGTTCAGTCAACTCTGAGTATGTTCACTCTGAGTAAAGCTCGTGCATGATGAATAAAAAAAGCCATCATCAATGAAGCCCCAATACTACGAGTCACCGTGGCAACAGGAAAGTAAAAGGCAGAGCCTCCATTTTAATCCAGTGGATTTAGAGATATTAATCTTTAAAAAAAAATAAATGGGAAAAGTGTCAATAAGTTAATGCAATAAAGTTTTATTCAGTGTTGTCCGTTAGTTCATCATTTACCAGACTTACATTTCCTTAATGATGATAAAGTGGAATCTGACTGTGTATCAGGCTGCAGCTACGTTACATTTTAAATATATTTGTTCAGCTTTAACGGACAAAACACAGGAAGCAGCGACTGAAAATGAAAAATATAGTTCAAGATTTAAAACATATATTAGATGAAAGACACAGAGACATGACTGTAAACTCACAGTCTGATCAGTAATAATGTTTTGGGTGATTTGTACTTGAAAAGGCGTCGAGGTTAAAATATTGTAGATTTTAAATTTTTAGACGTCTATTTGTATCTCAGCTCAACAACATTCAGTGACTTTATGTCTGCTACTTCAACAAATGTAGTAAATTTAAATATTGTCACTGAAATGCTGTGAAAATGCATTAAGATTATGCTCCTATTTAAAAATATCACTTTTAAACTACATTCTGCAGCCGCACCACGATCCTGCTCACTCAGCATATTAACATATAATCTCCAATATTATAGGAATAATGTTCCATCATTGTGACCAATCACACCATTACTGATAGACATAATTATTCATTGATCCTACGTGTCTAAAGCTTCATACCGATTGTTTTAATTAAAATGAGATTACACATTATGTGCAATAAAGATTTCAGGTCAGGAGCTGCTCTAACAATGTTCAGCTGTCTTGTGCACAGAGTCACAGAGTTATAACAGAAGGACATGCAGAGGTTTTATTCTGAGCTGAGGATGAATTCATGCTGTGTAATATCTGAATGTGAGAGAAAAAACTGCTGTTCAAAGAAATGACTGATGTATATAAAAGCAGTGACTTTAGAAAGTCCTGAGTAACTAAACTAATATCCAACCAGGATTTAGATTCTGACAGACAGTAAACCTCTGCTAATGAATGCATTTTGACACGGACTGAATGAATGAGGAAATGAAACAGAAGAAAACCTGCCAGCGAGCAGGTTTGCGTCACAGAGTCAGTTACTGACCACAAGTTTAAGGTAACTCTCTTTCTGAAACTGAAAAGCCAGAGTTTCCCTCATCTCAGGGTGAACAAACTCAGAGTTTTCACTATACCTGCTTTCTGAGACAGGCCCCAGCTCTAGACCATAGAATAACAACAATAATAACAATAATAATAACAGCAGCAATAGCCGGGGGAGGACACCAACAGGACCGCGAAGGCTCGGCCTGCA
The DNA here is from genome assembly GCF_963924715.1 of Thunnus thynnus. Classification (NCBI taxonomy): domain Eukaryota; kingdom Metazoa; phylum Chordata; class Actinopteri; order Scombriformes; family Scombridae; genus Thunnus; species Thunnus thynnus. The sequence continues at coordinate 33,579,083 of NC_089522.1, forward strand.
TCCCAGGGTTTCCTGCAAGATGAGAAAGCACAAAAAACTCCGGGGAGGGAGCCAAGTTAGTAACATGCATTAATGGTACATGACCAAGCAATACAATTCCCAAACTGGAATTCAAAGCTACATCAAAGTCTTCAAATCTTATTAACAGAGCAATAATTCCCAAAATGACCACCAGCACACTTATTAGAGGGTCTGAATTTAGAGATTCAGACCATAAAGGCTCCTTGAAAACAATGACTGACTTAGTATTTCTAGAGAGAAGTTGAGGCTTTTTGAATGGGAGTCAGTTGGAGCAGCTATCAGCCGTCAGCAACACTTTAAGGTTCTTTAGCTTCAAGACGTGGTAGCTGCTGACTGACTGGCACGTACTACCTCCAGGAAGTAGCCCATATACTGTACTTGCACCTCAAAGTCCAACACAAACAAAAATTGTTAGGGAAAAATGGAGGCATTACAACTTTAAAGGGCAACTACACACTAAATACTTTTTCTTTTTCACTTTTCCAACAATATGATTGTGTGTACAAACGGCTACATATCACAACGTCTTGACTTTGTGCTACATTGAAAATTTCTCAAAGAACTTCAGTGCAAAGTCCTGTCATCGTTCCTGCACATGCTCAGTGGCGTCTGCCGTTGTTACTATCTGATCTCTAGTATGTTTTAGAATTGATTTCAAATTCAAATTCAAATAAGCTTTATCGGCATGACAGATCAAAAACCTACATTGCCAAAGCAGTACAGAAAATTACAAACATTGACAGATGATTAATAATTATACAATAATATATAAATACAAACAATAATATTAAATACAATATAATAAAAGGCATTTTTACGGATGTAATCACACTATTTCTCTCAGATTATGACGAGATTTAATATATTTTGCAGCTATTACTGCACATTGACTTTTCTCCCCACATAAATAGGACAGTTTCTGAAGATCAGGGAGGTGGATAAATTCAGGATATATATGATTTATTTTTTCCAAAGAAAACTTCTCTCAAATCCTTATATTTGTCACAGTATAATAGGAAGTGAGATTCTGTCTCAACTTCTCCTTTATGAAGCCTGGCCTCCCTGAGGAGCCTGTTCTGCCTGTGACGGCCTGTTTCTATGGCCAGGCTGTATCCACTCAGTCTCTACGTTGTCAGCGTTTTTCTCAGTTTTCTTTCAGTCACGGTGTTCAGGTACTCAGCCACCATGTGCTCTCTATTTAGGGTCAAATACAATTCTAATTTACTTTGTGATTTTGTGGTTTCGTTCCAATATTTGATATAATTTTCTTTTTGTTTTGAGATGATTTGGTTGGACCAGATTGTTTTTGGTGTGTGTGGGCAGAGCTTCAGCTGCAGCTGGCACATTTCAAAGTTCAAAGTTATTATTATTATTATTATTATTATTATTATTATTATTATTATTATTATTATTATTATTATTAGCAACTGTTCTGCTGCCAACAGATGCTGCAGTGATTTAATAAACTGAAAGAGAAGTTTGTCATACAGAATAAATCCGCTGTGGACAACAGATACTGTAAGAATTACCCAGAATTAGTTTATAGATAAATACAACTGATTTACAGTCCTTGCATGAGTCACATTAAATTTCAAACTTTGCTGAAGATTTCAAGTGATCTACTGGTTGTCCAGTGTTAAATTAGAATTGTTTTTACTTTTTAAGTATTCTGATATTATTGCTGTGCATCAGCCATCTGAGGTCTATTTTCAGAACACCTCATTTTCCACAAAATGGCCTTATTTTAAAGCAGGACTTGTCAGTCTGATTCAAATGTTTTTATTGCTAACAGACTCAAAAAGACAGCTGTTCCAGCTTTGTTTGGATGATTTTAGCTCATAAATCACATTAACATGCACTTTCCAAGTGTAAGAAAGTTTGTATTAGTTAATTTTAAGTTACTCAAAGACACAAGTGACACTTTGTGTGAATGTATTTTTATTCTCTATAAGAGCTGGCAGTTGCTTCCAAAAGAAAAACAACTCTGCAATCCATCAAAAATAAACACCAACTTTGTAAAAGAAAATATACACTGTAATAAATTGCTGTAAAAATACAGCCAAATTCTAACAGTAAGGTACTGCTCTCTCTAAATACAGTCAAATACTGTAAATTTTGATGCTTTTTGGAGCCAAAACCAAGAACAGACATTAATAGTAGGCTACTGTAAGATTTGATGGTAAAATACGGTATTTTCATTTTCACTTCCACAGTAATGGAAGAACAGAAGCCACATGCAACCATCAGTATCATATAATCATCATTTATCCTCCTTTCAGAATCAAACCAAAATGTTAGTAACATAATACTGAGAAAATAGAATTACATTTGTGCATCTGGTTACCCAATTAATGTTAATTTTTGCTAACATTAAACTGGTATAATCCTAGCAAGCACCTGACAGGCACAAGAGAGCATTTTCAGGTAGTGTTCTCACCAGTTGGAAGTTTGAATTACTATTTTTTAAACATTATTTTCACTGCTGCTTGCAAGTCTAGTTTAAAGATTATTACTGTTTACTCTTGAACTACACATCAGTGAATGCTAACGTTAGTCTGGGCTGGTCTGTACCTACACGTTCTTTATTCCACTTGCATTTCATAATTTATAATAGCCTTCTATCTAAAGCACATAATAATTTAAATGTATTCATACATGTAGCCAAATTGATTAAGATATGTTTGCTGCTGAGCCCCAAAAGACAGAGTGGTTATATTGGTTATCTCAGCTCAACCCAAGTGTGTTTCTGAGCTGTAGTTTGCTGCAAATATACTGCAGTTTGTTGCCAAGCTTTACTTAAACCTGGGACATATTAGATCAATTGTCACATGTTGTTCTCATTGTGATTAACCCTGAAAGGGGAACTAGAAGTCAGCCAGAGAAAGTAATTCCTCATCACCACTGTTCTGAAGAACTTGACATTACATCACAAAGGGAAGTTAGGTCTCCTTCTTATGTAAAAATCCTGTCAATGCTAACGTGTAACAGGTTTATGTTTTAAGTTATTGGTAACTATGTGTAAATATAAAATGATTTTTTAATTATTATCATTTATTATTATTTAAATTATTATTTGTTTATATAATTAATAATTAGATATTTTTTATTAAATAATTTAAATGCAATTATTTAGATATTCTTTAAAGGTCATTTAACTCATACCAGTGTCTGATCATAGTTTAGAGAATAGCATCTGTAATAAAGAGTTAAAAGGTTAAAACAAACCAGTTGAAAATAAATTTCTCTCAGTAACGTTTAATATTAAATTGGCTATAATACCACTGACTCAGTGGTTCTCAAACTTACTTTCTTAAAATAGGAAATAATTCAAGCTCTCTTCAAAGGCCCGTTCTTGTGGACTGGAATATTATACAATCTATAGAATATTACTCTTCCCATCGAATGTAATGAAAATAGAACAGCTGCATTTAACAAATGAACTAACCTTTTGTTCATATAAAACTTACATACTATCACATTTAATGACTACATCTGTCCTGAATAGATTACCATTAATAACTGTTGAGAAAATAAAACCGATTAGCTGATAAAGGATCACCATAATGACTATTTTCAAATTTGGAGCAGTAACTTGCACAGGACTTATTGTGTTGTCTTATCTGTGAAATTCCTCTCCACAAAGAAGACATGGAGTCTGGGGCCCAAGGTGAGTATTAAATGGTCTATCATTCCTTTCCTAGATGTATAGAGAAATAACACAAATTTGCACATTTACATAACACTTCTTAAACAGCTGAAAATTCTTGAAATAATAAACTGATCATATGCATCATGAAACTGTGCTTCTTATTAACAGTAGGGGAAGCGCTGGAAAGAGAAAGGATTAAAGGGGCTGAAAAACACACAGAATTTGGCATCTGTTTATATCATATATCTTAAAAACATTCCATTAAGCACACATATGTTTCTGTGTTGTTATTTTTCTTATGAAAGCACCGTGCAAGTTTAACGTAATTGTGAAAATTGTAAAAAATTTAATCTGATTGATAATTTAGTGCTCTGTTGAAAGTTCCACTATATGTGGCCAAGACAAACTCTATTCAGGTCTACTTTTAACAATTTTATTTAATTAAAATTGGAGACAAATTAACATAACTTCATGTGTTGCACCAGTTTCTGAGGAATTTGCACAACTTGTGCAGCGTGAACTAAACTGGAACTGAACTTAGGCTTCCACCTGAAATTCTGAGGCAATACAGGAGCTGTGTTCATGCATCTTGCAGAAATCCTTCGATAACAACCTCAAAAAAAGTGAAGAAGAAGAAGAAGTTCAAAAGTTCCTTGTCCTCTGATGTAAGTGACAGATGAGGTAAAGCTCACTATTTTCTGCAAAGTCATGGTAACATCAGTATGAACTTGTTGGATGTTTTGTAGATAGATGCTATGTGGTAATATTAAAATGAGGATGTTATAGAGATATAAAACGTAAAGCCTAGAGGCGTGCAGGAAGAGCGGGGTTCCTGGATTCCTTGGGAGAAGAGGACGAGGCTTTTTCTTTATTTCTTTCTCTTAAAGACTCTCTTCTCTTTGTAGTTTTAGATTGCTTGCTTTGTAAAACCAAATAAAACTGGTTTGTATTTTTATACACTCCAACCAAAGTTCCTGACTTGTGCACATCTCTGAAGTTCTCTGACGCCTCCTTGGGATAGGCTGACAGTAGTTTTTGAAATTGATTAGATTAAAAAATTATTAACTCCTGTTTAGTTAAAAATTAGTGCTGCGTTTTAAATGATAGTATAATAATGGTTCAGGTTCAGTGACTAATGCTAATATACAGTTGTACATGTGTTAAAGGTAGGATTTCAATACAATATTAGGTTGAGGGTTTATAATTAGGAGTCTAATTGGCTAACTGTTAGGGCTAGGGCTCCGAGGCTGCCCTATAAAACCGGGTGAGTGCCCTCGACCGACAGAGTAGGCCTCCTCCAGTGATGTCCTGTTAGTAGACCATCCTGGAGTACTTTCAAAACTCCAACACCTATTGCACCTACACAATGCGTTAGGACCCAGGCTGTCAGGACGTACTTGACTATATAGGCCCATTAGTAGTGGTTCAACGACAGCTGGTGAAGTAGAGAGTAGTAGATTTTGGGAACTACATTCGATACCTGGGTCAGAGGTAGAGGACAGCCATCTGTCGGTGCCTTATCTACTCCAGAAGGGGGTATCGGTTATCTGTAGGGCAGAAACCATTACAGCTCTACACTGATAAAGGTTATTATAACTGCATAAATTGAGAAATCCAGCATTACCTGTTCCACACTCACACTGCATTGAAGGGGACGGATGTAAATAGTTGCATGGTGGATGAGGAGATTTGTGTCTTTCAGATACTGGACGGTGTCACCCTCATTTGGGTGAGGGAGAGGAGTCAGCTGATGACTCCATGTGTTTGCAGATATCCTCATTGACTCAAATCACCTTGCATCTCTCAACTTAGGAAAAGATGAAAAAATTAACTCTGTGAAGTCCTGTGAGTTTTGTAGGTCACCTGAGAAATAATGTCAAAAAAAGAAAAAGAAAAAAAAAAGTTATCAGAAAAATAATTTTAATAATAATTAATATAACTATGAACATAAAAAATATGTTTGTTTTTTTTATTTCTCTGCCCTGAGAGTTTCCAACTGCATAGGCATAGTTTATGGTTTGGTGTGAGTGTTCGCTTGTATGTACTGATATTTGCAGTTATGGATGAAAGAATTTACAACTTGTTAGCAGCAGTACTTAAGTTAAACATATTGAACTGATCTAATGTTTATGTGTACTTGGGCTATATCATTAATTAATTGTTTAATCTTAAAGCCCAAGCCAAACAGAACACTAGATAAAAAATGCCTTTACTACATCCCAGTTTGAAAATCTCAAAGCTGTTTTCCTCCAGTGGGGAAATGTGGTGAAACTTCCGGCTGGTGCACATACACATGAACACGCACACTAGAAACTGTGAGATAAAGTAGAAAAAATCACACAAGCAGATGACATACCTTGAAAGCACAAACGCCTCTCACCCAACCCTGCCCTGTGGAGATGCTCCTTTTCAACCTTCTCAGTACAAAAGTTGAGTCTTTTTGAACAAGACAACAAACTGTGTGTGCAAGTTATTACACTGGTGCTGCTATGGCCACGTCTCAGGTGCCTTGACCTGGTGTTGGTGTAGGATAAAAATAGTCTTGACACTTCAGCTAGAAAGAAGGGAATAATATATAAAACAATTCACAATTCATCACCAAAACCCGTGGTTTATTTTAAAGGACCAGTGTGCAAGATTTAGGGGAATCTATCAGCAGAAATGGAATATAATATACTTAACTATTAGAGATGTGCAGAGGGCCCAGGATTTGTATTTGTATCTGTATTTGGTGAAGCAGAAAAAAAAAATTGTATTTGTATTTGTATTCAAATAAAAGTGGCTTAAAATTCCTATTTTTGCTTTTATTATGCTTTTTATTTTAGAAAATTAAAGTGTTACAATAAGTGTTCATGAATAACCTACCTTATGAAGGAGGTCCCCACACCGGGTCTCAAACTAGAGTCTCCAGATCATAGACGACTGCGCTGACTACTGAGCTAAAACTTTACTCATCACCTCATTGCAGACAGACCTCTACCTATTTATACACCCATAACACAGACAGCACACCGTGTAACGTGCAGCGATTCTTGCTTTGCACTTTTCATTTATTGCCTATTTTTTACAACCTAACTTTGTGGAAAGGAGAAGGGGAACAACAGGTTATGGCTACTGGCACTTTGCATGTGTCAGTAGCTCAGCTTTATCTCTGGAGAACACCCCCAACTCCAAATAAGGAAATATGCATTGTGTAGCAGATGGATGTGACTCACCTCGTTGAGACCTGCTGATAGACGTAACAGCGGAGCAGAGGAGAGTCTGAGATGGCGTTGTAACTGACCTGCGCGCTGGTACTTGACATGTTTTTTTTCTTTCTTTCTTCCAGAAAACAAATAATTTTTAAAATATTTGTATGAAACAAATATTTGTAAAAAAAAAACAAAAAAAACAAAAAAAAAAACAACCCACTATTTGTGTTTTGCCAAATAATGTATTTGTACTCGGGCAAATGGGCAAACCCCCAATAAGTATGTTTTAATTAGTGTATAATCAATTGTCACTGTGTTTTTGTTAGCTTAGAACAAGCCCTTTACATCTACAGAGGGAGCCATGTTGCACCGCCATGTTTCTACAGTAGCCCAGAATGGACAAACCAAACATTGGCTCTAGAGAGGGTCATTCGCATTTTTCGTGAGTTACACAGCCACCTTAGGTTCTCCTACATGCATGAAGAGGAGGGGTTAGGGCAAGCAGCATTCAGTTGGTTGCAATCTGCAACCTCAACACTAGATGTCACTAAATCCTAAACATTGGTCCTTTAATGCCTTACATCAAGACAGCTTTCAGTGGGACTGTTGCTGAGCTGCTGTAGTTTTACAGTTTGATCTGTTGTTTGTCTGTGATTATGTGACCAACAACCATTGGTGACCAGTCAAATCAGTTTCTTTGGAGTAGCCTGAATGAGCAAAGAACTGTTTAGCTGTTTTCAACCAAACGCAGACACTGAGACACTTATTTATGTTCAGGGTTGGTTGGCCACATGAAGCACTTTTTTCTAATTTTGTGTGTTGACGTGTTATTAAACATAATCTCTGCCTGGATGATGATCACAGTAATGAATGAAGCTACATTTCTATGTGTCTCTGCAGTGGGAGGGAGGAGGTCGGGGTGGATGGGGGCCTACAAGATGCAGGACTCTGACAGCAGAGACCCGGGTTCACATCCTGAGTCCTGTGTGTGTTCAGGTTTGGTTCAGGTTAGTGAAAGATGCTGCTGTGGCTTAAATGTTCATAAACATGTTGACCTTCAAGTCACTGCAGACTTTTTTCTGTATTAAACAGAGACCAGGATCTTTCTCTGACCTGAACCAAGTGCTGCCAGAGTCTGAACACAACCACAAACACTTTCATACTGCTGGAGTTTCTACCAACAGAGATTTTACTGCAACATCAGATATTTTGCTGAAAAAAAAAAAACAACAACCATGTCTCTGATCATTTCACTCATAAGTTCAGTATCAACATTTTTGCAACTTAAATACATTAATTACATTTTCTCATCATCTTGAGAGAAAATGTGATTCAGCAGTGTTACGTTTCTAACAAAACATGTGCTGTTGTAGTTTAGTCAAATATGAATGTAATTTCTAGGAGACAGAGTTGGCTCAAAGTGTAGAAGAACAATATCAAACAACATCTACATTTCTCAGACAGAATGAACATTTCAGAATAAGCAAGAAAGTTGTTGAACATTCTCAGAAACATGATCAGTTGTGTATCATCAGCATAGAGGTGAAAAATAGCATGTTTATAGATAAAATCTGCCGATTAAACAAAAAAAAGAAGAAAGTGGAACAAACTGGAACCTTGCAGCACATGTTAACCTGCACAGTACAGAATCCAGATCCAAATCCAAACATTATCATGTGTTTGCTGTGAGTGCAGAGTAGGTTTGGTCCGGATCCCTGCCGGCTGGATCCAGGCTCTAGTAGATGTTGTCTTCACACGTGGAGACTGGAGGATGGCTCTTATAGCTGACAGATAACTGAAAATAAAACAGGAATGACATCAAACCTAAAATATAGCAGTAACCACGGTAACAGCCTAGATATTGTGTTCTTCTTAGACAATTGCCTGATGACGACACACCACTGATTGTCATGGGAGACATGAATATCCATACTGACAAAATCCAAGCAGCTGACTTCCTATCACTTCTGCCTTCATTTGACCTCAAACAGGTCTCCACCCCTCCCACACACAAAGCAGGCAATACTCTTGATCTGATTTTTACTCGGAACTGCTCCACGGCTAATTTGTTTGTCACCCCCTACATCTGTCTGACCACTTCTTTATTCAATTCACGATCACTTTACCAGAATATCCTCATGCTCCTCCGCAAAAGATCTCTTTCCGCCACAACATCCGGTCCCTCACACCGACTCAACTTTCCAATGAGGTATTGGCTACCCTGCCTCCTCGAATGTTCCTCACTAGCCTCCTCTCTTAACAACCTCTGCCCTCTAACTTTCAAACCTGCTACCCACCCTAGTTCATGGCTTACTGAAGTCATCAAAAAGCAAAGGGCAGAACTCAGAGCAGCAGAGAGAAAATGGCGTAAATCCAGAGAGTCTACTGACCTCAATGACTATCAGAGTCTCCTTGCGTCATTCTCCTCCAGTTTAAAAACTGCTTAGACCACTTACTATCAGAACAAAATCTGTGGTGCCACAGATGCACGGAAAATGTTCTCTGCTTTTAACTCACTCCTCAATCCCTCTCCTCCTCCGCCTTCCACTCTGCTCACTGCAGACATGTTTGTCTCATTTTTTACTGACAAGATCTCTCCCATCAGTAACCAGTTCTCTGAGCCTGACCAACTTAGTCTATAGCTGCCAGCTAACAGGGCCACACTGTCCTCATTCTCCCCTCTGACTGAGGAGGAAGTCTCCAAAATTCTGCTGGACTCTCATCCCACTACCTGTCCACTGGACCCAATACCATCCAATCTGCTACAGAACACTTCCCCCACACTTAACCCCGCAGTCACACATATTATCAACTCCTCACTTACAACAGGTGTTTTCCCTACTGCATTTAAGCAAGCCAGAGTAGAGTATCTTGGAGGGGAGAAGTGTCCAAACTGCACAACTTATCCACAGGGGTTCGTCAAGGGTCAGTGTTTGGTCCACTTCTTTTCTCATTATATACTACCTCACTTGGCACAATCATCCACTCCCATGGTTTCTCATACCATTGCTATGCTGACAACACTCAGCTCTTCCTGTCATTCCCGCTGGAAGACCACACAGTCTCGGCTTGGATTTCGTCATGCCTTGCCGATATATCAGTATGGATGAAAGAACGCCACCCTCAGCTTAACCTCTCTAAGACTGAGCTCCTTGTCATCCCAGCCAGTCCGTCCATACAACAAAACATCAGCATCCAGCTCGAATCAACCCAACTCATGCCCACAAAGTCTGCCCGGAACTTGGGTGTCATGATCAATGACCAGCTAACCTTTAAGGTTCACGTGGCCTCAGTCGCTCGGTCGTGTCGATTCGCCCTGTACAACATCAGGAAGATCAGACCCTACCTGTCTGAGCATGCAGCACAACTCCTGGTACAGGCTCTCGTAATATCACTCATTACCCTGCATGTACATTCAAACCACTGCAGATGATCCACAACGCGGTGGCATGTCTGGTCCTCAATCAGCCCAAAACAGCACGTCACCCCACTGTTCATATCCCTCCACTGGCTCCCAGTTGCTGCTCGCATCAAATTCAAAACCCTGACACTTGCTTACAGAACAACAACTAAAACGGCTCCTACCTGAACTCCATCATTCAGGTCTACACTCCCTCCTGCTCACTATGTCTGCCAATGAAAGGTACCTGGTACCGACACCACAACAGAGCCCTAAGTTGACAGCTATACTCTTCTCTTCTGTAGTTCGCTGGTGGTGGAACGAGTTACCTGACTCTGTTTGATCTGCAGAGTCCCTCTCAATCTTTAAGAAAAGACTAAAGACCCAGCTTTTGCACAAACATCTCTGCACTTGATGGACTGGAGGTAGAGAAATAACCAAAAAATAACAAAAAAAACAAAATCTGCTTTTATGCACTCTATGCATTGCCTTGGTGCACTACCTGTTGGCATCTAGGTCCTCAGCGGACTCAATCTTAAGCTTTATGGCACTTATTCATGTTCTTCTCTCCTGACTAGATCCCTGCTGGTGTTGTATCAGTCTCAGATGTAAGTCGCTTGGATAAAAGCATCTGCTAAATGAAAAATGTAAATGTAAATTGTTTTCTGATATTTTAGTGATAACAACTGGACAGGCCAGAGGTCTAGTAACAGTAATTATAATTTTATTTAATTATAGTTTTGTGCACACTAGTGAAGTGCTTGCAGACATGAGATTGTGAACTGGAAAAATAAAACATCTGCAAACAGTAAGAGTTTATTTGAGACACACAGGGCCCTATATAATGATCTAAAGCACATGGTCTGAAGTGCATGGCGCAAGTGCATTTAGGGTGTGTCCAAATCTACTTTTGCTTGTTTAACTGTTGAAGCACCAGACGCATGATTAAAAGGGGTTGTCCATAGTCTCCTCATTAATCATGGGTGTGTTTTGGGTGTAACATGCAATAAATCAATCAGTGTCATCTCCCATTCCCTTTAAAAGCCAGGTGCGCTTGCACCTTAGCGGATTACTATTATAATGGCGCATTTGCCAAGTAGTAAGAAGAAATGCTCCTCTGCAGAGGAAACGGATCAGCTCGTGCATGAAGTGAAAGTGCACGATCCATAACGAGCACACTGGCCCCTGCTGCTCATGGACCCTCCCGTGGCCCCAGACCACCAGTTTAAGATCCTGTTCATTAATTTGTTGCAAATTTATTTTTGTTTGTTTTTTTTAATTACAGCTTTGGTTTCTTTAAAATTGTTTTGTTCAGTCATGGAGTAACAGGTCAAATCAGCAGGATTTTAATTGCTGAAAGAATGGAAACCTGATAACTGTACTCTAAAAAATGTAAAAGAATATTTGTTAAATATTGTTCAGAAATTAAATTATTAATTTTAATCATGAACATCCTTATGAGTTCACAATCACCCACCTCTTCTCCGTTATTATTATTATTATTATTATTATTATTATTATTACTGTTTTAATGTTTTTAAAATCAAATTATATATTAATGTGTTAGTGCTCTTTGTGCTCATCAGTTGTCTTGATTTGGTTTTGACTGACTGTAAATAAAAAACACTGTGGACACAGTATAACTCAAACTATGCATGAATCAAAACTCTGAAATGTAATCACCACCGAAAGCTTTATGATGAAATTAAAATATCACTGATTTAATAGTATTAACACATTTTATTTTTAAACCATATATTGGTCCCATTATCCATGATACAACACAGATCTTAATCAATGGCATAAAAATCTATAGAATTTGACTCATGTTGAATCAATCAATTATTAAACATGCAAAAAGTTTAAAATTAATATGTAAATATATTCATAAATTAACTCAAAATGAACAGTCAACATGCAACATGAAAATATAAACTGAATAAATAAAATTCAATCAAAGTTAATGTTTAAATTAAAATCAAAATAGTATCATGTTAAAATGATCTGAATCTAAATTATTCTTTAGTATTGCAACAAATGAAAAGCAGTCAATAAAATACAATTATCAATATGCATCTATCTTATAGAGTAATTATATGTCACAAAAGGTGAGTAAATAACAGAGTGTGAGCCAAGCAAGAGGAAAGTTAAAAACAATCTCAGACAGAAAGAAGTTCTCCCAGAAACTCATGAAGAAGCCATTTCTACGGTCTGCTTGATGGACTCCCTTGTTGCTGCATAAGGGGCTGATTCTGTTAGAAAAACAAAACTTCAGTCAGTCAACTCACATGGAACACATTATAGAACAAGTCCTGAGTCAACAATATTTATATATATGAAATTAATTTGGTGAAACTGACATCAACTATGGAATCACAGCAGTAACAGCAAGATTGATTAACCTTGATCAAGAGCAAGATCAAACATTTGCTTAGTATGTAAAACTCACTTTCAGTCGGGGCTGATAGAGCAGCTACAGTCAAAGTCAGAACCTCCTGATTAAACTCTACTGTTTGCATGTCAGAGTGAAAAGTGATGGAGCAGCGACCTCTAGTGAACTCTGTACTGATCACATGTCAGTCAGCCTCACAGTGGTGAAAAGAGGAGGATCCACAAGTGATGTAGAGATTTGTATCAATATTTTTGGTCTGAAACTGGAATTGTTGATAGATTGATAGATTTACCTCTGGTGGTAGTTGCTGTCGCCTTCTTTGCTCCTGAAAAGCATTTAACACAGTGAGTGATGATAGAAAACACATTTAGTGAGAAAACATGAAATTAGTGTCACATGATCCTTTCCCTGATTTTTATTTTTCTGCTCTCTGTCATTTGTATCTTGTGTGTTCTGTTACAGCTCTGTGAAAAACTTCAATTAATATGTTTTAAATACTATATAGAAAAAGTTTAATTTTATTGGTGTAACTGCAGGATCTATATAGAATACAATATATTTTATCTTTCCTGCTAATGTCTCCTTGTTATTTACCAACAAAAACATTTGTGTTGTTGCTCCTTTGCTTATTAAATGAGCTCCAAGTCCATCAGTGAAAACTGCAGTGGTGAGGTCAACTTGCAGGTTAGATAGCCAATTAAAATAAATCATAATCTGTATTATTATTATTATTATTATTAATATTAATAATAATAATAATAATAATAATAATAATAATAATAATAATAATAACAACAACAACAACAACAACAACAACAACAATAATAATAATAATAATACATTGTATTTGTAGTATCATATCAAGACATGACCACAATCATCTCCTAACTTAACCACATGGTTATTATGTATTATTATGTGAGTATCTGTGAATTAGAGTAGTATAATATTAATAGTATCATTGCGTGTTACTGACATTATAATAAATCCATAGCTGTAAATCCATAACAAATAAATAAATAAATGCAGTGGAAACCGCTTATAGTAATAAGTTACAGTGATATACCGCTTATATGGATCAAAAAGCTTGGGAATCATTCCACACAAATGCTGTTTAAAAAATTTGCTTATTGTAATCAAGTAATGAACTTATTCATTTTGGGTCTTTTCATACATGAAAACATATGGAAAAAACATTTTAAACTACGGTAATTCAGGGTAGTGTGGAGGTGCGGGGTGTGGGTATGTTTATATGTATCCGCCGTGAAACAATCAGAAAATAATGTTTTCTTCCTCTTATTCACCGGCTTTCTTGCAGCCACTGCTCACTCTCCTCATCCGCTCTGTAGCTCACTCGACCACTGCTGCTCTCTCTCGCTGTCATCTTTTTTAAAATGAGTTGGGAAGCTGTCAGCAAAGCCTAACTTTACTTTTAATGTTATCAAACAAAAAGCAATGTCCTCCCCTCTTCCTAGTAATGTTTTTGTCTTCCCTCATGGCAGAGTTGTACAGCGTCCAGAAGTTGATTCTAGTTCAACTTTCTCGCTGCGGAGCCCCTGCAGCCCCCACCCCCACAGCCTAAACTCACAACGCACAACCTGTCTGCCTCAGGCTGGGAGGCTGTGTACAAATTGAAGTCATGATGGGAAAAAGAAAAAGAAAAAGTCATTTTCTCTTAATGAAAGACGTAGTCTCCCTCAAGCTTATGACAAAGTGCCAATATATATATATATATATATATATATATATATATATATATATATATATATATATATATAAAGAGAGAGAGAGAGAGAGAGAGACCAAAACAATTTTTTGTACCAGGCTGTAAACACGTTTATTTCTGCTTTGCTTTTGGAGCCTCAAGTGGCCATTTTAGGAACTGTAGTTTTTGGCACTTTGACATTGGCTTAATTTTTCAGGCCCGAACGTTTCCCCTTAGCAAAGCCTAAGGCACGACAGAGCGCAAGGGAGAGGGCCATGGCTGGTAGGATGAGAGGAGCTAGGAGCAGCCATGTGGAAGGGGAAGGACCACACATCGAGGACGTCAGCTGCTGGCGTTCCTGTTGTACTGTTGGTTCCACAGACTGAGAGACACTGACATTATTAAACTTTTAACAGAGGACTTTTTAATGTTTTACTCTTAAGGAACATTTTAGGACTTTTAGACATTTTATAGTTGCATTTTACTGGTTATTATTTTATGGTGATAAACCTTTTTAAACATTTTAAGTTGTGGTTTTAACAATGCACACCCCTGATTTTAAAAAGGAACATACTCAACCTTTTTAATAGAGTCCTAGGGCTATTTTTAAACCCTAGGTGGTGCTGATTGCATTTTACAACTACTATTTACTTTTTAAAGTATTTTCAACAAAGTATTGAGGTGCCTGAGCAGAGTTAACCAAGGGTTTGTTTCTTTTAAGCATAAACATGATAATGCCTGTTTTCTCCTGGTGCACCATGGATGCCAAAGTTTGGGGGTCCTGATTCAGAACTCAAATATGGGGACTTTGAACATTTGATGCCCTTCAATAAGTGGCTCTTATTTTAGAGGAGAACAGATGTGGACACCGGTGGTCGGAGTTGACATATACGGCTGTGGCAGGCGGGACAAACAACTATCACTCTCATCCACAGAAAGCTGACTGGAAGGCTGAGCTGAAACTAGAAATGAAGGATGAACTGATAGGCCAGCTAAAGGACTGAAAGCAAGAACTCCTTAAAGAGCTAAAAACCAAGAAGCATGTCTCAACAAGCTGGCTATGTTCTGCAGTGTGAGCCAGACCACAGACGAGAAGTTTCTGCAGCCTCCAACATGTGGTCTGCGGATGGTAAGTCCATTTGAAGACGTTGAAGACAAGCATCTCACATTGCTAGATTCTGTAGAGTAGTCAGCCTACATCACCTTTATACTAGTCTCCCCTGTTGCTAAGGCCCAGGTGATATGGTTAGGCCAGAAGAACCTCACAAGGACCTGATTAAGCTTTTATTGGACAATGCCCACATGTCGAGGTGGTAATAGGTGGTGTTAAACTGACACTAGACACTGGCTCATAAACCACCTTAATGGCAATTTTTCTAAGCACTTCCCTGAACAGGGGCACTGGATTCATTTCAGAAGTGTGGGGGCCAAAAAGTCTGTGTGTGTGTGTGTGTGTGTGTGTGTGTGTTTGTGTGTGTGTGTCAAAGGCCCCTTGGCCCCCCCACTTCTGGCGCCAGTGTCCCTGAGTATGCTGTTAAAAAATTTCCTCAATGATTAAGCTTAAAGCTGCCAGTGGTCCCCATGTCCCCTGTCTGGACTATGTCACTATGGATATTGAAATTGAGGGCCATAAAATTAACTAGCGGGGAGATTTTATTGTAGAGGATGGGTTTTCATCCAGCTTGCTGTTATGAAACCCCGATGGGCCAGTGTCTCTCTCTTGCCAGAACTCTAAGTTTCAGTGTGCCACAGGTCTACGGTGACCTCAGAAGATGGTTTACTGGGTTACATCTGTCCAGACCACCGCCACTGAGTTAGTGTACCAGCCTGGAGTGAAGTGGTAGTCTGGGAACGTGCCAAAGCCAGAATGAGAGGACTTGACTACTACGGCCTGTTTGAGGCACTCCAGGAGCCCAGTTCTGTTTCAGCAGATTGAACAATGTCAGTAGTAAGACGAGGTTAAGTTCCCATTCACATTCGTAACCTACATGAGCTGGTTATGGTGGCTCTGAGGTGCTAAACACAACAACAAAACCAAAAACACATAAACAAATGAGGACAACAACACAACCACTCTTGTTTGTGATTGGACAAAACCCAAGTTAATTTTCCAAAACCATGACCATGATCGCCCCCTAATTTAACCACACGGTTATTATGTGAGTATCTATGAGTTAGAATAGAATATTAATAGTAGAATTGTATTTGTTTTACAAAACTATGTCACTGACATCATAATTAAGCCATAGATGTAAATAAATAACAAATATAAAACCCCACCTCAAACAAAGCACCCACCTCATGGCTTGGTGTTCTTTGAGGGGTGGGGGTTCAGTGATATCGCTCCCCTCTCCCTACTGTGCTGAGCTCTGTGTTTCCTTATGAGGAGTGACAATATCAGAGTATGAAATGAAATGAATTCATGAAACATTAATGCTGTACATATTTAACATTCACTTCATAATCTATTCCATGTGAGCTGGCTACGGTGGCCTTGAGGTGCAAAACACAACAACAAAAAGGAACAGGTAGCCACAACAGTTGATGCTTATCTAGAACAATCATTGTATTGTGGCTTCGGTTCTGTCCAATCACAGTTGTTCTTCCTACATTTTGTGTTCCTGAAATGTGTTTTGCACGTCATGGTGCCCACAGTTGGCTGAATTACATTAATAATACAGGAAGTGATCAGTTTGTTGTGGAAGAAAACTCTATAGAGTATTATACTATAACAGCAGCAGGAGGGAAGAGACAGACAGAGTAAACAAAGCACACATGTGGGTGAGTGACAGAGAAGAATAAAAAGGGGAAGAAAGAGATAAAACAGTAAAAAAAAATGCAAAGACAGGAAGAACATGCAAAAGAAAGTCAAAGGAAACAATCTGATGCACAGCAGCTGTGTTCTTCAAGATCCTGGATTACATTCAGTGACACCTGAACGACATTAATATAAGATTCAGACATTAATCTAACACGTCACAGACCTGCCTGAGTCACATTAATAGCTGCAGCCTATTCTGATGGACATTTCAGTAGATTATATAATAGATGCCAAATACTAGAGAAGTGAAAGAAGCAAAATACATGGAAGTTGGTTTGTGACTCTGTGTGCACATCTCTGCTAATTAAAGACATGCAACTTGAGGCTTTTGTGCTCTCTGCAGTTTTCATTATGGACCAATCTGTTGGCTGAAATGTGGAGGAAAGCTTGAAACACTGTAAAAAATAATTTTACTGTCTGTAATACATCCACTTTCCGTCTTCATCTTGTTATGTGCAGCACCATATTTCTCCCGCTCCTCCTGTCACTCCACGTTAAGTTCCACTCTGTTACATTAAAATACCAGTTTTGAGGAGCAGAAATATGCCAACCCAATCGCCAGAACAAAACGTTGGCATTGAACATTTCTGCAAACCACAGAAAAGTTGAATATCTACGTTTCAACACGTGTAATACATAGCACATTAACATTTCAACAATACTTATCATATCAACATTTCTACAATACATAGCATATTAACATTTCTACCTGTTGAATAATGATGTTTTATGGTGTGACAACGCTGTGGTTAAGGTCTGGTTAGGTTTAGGCACAAAGACCACTTGGTTAGGCATAGATAATGGTTTGGGTTAAAATAAAATAAAAAATAAAATCAATGTCCTGATATCGCACTAAAAACACCCGCTTTTGTCGGTTGAAACGGGAAGCGGGCAGTGGTTATGAGGTGGCCTTGAACCATGCTCTCTGCTGATTTCCAACTTTCTGCCTTCGAATCATCCATCGACCCCTCCTCCTCCCTATAGGAAAGTCAGCTCATATAGATCGCATGTGAACTACTTCACTTTAGAAATATTGATATGATATATTTTGTTGAAAGTTGATATGATACGTATTGTTGAAATGTTAATATGCTACGTATTACACGTGTTGAAACGTAGATATTCAAAGTTTCTGTGGTTTGCAGAAACATACAATGCCAACATTTTATTCTGGCGACCGGGCTGAATATGCAGAGCTATGCTCAAACCGTTCGGGGGTGAAGCAGTGGCAGCCCAGGACCCAAAGCTTTGGCACTGCCCTCACAGCCTTTGTGTTCACAGCTACTGTTGATATGAATACAAAGGAGATCCACACTTTTTACCATAAGTGTTGCAATATAGGAGCATTTGAGGGGATACAGTGATTTGCGACTCAAAAAGAATGTGGGAGGAGGGTAAAGTGAGGGGATCAACGGCTCCTTGGCCCCCTACTTTCAGCGGCAGTGTCCCTGAGTATGCTGTGAAAGAACTCCCTCAATAATTAAGGTTAAAGCTGCCAATGGCCCCCATGTCCCCTGTCTGGACTATGTCACTATGGATTTTGAAATTGAGGGCCACAAAATTAGCCAGCGAAGAGCTTTTATTGTGGAGGATGAGTTTTTGTCTAACCCCCTCATCATAGGCACGGATGTGGTATAAGCTTGCTGAGATGCTGTGTTGTGAACCCCGATGGGCCAGTGTCTTTCTCTTGCCTGAATCCTAAGTTTCAGTGTGCCACAGGTCTACAGTGACCTTAGAAGATGTTTTTCTAGGTTACATCTGTCCAGACCACCGCCACTGAGTTAGTGTACCAGCCTGGAGTGAAGTGGTAGTCTGGGAATGTGCCAAAGCCAGAATGAGAGGACTTGACTACTACGGCCTGTTTGAGGCACTCCAGGAGCCAAGTTCTGTTTCAGCAGATCAAACAATATCAGTGGTGAGATGAGGTCGAGTTCCCATTCACATTCGTAACCTACATGATTTCCCTGTCTCCATAGGACACAACCAGAAGCTGGGCAGACTATTTCAGGTGGATGAAATGAACATCCATGAAGCAGGCGACATCAGCCTGAAACCTGGTGCTGATGGTGTGGAGGAAGTGGGGTTGATAGATTCCAGTGATGGGATAGAAGAAGACCAAGTGTTTGACATGTTGTAGCTCACTGATCAACAGGACCTGGCCCAGGATGAGCAGAGCCATTTAGCAGCTCTGCTGGTGGGAGAAGGTTTTCTTTGCCCATGAGGAAGACTTCAGGATGACTGATGTGGTGAAACATTGCATACCCACAGGCAATGCGGCTGCCATATCCCAGGGATAAACCCTAGGTGGCTTGTCAGCATTTTACATTTTTACCTCTTTAATAGTCCTACTATTTATTTTCAACAAACTATTTATTTCCCTAATTGAATTGGCCACAGAACAAAAGCACCCACCTGATGGCTTGGTGTTCCCTGAGGGGTGGGGGGGTCAGTGGCGTCTCTCCTCTCTCCCTGCTGTGCTGAGCTCTGTGGTTCCTTATGGGGAGGGACAAGATTGGAATATATTCACGAAACATTAATGCTGTACCTATTTTACATTCACATTATAATCTATATTATAATCTATTCCACATGAGCTGGTTACGGTGCAAAACACAACAACAAAAAGGAAAAGGTAGGGACAACAATTCTTGTTTATGATTGGACAAAAGCCAAGTTAATTTTTCAAAACCATGACCATAACCATCCCCTAATTTAACCACATGGTTATTATGTGAGTATCTAAGAGTTAGAATAGAATATCAATAGTAGAATTGTATGTGTTTTACAAAATTATGTCAATGATATCATAATTAATCCATAGCTGTAAATAAATAACAAATATAAAGCACCCACCTGATGGCTTGGTATTCTTTGAGGGGTCGCAGTTCAGTGGTGTCGCTCCCCTCTCCCTGCTGTGCTGAGCTCCGTGTTTCCTTATGAGGAGTGACAATATCAGAGTATATTCATTAATGCTGTACATATTTTACATTCACTTCATGATCTATTCCATGTGAGCTGGCTACGGTGGCTCTGAGGTGCAAAATACAACAACAAAAAGGAACAGGTAGGGACAACAGTTGATGCTTATCTAGAACAATCATTGTGTTGTGGCTTCGGTTCTGTCCAATCACAGTTGTTCCTCAGGGCTGAAGCAGAGGCAGCCCAGGATCCGAAGCTCTGGCATTGCCCTCACAGCTGTTGTGTTCACTGTTGCTGTTGACATGAACACAAAGGAGATGCGCACTTTTTACCGTAGGTGTTGCAATATAGGGGCATTTGAGAGGATACAGTTTTGCAACTTAAAGAGAATATGGGAGGAGGACATCATAGGACACAATCAGAAGCTGGATGGATGAAATCGACATTGATGAAGCAGGTGACATCAGCCTGAAGCCTGGTGCTGATGGTGTGGTGGAAGTGGGGTTGATAGATTCTAGTGATGGGATAGAAGAAGACCAAGTGTTTGACGTGTTGTAGCTCACTGATCAACAGGACCTGGCCCAGGATGAGCAGAGCCATTTAGCAGCTCTGCTGGTGGGAGAAGGTTTTCTTTGCCCATGAGGAAGACTTCAGGATGACTGATGTGGTGAAACATTACAAACCCACCAGGGGTGTGCCCAAATACAAATACATCATTTGGCAAAGCACAAATAGTGGGTTTCTTACGAATACTTGTTTCATACAAATATTTTAAAAATTATTTGTTTTCGGGAAGAAAAGAAAAAAAAAAGTCAAATACCAGCATGCAGGTCAATCACATCTCTATCTCAGTCTCTCTCCTCTGCTCCACTGTTACGTCTATCAGCAGGTCTCAACGAGGGGAGTCACATCCACCTGCAGGAAGCACATCTCTCCTGGACCTACTGACACTTTAATTTTCTAAAATCAAAAACATAATAAAAACAAAAACTGGATTTTTAAGCCTCTTTCCACTTTTATTCAAATACAAATGCAAATAATTTTGCTGCCTAAACAAATACAGATACAAATGCAAATACTGGGCTCTCTGCACATCCCTAATACCCACAGGATGACCCACAGGCAATGCAGTCCCCATATCCCAGGGATAAACCCTAGGTGGCTTGTCAGCATTTTTCAACTTTACCTCTTTAATAGTCCTACTATTTATTGTCAACAAAGTATTTATTTTCTCAATTGAATTGGCCACAGAACAAAAGCACCCATCTGATGGCTTGGCATTCCCTGAGGGGTGGGGGGTCAGTGGGGTCGCTCCCCTCTCCCTGCTGTGCTGAGCTCTGTGGTTCCCAATGAGGAGTGACAATATCAGAGTATATTCATGAAACATTAATGCTGTACATATTTAACATTCACTTCATGATCTATTCCATGTGACCTGGCTACAGTGGCAAAACACAACAACAAAAAGGAACAAGTAGCCACAACAGTTGATGCTTATCTAGAACAATCATTGTGTTGTGGCTTCGGTTCTGTCCAATCACAGTTGTTCTTCCTACATTTTGCGTTTCATGAAATGTGTTTTGCACGTCATGGCGCCCACAGTTGGCTGAATTACATTAATAATACAGCTACGCCTTATGGGGAGGGACAAGACCAGAGTTTTTTCACCAAACATGTTTTACAAAATTATGTTACTGACATCATAATTAATCCATAGCTATAAATAAATAGCAAATATAAAGCACCCACCTGCTGGCTTGACATTCCTTGAAGTGGTTGGATGGGTGTAGGGTGGTTGCTCCCTTCTCCCTGCTGTGCTGAGCTCTGTGATTCCTTATGGAGAAAGAGCAAACCAGAGAGAGAGATTCTAGTTGATCTTTACCTCTAGTATGTACATTTTTTGTTTTTATTTCACACTTGCTTTGGCATTGTAAATATGTGTTCCCCATGCCATGTAAAGCCCCTTTGAATTGAATTGTATTGAACTTAATTGAGAGAGAGAGAGAGAGAGAGAGAGAGAGAGAGAGAGAGCGAGAGAGAGAGAGAGAGAGCAGCCCTAGATTCAATACTTTATTGCCATACAACTTAGTTGTTAGGAATTTACCTCCATATGCTCATAACAGAACAACAAACAATCACAGCATAACAGTCGAGACACATAATAATAATAATTTTTAAAAAAACGTAACCTCCACGCCATAAAATATTACATACATCCGTGGATGTAAAATATTAGTCCTGGAGGAAAGTCTGGTAGAAAATAAGATTAAAATGTCAGTTGCTTTAAAATACAGTAGTATTTAAAATGTAACAGTAGTAGTAATAGTACTAGCTGTAGTAGTAGTAATAGTAGTAGTAGTAATAGTGCTTTGCTTTCATGAGGCGCTGGTGCAGAGTTGGGGGGCCAACAAAGCCATAATATAACTACAAAGTTATATAATCATTATTCAGCTTTTTTCCAAATAAATGTTCTGGTCTGAGGACCGGGGTCTGGGAACCCCCAGTTTACATCATCTTGTGTGCAGCCCGGCTCTTTTGATATCTTTTTCAATGAAGACAAAGGCCTAGCTCCTTGCTCCTTTGTTCTTTTCCAGCCTTATTACTCCGTTACATCCTTTATGTTCTCTTGGCACCAGTTACTTCACTGGTCCTCAATTTAATAAATCTTTTGGTGGTAGAACCTTTGCCCACTGAGCTCCTCTTCTTCGGAATAAACTACCACTGCACATTTGGGAGGGAGCCTGAAAACAGGCCCACACGGAATCTGCGTCCGCAGAATTCCGACGACACCTCCACAGATTTTCCGCAGATTTTAAACCAATAGAGATGCTGCTTGTAAGTTTTATGTTTGAGTGTCATGTTTTTTGCCTTTGCTGTTTTTAGACGTTCTCAAAAGATATTTGGTGGGATATTTCAGATAGATATTTCAAGAGCCTTACCAGGTATTTATTTATGTATTTGTTTGTTTATGTGTTGTATTGTTAATTGTTGGGAGATGATTAATGGTTAATGTTTTTGCAAATTAATTTTTGCTCCCTCTGCTCCACATTGAACCTCGCATTTTAGTGGCCATGTGTCCTACATTTTATGCTGGTCGAGTTTTCCAACAAACGTTAACACTTTGTTTTGAACTGTTTGTGATTAAATAAAATCTCAAATTCAATGGTTCTACTAAAATCTACGAAATATTTCTCTCAGCCTGCTTGAGGTAATCTTAGGTTGTTTTAATGTATTGTGTGCTTATTTTTGCTCAAAAACAATCTTTGTTATCTTAAATGAATATTGTCTATCACATAACAAGCAAAAAACAATCCGCAGATTTTCACTCTGGATCACCGCTGAAAACTGTAAAAAAAATCTGCAGATTCCGTGTTGGCCTGCTGATAACTGCTAACTGAAGAAGCAGCCAAATCACCGCTTTAGAGAGCTGAACGTTGCCCACAAGCATCCTCGTGATTTTCATACTCAAACAGAAATGTAGCTATATGAAAGTATGTGACACATAATATACATAGAACAAATAAACACACACTAATACTCATTTTATGACGTAAACATAAAACAATGAATGCACGCTACTTATCGCTGATTGATTATTTAAAAAAACAAACAAGAAACAGCTCATAGATAGACTGCGTAAAAATGACGTCGTCAGCAGGCGGAAAGTTTGTTTCAAATCTCTGTGTGTGTAAAAAGCAAATCCACACGCGTGGAAGAGATATTCACAAATAAAAACTGAGTTCACAATGCCTGTTGGAAAGTTGTAAATGTTAAGAAGATGTTCACAAATGCTTTTTATTTATTTCTAAGTTAATTTAATGTATTCACAGATATATTTTTTAATTTTTCAGCTCCGTTTTATATTTGCAAAATATTTTTGTGAGTTTACAAATCTGTTTTTTGTATTTGTGGATATTTACATTTACATTTACGCACAGATTGTCGATCTGCTCATACAAATCATTAAAGAGAGACGGACGGTTCCTCAGGTTCCTTAATGTTCAAGACATCATACTCTAAAATGTTTCTAAAGATGAAACTCATTTTTAGAGTCACAAAGTAATCGGATGTAAAATGTGTTGCCTTTATAATGTTAGTTTTTAAATTTACAACAATCAGTTTGTACGATTTTTAAAAACCTTCTCAGACATTTGTGCTTTTATGTTTAATGTCAGAAAACCAACCTGTGGATGTTATTTTCTTACTCTTCTGTTATCAACAATCAAATAACAATAATTTCTTGTGATTAACAGAACAAACTCACTTCAATATTCTTAATCATTTACTTCATTAACATATTTAATGCTGCGTATTTCTTGTGTATGTGATGGATGCTGTCAATATGATCTTTCTGTCTAGAGCAGCATCTCATTTCTCTGCATTATTGATTCAGTATCTGATTGTTTCAATGTGTTTTCATTGTTCACAGCTCCAACTGCTTCAAAACCAAACCGGACTCTTCGACCTTTTCCAGCATCAGTCCCATCAGCCTCCACACCAACAAAAACATAGAGTTTAATCTCCAGTTCAGGAAGCTTCACACCTTCATCATCTTTCTCTGAAACCACAGAGCAGTTTACTATTTCACAGTATTTTTAAATCTCATGTTGGGCATGGCATTCCCATGCTTTGGCTGTTAAAAACAGAGTATCAGAAAACTTCCTCTGATACTCTTAAATCATACAGTTAATATGAGGTTTCACATCCCCATTTTCAGAGGTCATGTGGGTCATATAATGGGGTCAAAAATAGAATTATTCATTCATTAATGTACCCTCAACCACCATCATCATCGTCATGTCGCAGACAGAGAGAGAGAGAGAGAAAGAGGAAGAGGAAGGAATGTTAACTTAAATCATCGTCAGCTTCCTGATTGATCAGACAGACATATAGAGGCAGTTCTCTGACAGTTTGATGATTTTCTGCATCAGGATCAAACTCAGAATGAATATCCACCATGTTCTGTTCTTCTGCTTCTTATCAGGTGAGGACTGATTACCTGACTGTGTCTGTAAAGCTGCAGCACAAACTGCTTCTGGACATTCATTGTGATCATTTTAACAAATGTCAGATTTGTATCACACAAGTTTTCATGTTGCTGTCATGTTAATTAGTTTTCCTGTCGTTCTCTAAATTATTCTGTTACTAATTACAACATCTCTATAATCTAATCTTGTAATTTAACTAAACTAAATGTAATTAACAAAACATATGAACCATCCATCATGAATATTTGATGCTCATTAATGTGTTTGATATTAGAAAGTATGAAAGAAAAACATTGACTACAACTGCAGCTACAAGTAGAACAACAGCAACTGCTGTACAGTCAGTGAAAACTTTGCTAATGGCTGCCTCTGTATCATCTCTGCTTCTCTGTGAACTGATGGGTTAGCCCTCATTAATCTGCAGTCTGTTTACAGTAAGTCTACAATACACAAAGTATTGATCATCAGTATTCACTGTTCATCTTTCCAACAGCACTGCAGGATGGAAACACTGGACTCGTCAATGCAATAAACCTTTTTGCTGGAGCTGAAGGAGGAAGTGGTTCACTTATTTGCTCCTTGACTTCATCTGGAAGCACCAAGTTCTTCTGTAAAGGAGAATGTAAAGAAGAAGACATTCTCATTAAAACAGATGATGTCACAGCTCAGAGTGGCAGATACAGCATCAGATATGAAGACGGATCTTCTGGAAGAAGAACTGTGACTGTGACCATCACACAGCTGACCAAGTCAGACTCAGGGCGGTACAGATTTGGTTTGGGTGGATCTTCAGTCCCAGATGATTACTGTGACTTTGAGCTCATAGTTACAGATGGTGAGTTTCTACTGAAAGTCATAAAACCTGATATATTTACTATGTTCATCCCATTTAATGATTCTGAAGCATAAGAATAAATGAAGTCAGATAAAATTTAATTAAATTGTTGAAGAATGTGAGACGTTTATGATGTATTGACTCAGTGTATCAATGTTGGATGAAATCATTACTCCAGCAGTCAGACTGGTTGAACTGGGCAGCTCCAAGTGTGACTCTGTGGATCTGTGTAAATGTGAAGCAGGAAATATTGTGATCAGACTGCAGCGTCTTACAGGAAGTACAGACAGTAACTGTTGATTGTTCATCTTTTCAGCTGCAACGTTGGGTCAAAACACCAGTTTCTCCCGTGCAGAAACTGTGGGAGGAAGTGTCACACACGGATGCCTCAATACTGTCTATGGAAGCAGGAAGTTCTTCTGTAAGAATGAATATAAAAAAGAAGAAGACATCCTGGTTGAAACAGAAGAGAACAGAGCTCAGAATGGCAGATACAGCATTGAATATAGAGAAGGATCTGTATTTGGACTGTATGTGACCATCACACAGCTGAAGAAGTCAGACACAGGATGGTACAGGTGTGGTTACGGCAGAGCTTCGTCTCCAGATTCATCCTACACGTTCTCGATCTTTGTTGTCGATGGTGAGTTTTATATTTAATTTTCTGTCCACATTCTGTTCAATGAATATCAATTTTTAAATGGTTAATATTATGAAAAGTTGTCTTGTTTTCATTTAACCTTTTCATGCATGAGTTATGATAACCTCAGTCAGGATTTTTTTTCCTAAGTGTTTTTATTCTCCTTTAGGCATGAAAAAAAATATTTGAACTTCATTTTTTTTAAACATGCACTTTTCAAGGAGTTTTTACATGTCCACTCAGGTGGACAGCGTGCGTTGAGTTTTCAATTGGAGGAATATGTATTCAACAAACCCATTAATAAAATGATATATTATTTGAAAACTATAAAATAATATATATCATCAAAGCTGTTAAACTAATGTTTTAACACATTTTAACATATTCTAATACTGTTCAGTGCAATGCAAAAACACTGAACTTTGTTCCTGACTCTTCAGCCTCTCCCCTCTGTCTTAATGCATTTATTAGCACATGAGCTACAGATGACTTGAAATGCAGAAGATCCTTCTTTTCTAATCCAGACATTCTTTTGAGGTGCCAGGCATTCCCTCAGCATCCTCAGCCCCTCAACATCCTCACCCCCCCCAGCAACCTCAGTATCCCTAGCCCCCTAAAAACTGCAAGTTACATTCAAATCAATTGATTTAGAGCCAAAACAGTTACTCCAGATGAAGTATTTTCAAGAACAAAGTTGCAGTAATAGTGTAATTGTAGTTGGAACATAGTCAGCGATGCATGATGTCCAACTTAGTGGACAGATGATTAATTGTCATTTTCTCCAAACATAAAATCAATACTTGGAAATTTTAACAATTGTATTACTCCTTAGTTGTTACTTGATGTTACAAAATTTTATTTACCTGCAAGGGTCCACTACCATAGAAGGATTGGCAAGATATTCCTGAGCTGCTGACCATTTCCGGCCGGCCAGCAGCCATCTTGGTTTTGAGTAATTTGTGTTGCACTTACAAAGGCTGGCCAATGGATGGCAGCGTATGGGAAGACACACTAGAGTCCACTGTGGTGGCTGATGTTCAACTATACCATCAAAATCCATGCATATATAAGAAAATGGCTTTTGAATACCTACAAACTGTAGTGACCACTATGCATGAAAGGGTTAAAATAAAAAAAGAATGAATTTTGGGGGTGACCTGATAGCTGAGTGGTTACCACATGGGCACTAATACCCTGAGCAGCGAAACCCCAGTTTCATCCCTCTGCCTTCTTTCCCAACATGTCCTGTCTCTCTCCACTATCACTATCAAATAGAGACATGAAATGCCCCCCAAAAATATCTGAAAAAAATAAACTTTGAATACAACATTTAAAGAGTGGATGGAAATGACATGACAGAAACAAATATTTTATTTTTCAGGTTACAGCCAGAAGTTGATTTGTGACAACAAGAGGAGTGCTGAGGTTGGCAGAGTCATACTAGTTGTCCAACCTGGGACCTTTTCTATATTTCTATTAACATTAGGTAACATAGAGAAGAACGGTTCCTCAGGTTCCTTAATGTTCAAGACATCATACTCTAAAATGTTTCTAAAGATGAAACTCATTTGTAGTCACAAAGTAATCTGATGTAAAATGTGTTGCCTTTATAATGTTAGTTTTTAAATTTACAACAATCAGTTTGTACGATTTTTAAAAACCTTTTCAGACATTTGTGCTTTCATGTTTAATGTCAGAAAATCAACCTGTGGATGTTATTTTCTTACTCTTCTGTAATCAAAAATCAAATAACAAGACTTAATAATAATAGAACAAACTCACATAAAATATTCTTAATCGTTTACTTCATTAACATATTTAATGCTGCATTTTTCTTGTGTATGTGATGGATGCTGTCAATATGATCTTTCTGTCTAGAGCAGCATCTCATTTCTCTACATTATTGATTCAGTATCTGATTGTTTCAATGTGTTTTCATTGTTCACAGCTCCAACCACTTCAGAACCAAACTGGACTCTCCGACCTTTTCCAACATCAGTCCCATCAGCCTCCACACCAACAACAACACAGAGTTTAATCTCCAGTTCAGGAAGCTTCACACCTTCATCATCTTTCCCTGAAACCACAGAGCAGTTTACAGGTACAGGACAGTTCATGTCTGTCCATCTGTCCATCACTGTCTCTCTGCAACAAAACGTCCTCTTAAAACAGTCAAATTCAGCATAACAACGTTGTCTAATAAGAATAACAAGATGGTCCAACATGTGTTTCAGCACATAAGACAGTTCAGCACCTAGAATAAAACATTTCACATTCAATTTTACAATAAATTTCCTTGTTATCTTCACGTCTAATGTTTAAACACATCCTACGTTTCTAATGATGTAAGATAATTATTAACATGTGATGTCAGCACATGACAAGTCAAGAAACATTCAGACCAAAGACTTTGGGATGTTTTTTCAACAGGAAGATCTCATTTTTGATAAATGTTTCCTGTGTAGTTTTCTTGTAAACAAGGTTATATTTATATTCAGGGTTACTCACCAAAACACGCTGAGTGTATCCTTTAGGTCCAACATAAGTGTTGAATATGTTTCCTCAATCATAAAATATTTGTAAAGCTGATTATTTTAATTATTTTAAATCTTGCATTGCTTGTGGTTCTTCTTCTCTCCTGCTTTTGTTGGTGCATTGCTGTGTTTCTGGGCAGGTTCCTGCATCCTGTAGATCAGTGGGATGATGTGAAACCACTGGCAGGATTGTGTATCACGTCAACCACGTGTGCACAATGTAGACCTGCATGTAAAAACAAGCTACTTGTGATCAAAAACACATCCCCCTACTCTCTTTTCCCACATGTCCTGTCTCTCTCCACTATCACTATCAAATAGAGCCATAAAATGTCCAAAACATATGTTAAAAAAAAGGAATATTGGATACAAAATTAACAGACTGGATGGAAATGACATGACAGAAACAAATATCTGTTTTTTCGGGTTACAGCCAGAAGTTGATTTGTGACAACAAGAGGAGTGCTGAGGTTGGCAAAGTCATACTAGTTGTCCAAATAACAATACTTTTTAGTGATTAATAGAACATATCTTAATCACTCACTTCATTAACATATTCAATGCTGCGTATTTCTTGTGTATGTGACGGATGCTGTCAATATGATCTTTCTGTCTAGAGCAGCATCTCATTTCTCTACATTATTGATTCAGTATCTGATTGTTTCAATGTGTTTTCATTGTTCACAGCTCCAACTGCTTCAAAACCAAACCGGACTCTCCGACCTTTTCCAACATCAGTCCCATCAGCCTCCACACCAACAACAACACAGAGTTTAATCTCCAGTTCAGGAAGCTTCACACCTTCATCATCTTTCCCTGAAACCACAGAGCAGTTTACAGGTACAGGACAGTTCATGTCTGTCCATCTGTCCATCACTGTCTCTCTGCAACAAAACGTCCTCTTAAAACAGTCAAATTCAGCATAACAACATTGTCTAATAAGAATAAAAAGATGGTCCAACATGTGTTTCAGCACATAAGACAGTTCAGCACCTAGAAGAAAACATTTCACATTCAATTTTACAATAAATTTCCTTGTTATCTTCACATCTTATGTTTAAACACATCCTACGTTTCTAATGATGTAAGATAATTATTAACATGTGATGTCAGCACATGACAAGTCAAGAAACATTCAGACCAAAGACTGAGATGTTTTTTCAACAGGAAGATCTCATTTATGATAAAGGTTCCCTGTGTAGTTTATATTTATATTCAGGGTGTCACAGCCCGGCTCATAGGCTGCGACAAAATATGGGAGACCAGACGAGTCTTGTAGCTGAGGATACGTGTGTATTTACAAAATGATAACGGAACAAACGTGAAAGTCAGTAATCAGTAATGTAGGCATGTGTGGATGTGTGCATGTCGGTAACCAAAAAAAACAAAACAGCTGTGCTGCGCCGCTATCGAAGTGGACCAGGCGCAATGAAGGAGGAGAGGGAAGCTCTGTAGGCAGCCAAGCTTTATAGTCATGACCACACTGGGCCCAGGTGTGGCTCATGATGGCAATTACGATCCTCCGCCCTGCCCTGGATCCTGCAAGACAAAAAAGAAACCAGCAAGCGGAACGCGGGAGCACCTAGTGGAGCAGAGGGGTCGTCACAAGGGTTACTCACCAAAACACGCTGAGTGTATCCTTTAGGTCCAACATAAGTGTTGAATATGTTTCCTCAATCATAAAATATTTGTAAAGCTGATTATTTTAATTATTTTAAATCTTGCATTGCTTGCAGTCTTCTTCTCTCCTGCTTTTGTTGGTGCATTGCTGTGTTTCTGGGCAGGTTCCTGCATCCTGTAGATCAGTGGGATGATGTGAAACCACTGGCAGGATTGTGTATCACGTCAACCACGTGTGCACGATGTAGATCCACACGTAAAAACAAGCTACTTGTGGTCAAAAACTCCACAGGGAACCTTTAAGCTTCTAATACAAGACAAAAGATCCCAGATTTTTAACCAGAATTTTTAAGATTCTCTCTCTCTCTCTTCCTTCCCAGCCGTCTCTGAGGTCTCTCGCCCAGGTTACTTCTGGCCTCTGGTTGTATGTGTGCCTGTGATTGTTGTGCTGTTGGCTGTTGTTCTGCTGCTCCTCTACAAACTGAAGAAGAGGAGGAACTCTGGTTTGAACACCAGAGGAACCTCAGGCAGCAGAAACATGGAGGTGAATTCCTTTAACTCTGTATGTCTCATGTTAACTCTTACTGTTGGCAACATCAAAACTATAAATAAAATCACAGTTACTGTTAATAGACCTCTGGCCTGCCGAGTTTTTATCACTAAATATTAGCAAACAGTTGAAGAACACAATATCTGGGCTGTTACCGTGGTTACTGCTATATTAGGTTTGATGTCATTCCTGTTTTATTTTCAGTTATCTGTCAGCAATGAGAACCGTCCTGTCATCATTGAGAACCGTTCTGTCATCAAGGAGAACCGTCCTCCTGTCATCAAGGAGAACTGTCCTCCTGTCAGCAATGAGAACCGTTCTGTCATCATTGAGAACCGTTCTGTCATCAAGGAGAACCGTCCTCCTGTCGTCTATGAGAACTGTCCTCCAGTCTCCACGTATGAAGACATCTACCAGAGCCTGGATCCAGCTGAAACCTACTCTACAATCACAGCAAACACATGATGATGTTTGGATTTGGATCTGGATTCTGTACTGTGCAGGTTAACATGTGCTGCAAAGTTCAAGTTTGTTCCACTTTCTTCCTTTTTTTTGTTTAATCAGCAGATATTAACTATAAACATGCTATCAACTAAATATGCTATTTTTCACCTCTATGCTGATGATACACAACTGATCATGTTTCTAAGAATGTTCAACTTCTTTCTTGCTTATTCTGAAATGTTCATTCTGTCTCAAAAATGTAGATAATGTTTGATATTGTTCTTCTACACTTTGAGCCAACTCTGTCTCCTAAAAGTTACGTTTATATTCGACTAAATTGCAACAGCATGTTTTGTTAGAAACATAACGCTGCTGAATCACATTTTTTCTCAAGATGATAAGAAAATGCTGTATTTAAGTTGCAAAAATGTTATACTTAATATATGAATGAAATGTTAAGAGACAACATACCTGGTTCTTTTTTTCCACCAAAATATCTGATGTTGCCGTAATATATCAGCTGGTAGAAACTGCAGCAGAATGAAAGTGTTTGTGGTTGTGAATGCTGCTTGCCCTAACCCCTCCTCTTCATGCATGTAGGAGAACCTAAAGTGGCTGTGTAACTCACGAAAAATGCGAATGACCCTCTCTAGAGCCAGTGTTTGGTTTGTCCATTCTGGACTACTGTAGAAACATGGCGGTGCAACATGGCTCCCTCTGTAGATATAAAGGGCTTGTTCTAAGCTAACAAAAACACAGCGACAATTGATTATACACTAATTAAAACATACTTATTGGGGGTTTGCCCATTTGCCCTAGTACAAATACATTATTTGGCAAAGCACAAATAGTGGGTTGTTTTTTTGTTTTTTGTTTTTTGTTTTTTACAAATATTTGTTTCATACAAACATTTTAAAAATTATTTGTTTTCTGGAAGAAAGAAAAAAAAAAACATGTCAAGTACCAGCGCGCAGGTCAGTTACATCGCCATCTCAGACTCTCCTCTGCTGTTACGTCTATCAGCAGGTCTCAACGAGGTGAGTCACATCCATCTGCTACACAACGCATATTTCCTTATTTGGACTTGGGGGTGTTCTCCAGAGATAAAGCTGAGCTACTGACACATGCAAAGTGCTCCCAAGGGACTCTCCATAACTTGTTGTTCCCCTTCTCCTTTCCACAAAGTTAGGTTGTAAAAAATAGGCAATAAATGAAAAGTGCAAAGCAAGAATCGCTGCACGTTACACGGTGTGCTGTCTGTGTTATGGGTGTATAAATAGGTAGAGGTCTGTCTGCAATGAGGTGATGAGTAAAGCTTTAACTCAGTAGTCAGCGCAGTCATCTATGATCTTGGAGACTCTAGTTTGAGACCCGGTATGGGGACCTCCTTCATAAGGTAGGTTATTCATGAACACTTATTGTAACACTTTCATTTTCTAAAATGAAAAGCGTAATAAAAGCAAAAATAGGAATTTTAAGCCACTTTTATTTGAATACAAATACAAATACAAATATTTTTTTCTGCTTCACCAAATATAGATACAAATACAAATCCTGGGCCCTCTGCACATCTCTAATAGTTAAGTATATTATATTCCATTTCTGCTGATAGATCCCCCTAAATCTTGCACACTGGTCCTTTAAAATAAACCATGGGTTTTGGTGATGAATTGTGAATTGTTTTATATATTATTCCCTTCTTTCTAGCTGAAGTGTCAAGACTATTTTTATCCTACACTAGCACCAGGTCAAGGCACCTGAGACGTGGCCATAGCAGCACCAGTGTAATAACTTGCACACACAGTTTGTTGTCTTGTTCAAAAAGACTCAACTTTTGTACTGAGAAGGTTGAAAAGGAGCATCTCCACAGGGCAGGGTTGGGTGAGAGGCATTTGTGCTTTCAAGGTATGTCATCTGATTGTGTGATTTTTTCTACTTTATCTCACAGTTTCTAGTGTGCGTGTTCATGTGTATGTGCACCAGCCGGAAGTTTCACCCCATTTCCCCACTGGAGGAAAACAGCTTTGAGATTTTCAAACTGGGATGTAGTAAAGGCATTTTTTATCTAGTGTTTTGTTTGGCTTGGGCTTTAAGATTAAACAATTAATTAATGATATAGCCCAAGTACACATAAACATTAGATCAGTTCAATATGTTTAACTTAAGTACTGCTGCTAACAAGTTGTAAATTCTTTCATCCATAACTGCAAATATCAGTACATACAAGCGAACACTCACACCAAACCATAAACTATGCCTATGCAGTTGGAAACTCTCAGGGCAGAGAAATTAAAAAAAACATATTTTTTTATGTTCATAGTTATATTAATTATTATTAAAATTATTTTTCTGATAACTTTTTTTTTCTTTTTCTTTTTTTGACATTATTTCTCAGCTGACCTACAAAACTCACAGGACTTCACAGAGTTAATTTTTTCATCTTTTCCTAAGTTGAGAGATGCAAGGTGATTTGAGTCAATGAGGATATCTGCAAACACATGGAGTCGTCAGCTGACTCCTCTCCCTCACCCAAATGAGGGTGACACCGTCCAGTATCTGAAAGACACAAATCTCCTCATCCACCATGCAACTATTTACATCCGTCCCCTTCAATGCAGTGTGAGTGTGGAACAGGTAATGCTGGATTTCTCAATTTATGCAGTTATAATAACCTTTATCAGTGTAGAGCTGTAATGGTTTCTGCCCTACAGATAACCGATACCCCCTTCCGGAGTAGATAAGGCACCGACAGATGGCTGTCCTCTACCTCTGACCCAGGTATCAAATGTAGTTCCCAAAATCTACTACTCTCTACTTCACCAGCTGTCGTCGAACCACTACTAATGGGCCTATATAGTCAAGTACGTCCTGACAGCCTGGGTCCTAACGCATTGTGTAGGTGCAATAGGTGTTGGAGTTTTGAAATTACTCCAGGATGGTCTACTAACAGGACATCACTGGAGGAGGCCTACTCTGTCGGTCGAGGGCACTCACCCGGTATTATAGGGCAGCCTCGGAGCCCTAGCCCTAACAGTTAGCCAATTAGACTCCTAATTATAAACCGTCAACCTAATATTGTATTGAAATCCTACCTTTAACACATGTACAACTGTATATTAGCATTAGTCACTGAACCTGAACCATTATTATACTATCATTTAAAACACAGCACTAATTTTTAACTAAACAGGAGTTAATAATTTTTTAATCTAATCAATTTCAAAAACTACTGTCAGCCTATCCCAAGGAGGCGTCAGAGAACCTCAGAGATGTGCACAAGTCAGGAACTTTGGTTGGAGTGTATAAAAATACAAACCAGTTTTATTTGGTTTTACAAAGCAAGCAATCTAAAACTACAAAGAGAAGAGAGTCTTTAAGAGAAAGAAATAAAGAAAAAGCCTCGTCCTCTTCTCCCAAGGAATCCAGGAACCCCGCTCCTCCTGCACGCCTCTAGGCTTTACGTTTTATATCTCTATAACATCCTCATTTTAATATTACCACATAGCATCTATCTACAAAACATCCAACAAGTTCATACTGATGTTACCATGACTTTGCAGAAAATAGTGAGCTTTACCTCATCTGTCACTTACATCAGAGGACAAGGAACTTTTGTTAATTTGTCTCCAATTTTAATTAAATAAAATTGTTAAAAGTAGGCCTGAATAGAGTTTGTCTTGGCCACATATAGTGGAACTTTCAACAGAGCACTAAATTATCAATCAGATTAAATTTTTTACAATTTTCACAATTACGTTAAACTTGCACGGTGCTTTCATAAGAAAAATAACAACACAGAAACATATGTGTGCTTAATGGAATGTTTTTAAGATATATGATATAAACAGATGCCAAAATTCTGTGTGTTTTTCAGCCCCTTTAATCCTTTCTCTTTTCAGCGCTTCCCCTACTGTTTATAAGAAGCACAGTTTCATGATGCATATGATCAGTTTATTATTTCAAGAATTTTCAGCTGTTTAAGAAGTGTTATGTAAATGTGCAAATTTGTGTTATTTCTCTATACATCTAGGAAAGGAATGATAGACCATTTAATACTCACCTTGGGCCCCAGACTCCATGTCTTCTTTGTGGAGAGGAATTTCACAGATAAGACAACACAATAAGTCCTGTGCAAGTTACTGCTCCAAATTTGAAAATAGTCATTATGGTGATCCTTTATCAGCTAATCGGTTTTATTTTCTCAACAGTTATTAATGGTAATCTATTCAGGACAGATGTAGTCATTAAATGTGATAGTATGCCTAAGTTTTATATGAACAAAAGGTTAGTTCATTTGTTAAATGCAGCTGTTCTATTTTCATTACATTCAATGGGAAGAGTAATATTCTATAGATTGTATAATATTCCAGTCCACAAGAACGGGCCTTTGAAGAGAGCTTGAATTATTTCCTATTCTAAGAAAGTAAGTTTGAGAACCACTGAGTCAGTGGTATTATAGCCAATTTAATATTAAACGTTACTGAGAGAAATTTATTTTCAACTGGTTTGTTTTTACCTTTTAACTTTTTATTACAGATGCTATTCTCTAAACTATGAGTATGAGTTAAATGACCTTTAAAGAATATCTAAATAATTGCATTTAAATTATTTAATAAAAATATCTAATTAATAATTATATAAACAAATAATAATTTAAATAATAATAAATTATAATAATTAAAAAATCATTTTATATTTACACATAGTTACCAATAACTTAAAACATAAACCTATTACACGTTAGCATTGACAGGATTTTTACATAAGAAGGAGACCTAACTTCCCTTTGTGATGTAATGTCAAGTTCTTCAGAACAGTGGTGATGAGGAATTACTTTCTCTGGCTGACCTCTAGTTCCCCTTTCAGGGTTAATCACAATGAGAACAACATGTGACAACTGATCTAATATGTCCCAGGTTTAAGTAAAGCTTGGCAACAAACTGCAGTATATTTGCAGCAAACTACAGCTCAGAAACACACTTGGGTTGAGCTGAGATAACCAATATAACCACTCTGTCTTTTGGGGCTCAGCAGCAAACATATCTTAATCAATTTGGCTACATATATGAATACATTTCAATTATTATGTGCTTTAGATAGAAGGCTATTATAAATTATGAAATGCAAGTGGAATAAAGAACGTGTAGGTACAGACCAGCCCAGACTAACGTTAGCATTCACTGATGTGTAGTTCAAGAGTAAACAGTAATAATTTTTAAACTAGACTTGCAAGCAGCAGTGAAAATAATGTTTAAAAATAGTAATTCAAACTTCCAACTGGTGAGAACACTACCTGAAAATGCTCTCTTGTGCCTGCCAGGTGCTTGCTAGGATTATACCAGTTTAATGTTAGCAAAAATTAACACTAATTGGGTAACCAGATGCACAAATGTAATTCTATTTTCTCAGTATGATGTTACTAACGTTTTGGTTTGATTCTGAAAGGAGGATAAATGATGATTATATGATACTGATGGTTGCATGTGGCTTCTGTTCTTCCATTACTGTGGCAGTGAAAATGAAAATACCGTATTTTACCATCAAATCTTACAGTAGCCTACTATTAATGTCTGTTCTTGGTTT
Source organism: Thunnus thynnus (assembly GCF_963924715.1). Lineage (NCBI taxonomy): Eukaryota > Metazoa > Chordata > Actinopteri > Scombriformes > Scombridae > Thunnus > Thunnus thynnus. The sequence continues at coordinate 33,616,375 of NC_089522.1, forward strand.
TGGCTCCAAAAAGCATCAAAATTTACAGTATTTGACTGTATTTAGAGAGAGCAGTACCTTACTGTTAGAATTTGGCTGTATTTTTACAGCAATTTATTACAGTGTATATTTTCTTTTACAAAGTTGGTGTTTACTTTTGATGGATTGGAGAGTTGTTTTTCTTTTGGAAGCAACTGCCAGCTCTTATAGAGAATAAAAATACATTCACACAAAGTGTCACTTGTGTCTTTGAGTAACTTAAAATTAACTAATACAAACTTTCTTACACTTGGAAAGTGCATGTTTATGTGATTTATGAGCTAAAATCATCCAAACAAAGCTGGAACAGCTGTCTTTTTGAGTCTGTTAGCAATAAAAACATTTGAATCAGACTGACAAGTCCTGCTTTAAAATAAGGCCATTTTGTGGAAAATGAGGTGTTCTGAAAATAGACCTCAGATGGCTGATGCACAGCAATAATATCAGAATACTTAAAAAGTAAAAAACAATTCTAATTTAACACTGGACAACCAGTAGATCACTTGAAATCTTCAGCAAAGTTTGAAATTTAATGTGACTCATGCAAGGACTGTAAATCAGTTGAATTTATCTATAAACTAATTTGGGTAATTCTTACAGTATCTGTTGTCCACAGCGGATTTATTTTGTATGACAAACTTCTCTTTCAGTTTATTAAATCACTGCAGCATCTATTGGCAGCAGAACAGTTGCTAATAATAATAATAATAATAATAATAATAAAATTTTATTGCACTTATCAAAACAAAGTTACAAAGTACTTCACATAATCACACAAAAACACACAAAAGAATAAAAGAGCTAAACGAACAACATAAAGGAGCCAGATAGAAGACCCTTGCTCAAGGATCTCACGGTGCAAGCAGGGTCATACAGGGATAAAAGAGCTGAGATATAATGAGGAGTCAGACCATTCAGTTCTTTGAAAGTGTTAAATAGAACTTTGAAATGTGCCAGCTGCAGCTGAAGCTCTGCCCACACACACCAAAAAAAATCTGGTCCAACCAAATCATCTCAAAACAAAAAGAAAATTATATCAAATATTGGAACGAAACCACAAAATCACAAAGTAAATTAGAATTGTATTTGACCCTAAATAGAGAGTACATGGTGGCTGAGTACCTGACCACCGTGACTGAAAGAAAACTGAGAAAAATGCTGACAACATACAGACTGAGTGGATACAGCCTGGCCATAGAAACAGGCTGTCAGAGGGAGAACAGGCTCCTCAGGGAGGTCAGGCTGTGTTCACTTTGTCATAAAGGAGAAGTTGAGACAGAATCTCACTTCCTATTATACTGTGACAAATATAAGGATTTGAGAGAAGTTTTCTTTGACAAAATAAATCATATATATCCTGAATTTATCCACCTCCCTGATCTTCAGAAACTGCCCTATTTATGTGGGGAGAAAAGTCAATGTACAGTAATAGCTGCAAAATATATTAAATCTCGTCATAATCTGAGAGAAATAGTGTGATTACATCTGTAAAAATGCCTTTTATTATATTGTATTTAATATTATTGTTTGTATTTACATATTATTGTATAATTATTAATCATCTGTCAATGTTTGTAATTTTCTGTACTGCCTTGGCGATGTAGGTTTTTGATCTGTCATGCCGATAAAGCTTATCTGAATTTGAATTTGAAATCAATTCTAAAACATACTAGAGATCAGATAGTAACAACGGCAGACGCCACTGAGCATGTGCAGGAACGATGACAGGACTTTGCACTGAAGTTCTTTGAGAAATTTTCAATGTAGCACAAAGTCAAGACGTTGTGATATGTAGCTGTTTGTACACACAATAATATTGTTGGAAAAGTGAAAAAGAAAAAGTATTTAGTTTGTAGTTGCTCTTTCAGGTTGTAATGCCTCCATTTTTCACTACCAATTTTTGTTTGTGTTGGACTTTGAGGTGCAAGTATAGTATATGGCTACTTCCTGGAGGTAGTACGTGCCAATCAGTCAGCAGCTACCACGTCTTGAAGCTGAAGAACCTTAAAGTGCTGCTGACGGCTGATAGCTGCTCCAACTGACTCCCATTCAAAAAGCCTCAACTTCTCTCTAGAAATACTAAGTCAGTCATTGTTTTCAAGGAGCCTTTATGGTCTGAATCTCTAAATTCAGACCCTCTAATAAGTGTGCTGGTGGTCATTTTGGGAATTATTGCTCTGTTAATAAGATTTGAAGACTTTGATGTAGCTTTGAATTCCAGTTTGGGAATTGTATTGTTTGGTCATGTACCATTAATGCATGTTACTAACTTGGCTCCCTCCCCAGAGTTTTTTGTGCTTTCTCATCTTGCAGGAAACCCTGGGATGCAGGCCGAGCTTTCGCGGTCCTGTTGGTGTCCTCCCCCGGCTATTGCTGCTGTTATTATTATTGTTATTATTGTTGTTATTCTATGGTCTAGAGCTGGGGCCTGTCTCAGAAAGCAGGTTTAGTGAAAACTCTGAGTTTGTTCACCCTGAGATGAGGGAAACTCTGGCTTTTCAGTTTCAGAAAGAGAGTTACCTTAAACTTGTGGTCAGTAACTGACTCTGTGACGCAAACCTGCTCGCTGGCAGGTTTTCTTCTGTTTCATTTCCTCATTTATTCAGTCCTTGTCAAAATGCATTCATTAGCGGAGATTTACTGTCTGTCAGAATCTAAATCCTGGTTGGATATTAGTTTAGTTACTCAGGACTTTCTAAAGTCACTGCTTTTATATATATCTGTCATTTCTTTGAACAGCAGTTTTTTCTCTCACATTCAGATATTACACAGCATGAATTCATCCTCAGCTCAGAGTAAAACCTCTGCATGTCCTTCTGTTATAACAGCTGAACATTGTTAGAGCAGCTCCTGACCTGACATCTTTACTGCACATAATGTGTAATCTCATTTTAATTAAAACAATCGGTATGAAGCTTTAGACACGTAGGATCAATGAATAATTATGTCTATCAGTCATGGTGTGATTGGTCACAATGATGGAACATTATTCCTATAATATTGGAGATTATATGTTAATATAGTGAGTGAGCAGGATCGTGGTGCGGCTGCAGAATGTAGTTTAAAAGTGATATTTTTAAATAGGAGCATAATCTTAATGCATTTTCACAGCATTTCAGTGACAATATTTAAATTTACTACATTTGTTGAAGTAGCAGACATAAAGTCACTGAATGTTGTTGAGCTGAGATACAAATAGACGTCTAAAAATTTAAAATCTACTATATTTTAACCTCGACGCCTTTTCAAGTACAAATCACCCAATGCCATGGTGACTCGTAGTATCGGGGCTTCATTGATGATGGCTTTTTTTATTCATCATGCACGAGCTTTACTCAGAGTGAACATACTCAGAGTTGACTGAACTGACTCTGACCAGCTGCTCTGAGGGTTCATCAACTCAGAGTTCAAGGTTAAACTCAGAACCTGCTTTCTGAAACAGGCCCCTGCTCTATGTGAAAAGTGCCCTGAGATGACTTTTGTTGTGATTTGGCGCTATATAAAGAATTGATTGATTGATTGATGGTCTATGGCATGAGGTGCGACAATTGATCCAAATCACAAGCAGTCTGTTGATTTGACCATTTCATACAGAAAAGTTGTGGTCATTTAGCAAAATTGCAAGCTGTGGTAAGTATTGCAGAGATCTCTTGAATTTGCATGAATTATTGCAATCACAAAATTGCAATTCACTGGAGGGACTGTTTAATCTGAGGATACATTGCTGCACCCTCTAAATGTGATGTTGATTAAAGCATGACAGGCTGTAAAGTTTTACAAAACTGTTACCTGTTCTCTGCACCGGTGCTGAATATTAACAAAGTTGGATAAATTACTTTTAACCCGGTAGGTCATCAGTGGCACTATTCACACTTCCTCCTCTACTGTCCAGTCTCTTTGACTCATCAGCTATTGAACTGAGCTTTTATATCTGAACAATATGACCAGGACTCACATTTTTTATTTCTTTCCAGCTATGTGGAAAAGTGATGTTTTCATATCACAGATGAACAAAGGCATTAAAATGTGTCTTATAATTAAAACATGAGATTCAGCTGCTATTAAAGAAACATATGTACTGCTGAGTATTTACAAAAACAAAAAAATATCCAGACATAAAGCATGAACCACAGGTACATAATCTATATAAACCTTATATCCTGATTTGGGTGCGGCCCTGAAGCTTTCTGCTTCCATCAGCATGTTTTTCTTCCTCTTTCTGGGCATTTTCCACTGAAAAAATGCGGTCTTACATTTGAGGATGTGAAAATTAAAAGATGTGCTGGTTTTAAGGTCATGCCATCCTAGTGGATCTTATTGAGTTCATTACTAATAACAAATGCACTATTACAGTAAATGCACTATTCCCCCCTGTTTCAGTCATACTTCCTGAAACATCAGTGCCCACCTGTTTTAGGACATAACTTGGCCTTTAAAATAATGAACTATATACTTGTAGCACATAAAGGGTTTGGGAAAGTAGTGTAAAGTAAGATGCTACCACAACAAACAAACTGTTGTTCAGAGCTACATTAACACATAGTTTATTGTACAAAAATGAAACTCTAGGCCTTCACTGTATTCAGGATGGGTTCCATCAGACTAAACCAAACACACATTTGCATTTTCACACCATACATCTAAAAAGCAATTAGCATTGATCTCCAGACCGAAGTCTGAGTCAAATTCTGATACAGAATTTGTTGCAAGGTGTTTTAAAAGAGCCACATTGCACCGTTAGCACCTTTTTTCTTACAGCTTACAGCAAAAAGTCAACTTTACTACGATTTTACAAAAACAGTAAAACTTTTTAAAACTGATCAAGCCTGAAACATGCAGATCCCAGGCTTTATAGATCTCTGTTAAATTATTTTGAGAGACAGGTCATGTGGTAGATTTCTTGTGATAAATTTCAGTTTCCATTTACTTTTATTTGAAATGTAAAATATTTACAAGTTTGTAGTCATTTCAGAAATAAATGCACAATGGAGCACGTGTTAACTTGTTCACATTTTGTGGCTGTTTAAAGTAATGCTGTCACTACACAATTCTTTAGTGCCAATTCTGTTGCAGGTATTGTCATCAAGTAACATTAAAATTAGTGAAATATTGTGACAACAGTCTGACTCAGTGTGACTCCTGGAGCCAACTGTCAATCACAGCTGTCAATTAACGCCCACATGGCAGACATCAAAGCTACTACAAGTCTTCAGATCTTATTAACAGAGCAATAATTCCCAAAATGACCACCAGCACACTTATTAGAGGGTCTGAATTTAGAGATTCAGACCATAAAGGCTCCCTGAAAACATTGACTGACTTAGTATTTCTAGAGAGAAGTTGAGGCTTTTTGAATGGGAGTCAGTTGGAGCAGCTAGCGGCTGTCTGTGGCACTTTAATGTTCTTCAGCCTCAAGATGTGGCAGCTGCTGATTAGTTTAAATTAAATGCTTGTTGAAGTGAGCTAACTACTTTTGTTTGGCCCATCAACAGCAGTGTCTGTTCAGCCAAAGTGACACCTATGTCTGTTGCTTTCTATATAAGAACACCCCAGTGGTGTCTAGACAGATGCCATCCTGATAGTGGACACTGGAGCAAAGTGCATCAGACGGATTTGAAAGAGTTCAAGGGGACACATATTTGGCACATTTCCAGGTCTATATTTATATTCTGGGGCTCTACTGGAATATTTTTGCTTGATTTCCAGTTAAAAACACTTCATTTATCTTAAACTGGCCCAGAGTCCTGCACTGGGGCGGGTAACCTCCAAAAAAGTTGTGTAAGGGGTAAAAGACATAATTATATAAATTCACCGGTACGAGTATGGGTAAAAATCAACTAAATGCAGGCGGGTAGCAGTTAGTGGATTACTATGAAACTTCAGAGTGTGTTGCAGACATATAAGGTTATAAGGCATAGAAGTGAGCAGCCATTATAACATTAGTATATACATCATTGAAGTGGAGCCTGCGGGGGAAGCATCGGGACCGTCAGGGTGAAACAGTCCGTGGAGCAGAGAACCCAGTATTTATATTTGTATCTGTATTTGTTGAGGCAGCAAAATTATTTGTATTTGTATTCGAAAGTGGAAAGAGGCTTAAAAATCCTGTTTTTCTCTTTATTACGCTTTTAATTTTAGAAAATTAAAGTGTTACAATAAGTGTTCATGAATGAACTACCTTATGAAGGAGGTCTTCACACTGGGTCTCGAACTGGAGTCTCCAGATCATAGACGACTGCGCTGACTACTGAGCTAAAACTTTACTCATCACCTCATTGCAGACAGACCTCTACCTATTTATACACCCATAACACAGAGACAGCACAGCGTGTAATGTGTAGAGAAGTCGATTCTTGCTTTGCACTTTTCATTTATTTCATTTATATTTTTCACAACCTAACTTTGTGGAAAGGAGAAGGGGAACAACAGGTTATGGAGAGTCCCTTGGGACCACTTCGTCAGTAGCTCAGCTTTATCTCTGGGGAACACCCCCAACTCCAGGAGTGATGTCCAAATTACGAAATGTGCATCATGTAGCAGGTGGATGTGACTCCCCTCGTTGAGACCTGCTGATAGACGTCACAGCGGAGCAGAGGAGAGACACTGAGATAATGATGTAACTGAACTGTCTGTTGGTATTTGACATGTTTTTTTTTCTTCCTGAAAACAAAAAATTATTAAAATATTTGTATGAAACAAATATTTAAAAAAGAAAACACTATTTGTACTTTGCCGAATAATGTATTTGTATTCGAGCACACCCCTACCATGGAGGAGCTGCTGTGTTCACCTGCACAGATAGGAAACATCTCAGCTGACAGGATGTACCACTCTGTTTGAAAAAAAAAACTTCTTCTTCTTTGTTTATAACAATGCTTGGCAACCAGTGTATTAGGTGCATTATCGCCACCTTCTGCTTCGGCGTGTGGACCAGAGATTAAATCCAACCCATTAATCCCGAACTCCAGTCTTCCTAAATTCTTCCTTCAGATATTGTCTTTGTTGATCATACTTTGTCTCCTCAGCCAGGTGGAAAAAATGTGTGCATATATTGGTATCAGCATCATATCGGCAAAAATGAGATGGAAAATATCGGCATATCGGCAAAAAATTCAATATTGTGCATCCCCAGATATAAATGACAGATGAACAAAAAAAACTGAAAACGAACCCTTTAATCTAAACTGGTTGAGAGTGCTGACATTCACTAAACTTTTACTTTGCTTCATTCAATTTAATATAAAAAGGTTTAAGATTTAAAGTGACTTCAGTCAGAGCTGTTCTTACTGCACATCAAAACAGCTGCATCATGAATTTTACAGTTTACTTCTCCCAGAACTGCTGCAAGTGGTGTGAATGTTGCTGCTGCACAGAGCCTCGTGCCTCTAGAGGTCCTGCAGTCTTTCACTGTTTTCTTCACTGAATCTTTTTTTATTTCCCAACAAATTTCAAGTCAGCTTCAAGTCAGTGTTCATGTCTGACACTTTCAGAGTTCTAGTAAATGCTCTTGTTAGGTCTATTTCTTAGGCAAATAAAGTCTACATATTTATAACCCATCATAAATCATAAATACAGCTGTTCACATCATATGTTTCTTAATTTACAAATAGTTGTGTTATTCTACAGAAAAGAAAAAGAAAGAGAAGAAATGAGCAATATATTTTAAAGCTCATGAGAAACCTTGAGAAGCAAGTTGAAGGGAACAAACACATTCATTGGTGTGAGTTAACACTCAGGACACTTTGGTTCTGAAGGTTGTCTGATGCATTTTAGAAATAAGGAAGTTTACTTTTACAAAAAGAGGAAAACACTCCTCTCACCAAGTCTCAGTTAGAGCCAAAATATCTCTCAATGATCTATTTTTCTTTTCTGAACAAACACTTCACTAAACATTTTCTTATTGCTTCTTTCAGTTTGTTTGAATATCTATTGGTAACACTTGACTTTAACATCGTCCCCATATTTAGCATTTATAAGTTGTATATTGATATTTAATAAATGGTTATAACTCCTGCGAGAGAGAAAGAGGAAGGGATGTTAACTTAAAGCATCTTCAGCTTCCTGATTGATCAGACAGACATATAGAGGCAGTTCTCTGACAGTTTGATGATTTTCTGCATCAGGATCAAACTCAGAATGAATATCCACCATGTTCTGTTCTTCTGCTTCTTATCAGGTGAGGACTGATTACCTGACTGTGTCTGTAAAGCTGCAGCACAAACTGCTTCTGGACATTCATTGTGTTCATTTTAACAAATGTCAGATTTGTATCACACAAGTTTTTATGTTGCTGTCATGTTAATTACTTTTCCTGTCGTTCTCTAAATTATTCTGTTACTAATTACAACATCTCTATAATCTAATCTTGTAATTTAACTAAATTAAACATAATCTAATTTAACAAAACATATGAACCATCCATCATGAATATTTGATGCTCATTAATGTGTTTGATATTAGAAAGTATGAAAGAAAAACATTGAAAAACAGACGTTACACAGAGACACTGTGACTACAACTGCAGCTACAAGTAGAACAACAGCAACTGCTGTACAGTCAGTGAAAACTTTGCTAATGGCTGCCTCTGTATCATCTCTGCTTCTCTGTGAACTGATGGATTAGCCCTCATTAATCTGCAGTCTGTTTACAGTAAGTCTACAATACACAAAGTATTGATCATCAGTATTCACTGTTCATCTTTCCAACAGCACTGCAAGATGGAAACACTGGACTCGTCAATGCAATAAACCTTTTTGCTGGAGCTGAAGGAGGAAGTGGTTCACTTATTTGTTACTTCACTTCATCTGGAAGCACCAAGTTCTTCTGTAAAGGAGAATGTAAAGAAGAAGACATTCTCATTAAAACAGATGATGTCAGAGCTCAGAGTGGCAGATACAGCATCAGATATGAAGACGGATCTTCTGGAAGAAGAACTGTGACTGTGACCATCACACAACTGACCAAGTCAGACTCAGGACAGTACAGATATGGTTTGAGTGGATCTTCAGTCCCAGATGCTTACTGTGACTTTGACCTTATAGTTACAGATGGTGAGTTTCTACTGAAAGTCATAAAACCTGATATATTTACTATGTTCATCCCATTTAATGATTCTGAAGCTTAAGAATAAATGAAGTCAGATAGAATTTAATTAAATTGTTGAAGAATGTGAGACGTTTATGATATATTGACTCAGTGTATCAATGTTGGATGAAATCATTACTCCAGCAGTCAGACTGGTTGAACTGGGCAGCTCCAAGTGTGACTCTGTGGATCTGTGTAAATGTGAAGCAGGAAATATTGTGATCAGACTGCAGCATCTTACAGGAAGTACAGACAGTAACTGTTGATTGTTCATCTTTTCAGCAGCGACGTTGGATGACAACACTCGTTTCATCAATGTAGGAACTGTGGGAGGAAGAGTCACAAAAGCATGCTTTGATACTGTCAATGTAACCAGGAAGTTCTTCTGTAAGGATGAATGTAAAAAAGAAGAAGACATCCTGGTTGAAGCAGAAGGGAACAGAGCTCAGAATGGCAGATACAGCATTGAATATACAGAAGGATCTGTATATGGACTGTATGTGACCATCACACAGCTGAAGAAGTCAGACACAGGACGGTACAGGTGTGGTTACGGCAAAGCTTCGTCTCCAGATTCATCCAACACGTTCCAGATCTTTGTTGTCGATGGTGAGTTTTATATTTTATTTTCAGTCCACATTCTGTTCAATGAATATCAATTGTTAGATGGTTAAATATGAAAAGTTGTCATATTTTCATTTAAAATAAGAAAGAATTAATTTTGGGGGTGACCTGATAGCTGAGTGGTTATCACATGGACACTAACGCCCTGAGCAGCGAGTCCCCAGTTTGATTCCCAGCTGGCCGGACTGTCTGCTGCATGTCATCCCTCTATTCCCCACATGTCCTGTCTCTCTCCACTATCACTATCCAATAAATCCATAAAATGTCCAAAAATGATCTTAAGAAAGAAAATAAGAACTTTGAATACAAAATTTAAAGAGTTGATGGAAATGACATGACAGAAACAAATATCTTATTTTTCGGGTTACAGCCAGAAGTTGATTTGTGACAACAAGAGGAGTGCTGAGGTTGGCAGAGTCATACTAGTTGTCCAACCTGGAACCTTTTCTATATTTCTATTAACATTAGGTAACATAGAGAAGAACGGTTCCTCAGGTTCCTTAATGTTCAAGACATCATACTCTAAAATGTTTCTAAAGATGAAACTCATTTGTAGAGTCACAAAGTAATCTGATGTAAAATGTGTTGCCTTTATAATGTTAGTTTTTAAATTTACAACAATCAGTTTGTACGATTTTTAAAAACCTTTTCAGACATTTGTGCTTTTATGTTTAATGTCAGAAAACCAACCTGTGGATGTTATTTTCTTACTCTTCTGTAATCAAAAATCAAATAACAATACTTAATAATGATAGAAAAACCCACCTTAAATATTCTTAATCATTTACTTCATTAACATATTTAATGCTGCGTATTTCTTGTGTATGTGATGGATGCTGTCAATATGATCTTTCTGTCTAGAGCAGCATCTCATTTCTCTGCATTATTGATTCAGTATCTGATTGTTTCAATGTGTTTTCATTGTTCACAGCTCCAACCACTTCAAAACCAAACCGGACTCTCCGACCTTTTCCAACATCAGTCCCATCAGCCTCCACACCAACAACAACACAGAGTTTAATCTCCAGTTCAGGAAGCTTCACACCTTCATCATCTTTCCCTGAAACCACAGAGCAGTTTACAGGTACAGGACAGTTCATGTCTGTCCATCTGTCCATCACTGTCTCTCTGCAACAAAACGTCCTCTTAAAACAGTCAAATTCAGCATAACAACGTTGTCTAATAAGAATAACAAGAAGGTCCAACATGTGTTTCAGCACATAAGACAGTTCAGCACCTAGAAGAAAACATTTCACATTCAATTTTACAATAAATTTCCTTGTTATCTTCACTTCTAATGTTTAAACACATCCTACGTTTCTAATGATGTAAGATAATTATTAACATGTGATGTCAGCACATGACAAGTCAAGAAACATTCAGACCAAAGTCTGAGATGTTTTTTCAACAGGAAGATCTCATTTTTGATAGAGGTTTCCTGTGTAGTTTTCTTGTAAACAAGGTTATATTTATATTCAGTGTTACTCACCAAAACATGCTGAGTGTATCCTTTAGGTCCCACATAAGTGTTGAATATGTTTCCTCAATCATAAATATTTGTAAAGCTGATTATATAAAGTATTTTAAATCTTGCATTGCTTGCAGTCTTCTTCTCTCCTGCTTTTGTTGGTGCATTGCTGTGTTTCTGGGCAGGTTCCTGCATCCTGTAGATCAGTGGGATGATGTGAAACCACTGGCAGGATTGTGCATCACGTCAACCACGTGTGCACGATGTAGATCCACACGTAAAAACAAGCTACTTGTGGTCAGAAACTCCACAGGGAACCTTTAAGCTTCTAATACAAGACAAAAGATCCCAGTCTTTTAAACTACTACATGTCTCTTTCTCTCTCTTCCTTCCCAGCCATCTCTGAGGTCTCTTGCCGATGTGACTTCTGGCCTCTGGTTGTATGTGTGCCTGTGATTGTTGTGCTGTTGGCTGTTGTTCTGCTGCTCCTCTACAAATTGCAGAAGAGGAGGAACTCTGGTTTGAACACTAGAGGAACCTCAGACAGCAGAAACATGGTGACTTCCTTTAACTCTGTATGTCCCATGTTAACTCTTACTGTTGGCAGACATTTTATTTTTCCAGTTAGGAATAAACAATCTCATGTCTGCAAATACTTCACTAGTATTAACAAACCTCATCATAATTACTGTTACTAGAATTCTACCTTGGTTACTGCTATATTTTAGGTTTGATGTCATTCTTGTTTTATTTTAAGTTATTTGTCAGCTATAAGGACCGTCCTCCAGTCTCCACGTATGAAGACAACATCTTCCAGAACCTGGATCTGGACTAAACCTACTCTACACTCACAGCAAACACATGATGATGTTTGGATTTGGATCTGGATTCTGTACTGTGCAGGTTAACATGTAGTATAAGGTTCCAGTTTGTCCTACTTTCTTTCTTCTTTTTGTTTAATCGGCAGATATTAACTATAAACATGCTATTTTTCACCTCTATGCTGATGATACACAACTGATCATGTTTCTTCTTACTTGCTTATTCTGAAATGTTCATTCTGTCTTCATAAATGTAGATGTTGTTTGATATTGTACTTCTACACTTTGAGCCAACTCTGTCTCCTAGAAATTACATTCATGTTCGACTAAATTGCAACAGCACACGTTTTGTTAGAAACGTAACGCTGCTGTATTATGAAAATAAGATATTGTTAACCTTAATCAATAATTCGGGCACCAACTGTTGGATCTGTGAGGAACACAGTTTATTATTGGCAATAATCATCAATTATCAAGGATAATTAACTAATTATGACAATTAATAGAATTATTAATATGAATTAACAAATACGGGGCACCACCTGGAAACCGGGACCAATAACCAAACCAGGTAGTCTCATAAATGGGAGTTCACCTAGAATGTTAATATCTGAGAGATATCAACATTCAAGGATGAACAAAGAAGGTTGAATTCGAGCTCTCACTCCTTCAATCAGCCACTTTTCACAATATTACACACAATAATGACAGAAGAACTTCTCTTTAAAGATATAACAGTGTTTATTAAACTTTGCAAAATTAACAACGTTAACAAATGCTTCATTCAATAAACAACTATCCTAAAATCTAATCCTACCAAACAAACACAACAGCTATGTACAGGGTTGGACACATGCAGGGGAATGCATGTGCGTGCGTGTGTGTGTGTGTGTGTGAGCGTGCGTGTGACAAGATGGCGACGGGGCCTGACGTGATGACGTCGTCGGTCTGCGACGCGGACGTGACTATGGGAGGAAGTCACGTCGCGCGAGAACCGGATGGCAGAAATGTGGCGGTGTTTAGGTTAGACAGAAGCAAGACGGGGCCGCCTGGTGGACGGCGTCTCACACTCACCCACTTCTGTGAAAAACACACGTGTCTGATGGCGGATAAGGAAAAACAAAGCGAAGCTTTGTCCGACGTTATCTGACCATCAGATGTGCAAAAGATGTCGGTGCGTGTATGTGTGTGTGCGTGCGTGTATGTGTTAGTCGGAAGAGAGAGGGAAGAAGGGAAGAAAGCGATCGTGAGAGGAAGAGAAGCGGCTTTGTCCACAGACAGTGCGCGTACAGACGGCAGTCTGTAACGCACATTGTCTGGTTTCTAATCGACAAAGCAACTTACTTTCTGACTCACGATGGCACAAACACAGCAGTAGTCCCGAGCGGGACAAACACAAAACAGTCTAGTGTGGTGAACACAACTAAACAGGCAGCAAACTTAAAATACTCCTAAGAGTAAACAGAGAAAAATGGACTCGGCGGTCCGTCAACAGCACAACAAAACAATAGCAATAAAGCTAAAAGCTAAATGCTAAACAACAGCAACTGATGCTGATAGAAACACACAATTAACACTGCCTCTGCCCAGACTTATGCCTCTTACTTGGGTCGCTTCAGAAAGCGAGCTGGGTTTGTGTGTAATCCGTCGTTATGTCCGGCTTTGTCCTGGGCTCGGATGCAGACGGTGGCCGTTCTCGCACGGTTGGCGAAAAACACGGCAGCTGGCTCTCGGCGGCGTGGCGGAGAGAACAGCAGAGTCGACTCAGTGAAGAACCGTTTCTTCCGTCTTGAGGAAATTGAGGACGCTGGTTGCAGCAGCGGTCTCTCTCGGATCCCGGAATGTGTTCGGGTGAACACGGGCGAAGTCTCGTCTCGTCCGGCGAGGGGAGTCTTCGATGAGGGGAAAACACGTGCGTGGGGTACCCCCTTTAGTCAGCTGACTTACAGAGGAACAGGAGTTACCCCTAGCTCAGTGACATGGGAAAGGCGTGTGCTTCAGGGCCCGTTCAGTTTTTAAAGGGGCGGTGATGTCACGGCTGCGTCATCAGGACGCTCCGCTGTGCAGGAGCGTCTCCGCCAATGAGACTGTATGTTGACTGTTCCCTGCTGAGGTGTGAAAATCGCAAAGCATCCTTGGAAATGGAGTTTGCAATGGACTCCCATTGTCTAAGCAGCATTTTTCCTTTGTCTCTGGGAAAACAAAGGAATAAAGCACCTCGTGGTCAGGCCTCACAGGTTACATGTGGGCCTTCTCTGTGTGACCTCATGGTTTGAGGCCCAACAATAAGTTATACTAAATTTGGTGATCTCCTGACTTTTCATCAGGTCAAAGTTTTATTTTGCTCAATACTTAGTTTATGACTAAACACCTGCAAAACCGATGACATTCCCATCAGCTCCAGCTGTACTTTCTGCTTACTGATAGCAAATGTTATCATGCTCACATGCTAAAGCAACATGGTTAATATCGTAAACATTATACCTGCTAAACAGCAACAGAACAGCATTGTCTCTGTGAGCATGTTAGCATGCTTATGTTGCATTTAGCTCAAAGCATTGCTGTACTAAAGTACAGCCACACAGAGCTGCTAGCATGACTGAAGACTCTTTTCATGCCAATCAATCAGCTTAGGACTCAGAAAGAAAGAGAGAGCTTTGAGTATAAATCACTGTTTTTTGCATGACTGACATCAACATCAATATTTGAGAGTTTAAAACCTCTGATAACATGTTTGAGAAGGATCCTCTAAATATCCCTGAAGCATTGTGATGTAACTATGCACTGAGACATTTTAATGTGTAAATAAACTTGTCAGCGCTCTCTGGTGGAAAAATTCTGTAAATGAAGAACCATTACTAAATGAACATTGACATGTTTCATTACATAACAGCCATTATATTGATTATGTATTGATTACTTTTCTAGGAAACAGAATGTAAAACTGTTTAACAGTAACAAATTCATGATTTTTAGTTTCCTGTAGCTTTAATGAATCAAAACATAATTATTAATTTGTTTGTAAATGTATATTTCTTCCTGTCTTTTTACTCACATTCTTATCATTACACAAAATAAATAAAACTTCCATTAAACTTAAAGACAAACTCTTTGTCATATGTATTCAGTACAATTTGGAGGTACTGGGCCTTTGTGTTATAATTTTTTTATATTTTACAATTAACATCTGTGAAAAAAGAGAAGTGCAGTGATGACTTCACACCATTTATTATCCTACAAATAAAAAGAGGACATCACATTCAGTGTGTTTAAAACTTCATTTTTGTGTACAATCAAGAAAGATATTGAGTTATGAATGGATTTATGAAAAATTAAGCCCATAATAACTTTTGATGTGTGTGTATGATATGGTTGAAATCATGATCACAATATTAACATTAGCCATATGACCATGCATACTGTGAGATTATGGATATAAATGTGTCAGCTGTTTACACCTTTAACCCTTTAATATCTCTGGGTGTAATAGTCTGTTGTGTGTAATGTTGTAAATCAATTAGTGGGGCTTCATGGCAATATTGGATTTTTATATGATTTTTGGGGACTGTCCTCCCATGAAAAATGACGTAACATGTCATGTCAGTCACCCAAAAACAACATATAGTACGTGTGACCTTGATTCTTTATTTGCACTTAAAGCTGGAGTGCAGGACTTTTGTCTCCCCCTTCTAGCAGTGAGAGTAATTACAAAAACACTGTTGACATGTGCTTACGTCATAGGCTCCACCCTAGCCTACTCTGTTGCTATTGTGCCTGTAAAATGTTTTGAGCGTCTCACAAGAATCAAGAAATTACTTGTTTCACTACCAGAATTTGATCCACTTGGTCTGATAACATTTGGAAAGTCTAGAGGAGCTGCACAATTGAATTATTTTATCCACATTCAAGTTGGCAGATGGCTAGCCAGAAGTTAGCTGCTTGACTGGCGGACGTCTCTGGTGTACATGCACAGTATGCATTCATCAAGCCAGTGCGGGAATGTCAAACTGGGCACCAGATTAAAAACTCTGTATACTGTGAAAGACAGAGAGATTTATCTGGCGGTGATAGACTTAATCAGCATGGTGTGAACTCATTTGACAAGGACTTGAATGTAATGGATGTCAACAATTCCAGTTTCAGACCAATAATAATGATACAAAGCTTGTGCATCACTTGTGGATCCTCCTCTTCTCACCACTGTGAGGTTGACTGACATGTGATCAGAACAGAGGTCACTAGAGGTCGCTGCTCCGTCACTTTTCACTCATGCAAACAGTAGTGACTTTGACTGTAGCTGCTCTATCAGCCCCGACTGTGAGCAGGTTTACTCACTAATCTGTTGTTTGATCTCACTATCAGTCAAGGCCATTGGTCATGATGCTGTTGTGATTTCATGGTTAAGGGGGAATCCTAATATCGGGGGTAGCGGTGCAGCGGGGAAAAATTACTCCCCTCAAAATGACTCACTAATTGATTTGTTCCTGTGGACTTGTTTTCTTTATGGATAGGCTATGTGATCAGCTGACACTTTATTAAACACCCATTTCTTGACATATTTTTCTGGATCCCACTGGTCCAAAGGAGGCCCAACTAAATAAATGAACATCAGTGCTGAGACCTTGTTCGTTTGTAGTTGCATCTGTAGTGGCATTATTATATGGTTCCTTTCAGAGAATTATCTTTCACAGTCAGCGCTGCTAACAGACAAAACACAGACAAGCAAAATAAACATTTCAAACAACACAAAATAATGTCTGACTACATCAGAGACAATGATGCTACAGTGGTTCACTGTCAGTCACAAATACAGGAGACAGAGCGGTATGTTCATTTGTTGTTGTTGTTCGTTGTTGATATTACCAATTAATATTACCAATGTTATTGCATGGAGAGATTAGATCAACCAGCTGTTGCCCACATCAACCAGCTTGAACAATTAACTATCTGGACACATTACTTTCAGCTGCTGGATATTGGCTTATTTCTGTGTTTAAACCCTGCAAACTGCATAAGATACAGTAGAAACAGCAGCAGCCTGGATAATAATACAAAGGCAGAAAGTCACAGGTTTAACTCCTCCAACTGGCCTGAAATCATGTGTGAAAAACCAGTAAATATACTGCAGGCACAGCTGCTGACAGAAAGAGGAAATCGTATGATACAGAGAAACACTAGTTTTTTCTGGGTAAATAAAAGTTCATGTGACTTATAAAAAGGGAAGCTAAAGGGCTATGAGAATGCTTTCAATATTTTCAAGTTTCATTAGGAGTAATTTATGAAACCATCAACCACATCATGTTTAATTAGGAAAGAAATAGTTTAAAAACATGCACACAAAGGGTGACCATTTACTGCATACTGTCGTTAGTAACTGAGTACAATCAGCCACCATCAGTAATCAGTACAAACACAAATTATTAGGCTGTAAAGCATTAATCAAACTATTAACTAAGAGCAGTCAACGCCAAACAACCTTATCATATTTTAGCAGTCACCTGGTGACAAAACGTTAAAAATATACATATTAGCAGTTTGAATTAAACTGAAGCTCCCTGCACTCTCCGGGGAAAATATTTACGCCAAACTCCCTTCAAGAAATATGACATTAACTATTCCTTACCTGTCCACAAAAACACTTAACTCTAGAAACAAGATAAAAGGCGTCATATCGACAGTCTAGTTGTCAATTCGGCATCAATATAATCTACAAAGATAAACTCTATTTCTGTACAAACTTTACATTTTGGATTTTGTCATCTCAACTCGCTACCAGCCTCTGTTGGTCAGTCCCTATCTTAGTGGGAGAAAATGGTGGGAACGAGAGGCAAACCGTTTCAAAAGTTACATTTCTCACTAAAATACGTGCCGGTTGGTGGATCAGATACACGCCGAATTAAACACAGGCTCATAACACTGTTATTTCACCATTTATCATGCGTGTGTGTGACGGTTTTTGGCTGTAACAGTAACTACTACTGGTGCTGGAGAGAACGCATCTAGTTGTTGATAATGTTCATGTCATTGAACTTCACTATTGGCATGATCCAAGACTAAAGACTTATGATAATATTAAACATGTTTGATTTTATCGGAACATCAAGACAAGACAGAGACTGACTTAATACAGCTTGGACTGAGTTTTATGACCACCTTACACCAAATGATCAAGATGACGGGAGGGAGCCACAACTCTAACAAAGCTCTCATGATTTTATTCTGACAATGGAAATTTGTCTGCGACAGTGAAACCTTTTGAAAAGTCGTTTGGTGTAAGGCCGGCATAACTTATCAGAGAAACAAGTTGAGTAAATGTTAACACCCTGTGCCCGCCGAACAGCCTTGGAGAAACAATGATTTTTAACGTGAAACTGCATTATTCAGTGTTTTTACTGGTTTTAATCACAGATCTGTTTGTTTTTGGGAGTAGACCTGTCCAGATAATTCAGCTCCCTGTAAAAACATCTTGAACAATGAACACTGAAGTAATCCTAACCCAGAGAAGCTGGTTGTTTAACAATGGAGACAACAACTCCCATGATCCCATGCTACTTCACATCGTCATCACACTCTTTTGTTATTGTTTTGAAGGACAGAGAGGTTCTGTTATGACGACCCCTTGCATCACCTGTAGTTTAGCCTTTTAGCATTAAGTTGGATGGCAACGAGCAAGGACAATAGATAAAGAAAGGTATTTCAAATGGCAAGTTAAGCGTCAAACGTCGGTTGTAAAGACCACTCCATCTCCAGAGGACCTGCCACAGTATCCACAGCGTATGTGAGAAGAATCCTGCTGAGAGTGAATATATACATGTGTATATACAAAATAAGGGATGTCAAAGTTAACCTGATAAATCATCAACACAAATTCATTTTAATGCCACAATTTTTTCTGATGGCATCTGTAGTTTAGCCTTCTAACATTAAGTCTGATGGTGACGACAGATAATTAAAGCGATGAACGGGCCCTGGCACCTTGCGTGCGTTGGAGGGAGCACCAGCCGTTGTATCGCTACTGGAGGTCCATTGAGACGGCTCTGAATTTTCAGAATTATCGAACACTTTGTGAATGTGTAAAATATTATTTACTGTGTGTAGTACGTGGCGCTGGAGATAACATATTGGAAATAGTGTATACATTTGCAGAACTTCCTGTTGCACCTAGGCAATACTACATAAGTGAAATATTAATGCAGCAATACATTTACCAGAATATAATCGATATACATTTTCATGAAAATTAGACATTGCATGTAGGAGATAACTATCACTTGCTGTGACTCTAGAGAACACCCACTAATTATATGTCGCTGTATATCATGTGTAGACCACACCATGTAAATTTCATGTAATTCAGACAATGTTGTCACATGATATTTGTCACATAAGGCTGACTTCCTGTTGTCAGTGGGTGGCGCTATGACTATGACTCAATATTGACATGTAGATGTACTCACTTTGAAATTCAACTTTGAAATTTCATGGGGTGCGCTATCGAGCTATATTGCCACACCCATGTCCAAGACCCATAAACCATATAAATTGTGATCATTTGTACAATTACATTTGTATTACAATGGGGTCTTCACACTACTCAGTGCTCAGGCCTTAATAAATACTGGTGTGATGGAAAAGCAAAGCTCTGAAAGACTGTGGACTGTGAAAAGACAGGTGAATCATTCTGATTCACCTGATTCTGTGAATCCAGAAAACTAAAAATATGTCATCATTGAATAAGGAATGAAAAAAGTCTTCAGCCAATATAACGCACATGCAGACACTGCAGACAGTCATAAGTTTCTCACTGCAAGGTGCAGTCAGTGACTTTCTCACTCTTTGACCTTCCTGTTTTTTTCTAATCACAACCAGTGTGACATTCTATCTCAGCAGCTGCAGACAGACAGAAAGAGAAACTGAATGAGTTTTGAACGTGAGCATGGGAATGAACTCTTTTGTCTCTCTCATGGTGTTCTGATTGTAAGATTGACTGAGTCTGAGAACTTTTCAAACATTACAAGTTATCTACAGAGAGCTTTTCATCTCATCACTACAAAACATTTTTCCTTTAATTTTTAAAATGTTAAATCTCTGTTGAGCTGTTCTGGAAAATGTTGTGTAGTCATGTACCACTTATTCAGGTGATATTTTAAAGTTACACAAGTTAAAGCTACTGGACGGTATAATATTCAATTAGTCATAATAGGCAAACATATAAAACTGATCTGTACTAACTATTGCAGGCTGTAGGAGGACAACTGCTTGTTCTTTAATACGCCTACAAGGCTAATCTGACCACAGCGACTCCACAGACTCACAGAGCTGCTTAACTGTAGACTCTAACCCAGCCATCCTTGTTGAATTAATGATCATTTTTTATAATTTAAAATCAGTTTGATGTCAGTATTACATTCATATCAATTTTTTTTAATCTCATCTCATTCATTGTCCTTACATAAAAAAGGATTTTTTTTTCTTTTTTTGTCAGAAGCTGAATTGTGTTCTGTTTTCCAGCACATTCACACACATCCATGCGTTACTCAAGCATGTTTCATTGAAATTACCTCCCCATGACTGTCAGAGAAGTGAGATCAGTGGATGCAACATCATGGTAGTCTGAAAATAGAAAAGAAAGATTTGTACTTATTAAGATTATACAAATCAAAGATATAGTAAGTCTTCACTTAATGGAAAATGACGAAATATTCAAAGAATAATGTTTAGAAAGATTACTGCTTTGCTTCTTCTGTTTCTCTAGATTTCTCCTTTGTGTCTGAGTCTCAGAGTATGTTGTCAAGTGTGACTTCCTGTTCGACTAAACCACAGAGGAAATAAGAGCTTGTTTTAGAGGAACTAGTCTTGCATGAATTACTGGTAATTGAAGTGCAGACTTTCCACTTTAAGGGCTGTCTACATATACATGTAGATAATACTACTGTATATTGAATTCATTACTTCATATATAACATATACATATATAACTATAGCTGCATCTACCAGAACCGTTGTTTCTGCACATACTTTACAGTAGTATGGGAATGTTCATAATGCATATAATGTATATAGATCGAACTCTAATTACTTTTCATTTGCATTTATTAGTCCTAGTTCTTATGTTTCCTTGTTTTCTGCACTGCTGCAACATGCAAATTTTATTACCCTGTCAGTTATGTGATAAAACGAACAGCTGTTCACATGAATGAAACTTTTAATGTTTTATTGTAACATTATCTAAAAGACTTTTTTATTTTATGATTTCTATTATGCATTTTTATGTAGTTTGCAGGATAAAATTTGACTGGACTAAAACTAGACTTGGGCGACTTCTTGTCAGTCCCATCTAGAAACACTGACCATAATCAGTCCACAGACTAGAGTGTTACATAGCATTTGTGTTCATGGAAGTTTTAGTAACATGTAAGTTTGAGGAGTGAAAAGATCAGCTAAAGAAGAAGAAGGCCTACCTCAAGAAACGATAAGCCAACACCTGAACACATCATGACATTGCAGCAGCTTTTTTTTGTGAACAGGAAAAGCATGGTTTCCTGTCAGCATATTGAGAGAGAACAAGCAGCAGCAGGTCTTAGCAGATGCAAACTGTGCACCAAAGATGAAGAGCATCTTCCCAAAGTTTGCTCTCAAAAGACTCAACACGTTTCTTGCAATCATTGTGATTTTTGTTTACAAGGTTGTGATTGACAAAGATTTGGAATGCACTTGCAAAAACCAATCTCGGGATTGTATTTTATTCATGGTTCTGCCATTTGGTATTTTATTTGTCTTGCACCTCTGGGTGGACAAGAGATTTCAGAGAATCTGGAGATTTACATGCACCACCTGTAGCAAGACATGTTGCAAGTTTATCTGGGTTTTGTTGGTTGATATTCTCAAGGCAGCTTTCATAGGTGTGCTGTGGGTTATATTCGTGTTACTTGATGGAGACTGGTATGTTTGCTGTCAGAATGATGGTTCTGAACAACAAGCACAGTTAGCCTGCAAAGACAAGAACAACATCACACCTGAGGAAAAAGCAAACATCGCTGAACTGAAAAGCTGGTCCCAGGTGAGTTTTTCTTGCTTTATACACATCATACCAGTCTAAGTTAATCCGTTACGGTGGTTATGTTGATATGCAGAATCTGAGAACGGCCGTGAGTACAGTAACTTTGTTCTATTTGTTAATTTGAGCCTTTAGGTTAATTATGTTGTTCTTTGTTGATAATGGATTAATTACTGTATCTTAAAAACAAAAAGGTCCTCGGAGCACATTTTGATCAGAATGTGATCATATCAGTCAGACCACATCTGGAGGTGATCAGGCTCACATAATCTGTACAGCATGACCACATTCATAAGAAAAAATCAAGTAATTTGAAAGGTCACCTCTCTCTGCCTCTTCCTGCCGGCTAAAGCAACCTCCATAAAATCTACTAGTAGCAGCAGCAGCTAGAAGTTTTTAAGTGTTTAATAAAATACTGTATGAGCGGTTTGGATCAGATGGATTATATGTGAGCTTTAATTTTGTGATTCAAAATGCAGGTGTGTCCAATGTGCACAGGATATGGTAATTATTTATATATAATTATAAATAATTAATTATATTTAGAGTGCGTCTTATATTATCAGATAAAAATCTATTAGAAATAAATCCAGACTGATCTCTATTATATCTGGCAAAATATCTTTTTGCTATAATATATGTTAATACTTTTTGGTCTGTATTCAGTAATGATATTGGTCTATAAGAAGAATTATAGAATAGAATTTTGATGTGTCATCCTTTAACTTACTTTTTTGTTTCTGAAGTCTGTAGGCCTATTTCTGTTGAAATGTTAACATGCTACGTATTACACGTGTTGACACATGTACAATGCCAACATTTTGTTCTGGCGAACAGGCTGCAAAGTCACTTTCTTTGCCCTTGCTGTTTGTAATATTTTTTTCTTCACATCATAGTTCAGGAAAGTTACTATGATCGGCCTGGTTTGCTCCGTGTTTTCTCTGTAGATGTGATGTGCCCAGAGAATATTAAACCCCCCCCTCAATCCCAGTGCCTCATTGAAGAATTTACTGAGAAAGTGTGTCATATCATTTCCCTCTGTTTTCTCTGGGATGTTGCACATGCATATATTATTTTGTCTGGACTTAATTTCAATGTAGTCCATTTGTGTCTCCATCTCTTTCATTCTGATCATCAAAACCTCATTTGTTTTCTGTCACAGTATTTGTTGGTCCTGCATTTCTCCAACCGTGTTCAAGTTCATGGACTCTATTGTCTCTTCTCTCCTGTTTTTGTCGTAGCTCTGTGGTTTGTTCTATTATTTTCTTGATGTCTCGTTCTGTCTCTGGTAGGCTTTGAACTCCGATCAGAAGTCTTTAATTTCTCTCATAATAGTGTGTTTCAGTTCGTTGATCAGCTGTTTTATCTCCATTCCCTCTGCCATTTCAGGAGTCACGTGGGTCAATTGTTTGGCAAACTTTCCACTTTTCTTACACTCTGCCTTGACAAACTTTTTCGTTGTCGCACCCGATCAGGATTCATTCCCTGCTAATATTAAACTAGTTTTACTTTTTTAGACCTAATTACATTTCTGATCAAAATCAGGAGTAAAGGAGATGCCGTTTTCTGTCATCTCTCCGCAGCCAGAAGCCCTCTGACTAGTGTAGTCTTAGTCCACACTCTGATGCACTGATGATGGCTAAAGGAATCTCCTGTATCTCACCTTTTTTAACTCAAATCAGATGCTGCTTCAGCAAAGAGTTTCATCTGTGTATGATCACATTATATTGTACATCGTGTTATGTCATTTACTGTTATCTCAGTAAGAGGGCTCCATTATTCCAAGACAATTAACTTAACTCTTGATCTCAAGATAACAGAATAAAATTATAGCAACCATGGTTTATTTCTTGGATTCTGTGGTATTAATATAACCATCTTTTTCTTCTTCTTTTACAGACTTTTGGCTTCTTTGTGTTCTTTTTTACCCTTTTTGCATTTGCCATCTTGTCAACTTTTAGATTGATGAGATGCTGTAGTCCTTGTTGCAACAGAAAGATTCTCTATGATAAAATGATTTTGGAGGAGGAGGAAAATGTACTGAAGGAGATTTTGAGGGGAGCTGCAAGAGAACAGTTGACTCAAGAAATCAGAGACAAAATAAAGGATGAACCTTGGGAAGAATGTTTTAATGCTGCTGACGGACTGATTAGCTATACCAGAACTCGACCGAGATTGGCTGAACAACAAGTAAGTGCAGCAGAATACTGATAACTTTGATCTGTAACCAATCAACCAAAAGTTTTAATTTGACCAAATATCTGCAAGACTAATGACATTCCCATCAGCCTCAGCTTTCGTTTTATTTAATGCCAATTGGCAAAAGTTAGCAGTATAACATGCCACAGTAAAATGGTAAACATTATACCTATATCAACATCTCTATTTATCATTGGTGCACGTTTGGCTGAGGTGGAAAAGTTGGCGGATCGATACAAAGCAAAATGCGATAAAGTGCAAATGTAAACAGACTTAATGAATAAATGATGACGTACATGAATCATGTGACTTAAATATCACTGAAGAGCTGAAAACATGCGATGAGGAGACTGTAACCTTCCTCACATCAATACATGAAACTAACAGAAATGTCATATTTCCATCATTTGAGCTTTGACTACTGATCTTTTTATGACATCACGTGCATGTAATTTTTGTTGTAAAGAACTTGCTGCATTTTTTTAATGATAGGTGCTATACAAACAAAGTTTGTATTTGTATTATCATCATCATCATCATCTTCACTCACTGTGTTAAATTGTTTTCAGGGGGAAGGAAGTCCAGCTTCACCGGAGGTAAATCTACCAATCTGTCAACAATTCCAGTTTCAGACCAATGATAATGATACAAATCTTGTAAATCACATGTGGATCCTCCTGTTTTCACCACTGTGAGGCTGACTGACATGTGATCAGTACAGAGGTCACTAAAGGTCGCTGCTCCGTCACTTTTCACTCTGACATGCAAACAGTAGAGTTTAATCAGGAGGTTCTGACTTTGACTGTAGCTGCTCTATCAGCCCCGACTGAAAGTGAGGTTTACATACTAATCAATTATTTGATCTTGCTGTTGTCATATATCCATCCATCGACTTGTTCTGTAATGTGTTCCATGTGAGATGACTGACTGAGGTTGTGTTTTTCTAAACAGGATCGGACCCTTTTATAGCAGCAACCAGGTTCATCAACGAGACGGTAAAAATTACTTTTTCATCAATTTCTGAGAAAACTTCTTTCCGTCTGAGATTGTTTTTAACTTTCCTCTTGACTCACAATCTGTTATTTACTCACATTTTCCTACTTAGACAGATTATCCTTTATGTTTAATAAATGCTGATGATTTCTATTGATTGATTTTATGACTGATGTCAGTTTAATGACTTCTTTCCATTTGTCGCAATACATAAAGAATAACTAAAATTTAGATAATAATAATAATAATAATAATAATAATAATGATAATAATAAAGTTAAACTTTGATTCTGTTTTGATTTTCATTTAAATAATACCTGTGATTGTATTTTATTACTCAGTTTATATTTTTCATGCTACATGCTGACTGTTCATTTTGAGTTGATTTAATGTATTTACATCTTGATTTGAACCGTTGAGGTTTTCTATTGTTTCAACTTTAATAATTGATTGATTCAACTTTGAGTGAAATTCTATACATCTTATGCTATTGATTAGTCTGATACTGCTTGATTTGACCTTTGACCTCACTTGAGTTTTGATATTCATTCATTGAGTTTGACTTCTGACATTACTTGAGCTAATGATAATGGCTAAGGTTTTAATTTAGATTGATAAAATGATTGATTATTGCTCAGTTCTACATTGAGACTGATTTACTGATTGATTGGCTTAATGTGATTTTCAGTCTCATGAAATGTTTTCTTGATTATGATTCACATGATGATATTTTAGTATGAAAACTCAAGAACTTCTTACATGATTATTTCTGTATTAATGGAAATAATGATCCTTAAACTTGAGCATATAGATTTGTATTGTAATACGATACAGCTGCATCTTTTAAACGTTGCTCTGTGATTGTTGTTGGGAGCCAGTCCCCACACGCTGCACAACAGGTGATCTGAATAACCCTCCAATCAACGCAGAGGGATTTCGACATTCAACTATACGAATTCGGAACAGGGAAATGACAGCAAGTCCCACCAATGGGTGATTGCTACAAATGTACCCAAAATCTTCTAATTGTTTTGTAACATTATTGATTAACTTCCTAAGATAGTTACAGACAGAGGTTGGTTTATGGCCAAAAAAAAGTATTTTTTTCCAAATTGTGTCTCACAGTTTTTTCAAACCAAATTCACTGAGAGAGTCAGAGCAGCTTAACACCTGGAGTCACCACGGTCACACCAACTTTTGTGGGCATGAAAATTAATAAATATTTAAAAAAAAAACAAAATCCAGGAAGTCTTGCTAAATATTTGTCCTTCAGTGTTGCAGACAACCATAAAAAAACACTAAGTCTTCATCAGGGTCGACAAACACTTAATCAGTCTGAATTAAAGCTGCAAGCAGCGACGAACGGGCCCTCGCGCCCCATGCACGTTGGGCTGTGATGTGGTCGGTGGGTCTGCACGTGGACTTCTTCATACGCAGGCGTTTTTTGGACAGTGCATGAAGTGATGATTTGGAGCTAGAAAACATCTACAAAGTAACAAACACACCTGCGAAATAAAGGCATGTTGTAGTTTATGTTGTTGAGAACATACTACGTAATATCATGCAAACCTGATGATGTGTGTTGTAAGGTAGACTTCCTGTGCACAGTAGGTAACACTATGAGAAACAGACAATATGGAAGCATAGTGAGATTGTGTCTAAAACAAATTAATTTCCTAATTTTCATCAAGTCTATTTTTAGAAAAGGAAAGACTTTTAACCCACATGACCTGGTCAAAGTTTGATTGACATGTGTACTGTCAGGTGTGTAGAGACAATAAGTAACTGCAACTGGACACAGAAAAAGACTCATATATTTGAATGGAGAGTGTGAGCGAACCCACACCTTTTTGAACATTTACTGCTTCCACATAATTTTAGATACAAACTTCATTTGAACTTTAAATGAGTCACGAGACTTTGACCTACAAATCTTGAATTTACATGTTTTTTCTATCTTTTACTGTTTTTGAGATATTAGAGTGTGAGTTTTAAAGTCTTTTCTTGCTCCTCCTGTGATTTTATAATGAGTGTGTATTGCGGAATGTTTCACAGCACTGAGGGAGTGACATCACCAGGAGCAGTTGGAGAGGAGGATTTTAGAGAACGCTTCTTGTGAAATCTCCTCATAAATCCCATGACTTTGGCCAAATCTTACATTCAAAATCACATTTAAGTATGAATTTTCGTCACAAATCCATTGATACAGGTTTGAAAGTGGTCAGGCTTATAGTTTAGACGTCAGACGCCTCAGTTTGGCACAAAGTCCATGCCCAGAGATTGCTTCCCCATTGGTTTACATTGTAAGGTGTGATGTGGCACTGCAACTTTCAGGACTTACAAAATCTAAACCGTTCAAGTTATTACAAAGTTTTTAATAACTTTTGTTCAGCACAGTGTCATAAGTCAAGTATTAAACTTTGAAGCTGATACCATTAATGCCCTCGGAGGAGATAGCATTTATTGAAGGTCCAAAATTGGCATAAAGTCATACGTTCATGGGTGAATTGTATACTTCCTATTGAATTTAGGTCAGGAGTATGATTTGTAGGTCTTGATGAGACGAATATTTGAGTTTTGGTTTGATCTCTCTACGACATTCCTATCGGCTGTGGCGGCCATTTTAGTTACATAGGTGGCACTAGAGAGCACATTTTGGCACTTTGGGGGATAATTTTTACATTTTATCAAATTTTTCACCAGACCTGATGTGTGTGCCTAATTTGGTGAGTTTTTGAACATGTTTAGGGGGTCAAATTTAGGTCTGAAGTGGCGAGATAATAAAGAAAGAAAGAAAGAAAGAAAGAAAGAAAGAAACAGAAGAGACACAAGATCAGATACAAGATACAGCTTGAATTAAAGCTAATTAAAGCTGCAAGCAGCGTTGGTCGGGACCTCGCACTCTAGCCCGTCGGTAACATAAATTTAAGGGTCGTGTTTTGGGGGTTTGAAAATATGGTCACCCCAAACTAAAGAGCACCTGTCACATGAGCCATCAGACCCATGCAGCGCTTCCTCCTCCTGTTGTAAATAAATATTTAAATTGAAAGTAATTAAAGGTAAAATAGTGACAGTGTTTACTGTCCTCCCAAGAAAACTGACAGCATCACTTGTTTCAACAAACACTGAAGAATGACTTATCATGAAATTGTTAAATAATCCAATTACATTTTTAACTCAATGAGTAATAAATCATGAGAACATTGGCAACACTGGCTGTTATGTGCTTTCCAAAATTATTGTTTACAGCGTAAAATTACTTTGCAGGAAGCAGGAGGCTTTTCAAATGAAACAGAGGTAAATGAATACACTTAACCCTCAGGTTCAAGCTTAAGGACATTTTTTGCGACAGACTTGTTTGTCTCACTAAATTGTTTGGGGAAATCAATTAATCTATCAATCAATCAGTCTCTTTCATCAACAATCTGTCTGTCTATCTCTTTAACCTTCTTAATGTTTGTTTGGTCTCGATTCATTTCTCTGCTGATTATGATCACAGGATGTTTTGTTTCAGCTCAACAAGAAAATGTTTCCAATCAGTATCACTCCTGTGCTGACCTGTATGAGGTCTAGAGATGTTTCAGTTTTTAATCATAGTCAGTTGATTGTTTTTACTGCAGTTATAATTTCATTAATTAAATTAGCATCTGAAAGATAGATTTAAAAAACTCAAAGTAAAGAAAAATATCATACTACTTCTTTATATACTGCTTTCAAAAATACAAACAAACAGAATGTCATTTCTATTCTTATCTTCCTTTCCTCCGTCTTTTAATTGTGATTTAATAGTTTTGTTTTAAAATTGAACATGAAAACTTGTTTTAAAAGGGTTTTTAAATTATATATATTATATAATATTAGAATGCCATTTCTATCACAAAGCCTTTTCTATCAACCAACAAACAGGACAGAGTCCATTCTGTGATTGGCTGTTGCTTTGGTCTGAATGAGTGAACAGCCAATCACATGACTGGTTCTGTCCTGTAGAAAAAATGATGTAAAAACTGCAGGGATAAAATGAAAATGACATGGAATAAATGTACTTATGAAAAGAAATAACATTTCATAATAATGAGCTAAATCTTGAAAATGTATTGAATTATTTAACAATTTCATGGTCATATTACATATTTATCTGTATTTATGTATATGATTATTTATTTCTGAATATCTTATTTTCAAATATTGAACCCTTTGGGTCTTCATACATTAGTAGTTTCTGTACTCCTTTGACTGGTTCTCAATTTTTATTTTTGCAGATACTCATCCCACATAACAGAAATCCAGAAGTCTGATGATGCTTAAACTTCTACATGATAGATGCCTCTATAGTCAACAAATGTTATTGTTTTACTGCAAATATAATGTGTTCATCAGGAATTGAAAGATGTTTTCTATCAGCTGTTTCTCTGTTCACATTTAAATTAAATGTTTCCTCTTTCTCTGTAGAAATGTTCTCATGTCTGCATGTTTAATTTTAATTTTTTACTGTAATTAGTCTAGTCTTCATCTCTCAGATATACTGAACATGATAATCACGCAGGATGATTTTGAATTTTTGCACTGAGACATTTTAATGTGTAAATATAAATTTGTCAGCGCTGTCTGGTGGAAAAACTCTGTAAATGAAGAACTGTTACCAAATGAACTTTGACATGTTTTGTCATGTATTAACCATTATATTAATTATATATTGATTACTTTCCTATTAAACAGAATGTAAAACTGATACAGTAACAAATTCATGATTTTTAGTTTTCTGTAGCTTTAATGAATAAAAAAAAATATTATTTTTTGTTTGTAAATGTATATTTCTTTCTGTGTTTTTACTCTTATTATCATACAAAAATAAACAAAACTTCCATTAAACTTAAAGACAAACTGTTTCTTTCTGTGTCTGACTCTCAGCTGCAGTGGTGCTAAATAACTCACCATTTGTATTCAGTACAATTTAGAGATACTGGCACTTCAAGTTTTACAATTTTTTATATTTTAGACTTAACTTTTACATCTTTGAAAAAGGAGAAGTGCAGTGATCACTTTGCACCATGTATTATCCTACAAATAAAAAGAAGAAATTACATGTAATGAAATAGAAATTAAAGTCTGTTTAAAACTGTTTTTTTTAAATTATTGAGTTAGGTCTCAGATGGACCAAAGTTCTCACAGAAATTGATGAAAAGGTCATTTTTCCCGTCCATGATGGACCTGCTTCCAGCTGTATAAGGTGCTGATTCTGTTAGAAAAACACAACTTCAGTCAGTCATCTCATAGAACACATTATAGAACAAGTCCAGAGTCAACAGTATTTATATATATGAAATTTGTTTGGTGAAAGTGACATCAACTATGAAGTTACAGCAGCATCATGACCAATGGCTTTGATTGATAGTCAGATCAATTAATTGATTAGTATGTAAACCTCACTTTCAGTCGGGGCTGATAGAGCAGCTACAGTCAAAGTCAGAACCTCCTGATTAAACTCTACTGTTTGCATGTCAGAGTGAAAAGTGACGGAGCAGCGACCTCTAGTGACCTCTGTACTGATCACATGTCAGTCAGTCTCACAGTGGTGAAAACAGAAGGATCCACATGTGATTTACAAGATTTGTATCATTATTATTGGTCTGAAACTGGAATTGTTGATAGATTGGTAGATTTACCTCTGATGGAGGTGGACTTCCTTCCTCCTGAAAACCATTTAACACAGTGAGTGAAGATGATGATGATGATGATGATAATGATGTTGGGCCTCAAACCACGAGGTCACACAAAGAAGGCCCACATGTAACCTGTGAGGCCTGACCACAAGGTGCTTTATTCCTTTGTTTTCCCCGAGACAAAGGAATAGCGCCAAAAATGCTGCTTTCAGACAATGGGAGTCCATTGCAAACTCCATTTCCAAGGATGCTTTGCGATTTTCACACCTCAGCAGGGAGCAGTCAACATACAGTCTCATTGGCGGAGATGCTCCTGCACAGCGGAGCGTCCTGATGACGCAGCCATGATGTCACCGCCCCTTTAAAAACTGAACATGCCCTGAAGCACACGCCTTTCCCATGTCACTGAGCTAGGAGTAGCTGCTGTTCCTCTTGGAGTCAGCTGACTAAAGGGGGTACCCCAATCACGTGTTTTCCCCTCATCGAAGACTCCCCTCGCCGGACGAGACGAGACTTCGCCCGTGTTCACCCGAACACATTCCTGGATCCGAGAGAGACCGCTGCTGCAACCAGCGTCCTCAAATTCCCTCGAGACGGAAGTAACCGATTTACCTCTGATGGAGGTGGACTTCCTTCCTCCTGAAAACCATTTAACACAGTGAATGATGACAGAAACACATTTAGAGAGAAAACATGAAATTGTTGTAACATGATCCTTGTTTTATATTTTTCTGCTCTCTGTCATTTGTACCATGTGTGTTCTGTTACAGCTCTGTGAAAAACAGTAATTAATGTGTTTTAAACACTATATAGACAACAAATAAACAAATAACAAATAAATAAATAAATATAAAGCCCCACATGACAACCCCCAAACCAAACATGACAGGGTCAGTGCTGCGGGGTTTTATGCATGTTTTAATTATTTCTTGTTTGCAAGTTTTAGATTATTTATTGTGTGTTCTATTGCATTTGTTGTGTTTTTTAATAACCCTTTTCATCAGTTCTTGCTTCATTGGATTGTTGTGTTTTTATGGTATTGTGTTATAGCATGCAGTAGTGTTTTGTCGGAGACAGGCACTGACCTCTGTTAAAAATGGAGAGCGTAGCAGCACAGAGACTCAGGCAGGAGAGAAGGAATCACAGCAGGGAACCACCAAGAGCCTGACACAGAACAGCAAGGCCTTCTCCCCTGAACCCCAAGACCAGAAGACAACCCACCACAGGAGCCAAAGGCGCAGCAGCCCATGATCACTTAGTGTGAATACTCCAGCCCGGCGCTGCCACCCAGGAAAACTGTATGTATTTATCTCCATTGTTTTGCAGCAGACACTGGCAGGGCCAGCTGTGGGGCCAGGCAAGTGGTGGCAAATCAGGGTTGGTGTGTCTGCAGGATACTGGTGGTTATTTCCTGTTTCCCCCAGGACAGAGCACCAGTTAAACAGGAGCCAGGAACAGCCGTGTGTAAGAGGAGGGACCACACACCAAGGACGTCAGCTGCTGGCATTCCTGTTGTACTAGTGGCTCCACAGACTGAGAGACGCTGACAGTATTGGACTTGTAACAGAGTTCCCATTCACATTCATAACCTGCGTAATTTCCATGTCTCCATAAGACGTTACCAGAAGCTGGACAGACTATTTCAAGTAGTTGAAACATACATCCATGCAAGCAGCAGCAGCATGACATGTATTAATCTGCAGTAACTTAATGCGGCTCCAATACGGCTGAAAGTGATCAGGAAATGATCAAATAAAGGAAATACTTGAAAGTACAAACAGAGAGACAGGAGAGAAACTAAACCTCAAACTACAGAGATTCAAGTTGGCGAGATGTTACCCGAGGAAGTTGTTTGGAGGTGGGTTAGGCATGCTTTGACCCAACTCCGGAGATGGTCCAACTCTGGCGCCACTCAGCACAACTAGGCACGGTAAAACTGGTAATGGAAACACAAATCACCACGGCATGGTCACACTGGGTGCAGCTAAAATTGCCTAAAAGAAAAACGTATGTGGAGCATGTGATGTCAGCCTGAAGCCTGGCGCTGATGGTCTGGTGGAGGTGGGGTTGATAGATGCCAGTTATGTCGTGGAGGAAGACCAAGTGTTTGTAGTGCTGAAGCTGGCTGATCGACCAGACCTGACCCAGGATGAGCAAGGTCAGTTAGCAGCTCTGCTGCGCAAGTGGGAGGAAGGATTTCTTTGCCCACAAGGAAGACTTTTGGGGTTGAAAGACTGCATAGGCTACTCAACAGGTGATGCAGCCCCCTTATCCAAAAGGTGGCCCAAGGTGGCGTTGTCGGCATTTAAAATTTTAGGCTATGCTATATATATGCACCGTACTGGTTGCTGAAAGCGAGTCCAATTCAGAAAATATGAACCACAACAGAAACGTCTTAAAAAATGTTATTACAAAAAACCAAAGCAACAAAAAATTCCCAGTCTGTGTCCAATCATCAACTTTATGATTACAGACTACAGCTGACTATAAATACAGTAGGTCTGTTTTTACTGCATGTCTGATGAACCTGGATGTCCGGCCAAAAGAAGCGCCCCCTGTTTAGAGAAAACACGATCTTAAATGGAACATGATTTTTTAATCTGAGGACAGAATATGCATGGAGCTTATATTTGGTATATAGGCTCAGACACAGAGTGATTAAAGATAATCTCTGATCTGTTCTTTAGGTCTCCTAGGTCTCACTGTGTGCACATCGGAGTGAAAATTGATGGAGCAACGACCTTTGTATTGATCACATGACAGTCAGTCTCACAATGGTGAAGAAACTGCAGGATCCAAAAGATTTGTAATTTATAGTGTTAGACAAGTTAGTTTAGTATTAGCGACAGGTTGATCTGAAACTGGAGTCACACAGTCAGACAAACATATAAATAGAAACATGTGGGTGTTATTTACCTCTGACCCTGGTTGTCTACCTGGTGTTCCTGCTCCCTGCTAAGAATCATATACAGTTAGTGACAGTTTCATTTAAAACAAAAATGAACTGTTGCAAACATAACATCTTGCAGGATAAATAAAAAAAACATTAATATAATAAACACTAATATTTATTATTTTATTTTAATATAACACCATAATTCAAGGCTGCAGCAGATTTATACTTTGTCATTAAGAGCAAAACAGCCTCTGCTGGTGAGACACTGACACTCAGAGAATCTTAAAAAATACAGATGAAAATGACAAAGAAAGTCAAATAGAAAGCTCAAGATGAAGCAAACAGGTGTTGATGATTTACCTGAGCTCCTGCTGCTCCTGCTGCTCCTGCTGCTCCTGCTGCTCCTGCTGCTTGTTGAGGAGTTTCAGGTTTCATCAGCTCCTCAGCAACATCAAAACACTCGTTCAACTTTTTCTCATCCAAATAGACTGTGACTTTTTCAGTCAAGTCGTCTTTAATTTGTCTCCTAAAACTCTGTTTCAGTACATTTTTCTCTCCTCTTTTTGCAAACGAGAGGCAAAAATCTTTCTCATTGATTCACCATTCTCAGATTTGAAAAGTCATCCTGAAGTCAATGATAACCTCATACGTTCAACAACACAACTTGCACTAAAGAGTTCAGGCATCCCTGTTCAGCACAGACCTTTAATGGGGCATTTGAAGTGACATATTACTTGTGCCAGCACTTGTTTACATGCTGAAATGTCCATGTGGCTTGATGTATGTGAGGAAGACAAAACGACAATTGTAAATTCAGATTTCAGAACATAAAAACATTATTAGAGACACAATCTAACTTCTTTAGCACAACATTTTCTACAGCACAGACACAATTTCTGGTCTTCACTATCAAGGCTTTGAGAAAGTGAACAGCAATAAGTGAGGTGGCTTCTGGATCTGCTGCTTTTGAAATGTGAAGCATTTTGGAAAAATAGATTAAACACACCACATAGACCGCAGTGACTTGAGGAGTTTCCTTACAAGCTCAATCTAACTGTTATTATTAAGCTTTCATACAATTTATTGGAAATGAAACTGGAATTTGGATGATTTGTTTTGATTTAACCACAAGATGATGCCACAGTGTGTAAAGCAATCCCAGGTAGCGCTACAGGTGACAAGTCTCTTATTTGTCTCTTAACTGTGTCCACATTTCCCTCACTTGCATCTTTTCCTTTCATCTTAGCCCCTCCCACCGCGGGTGCATGGAGAGACACAAGGAAACCATGTGAGGAGAGAGGAATTAGAGAAATTAGGCTTTAGGTCCTTTATTGAAAAGGTCATCCTTTATTCAAGGGCATCATACTGTTAGGTGTTCTTAGAATATGTGAGGGGGACACTCAAATTCCTTAAAGTCATTGTCAGCATGAGTGCAGGGTGGGAAAATAAAGACTCTTCAGTCAAGATCTCTGTGTGCCACAAATGAAAGTTTATTGAAGCTCCAAGGGAAGATGGAAAAGCATCACTCTACACATCAAAGTTGGCTTTCAGTTCTCCCAACTCTGGGTTGGGAGCTGTATCAATAAAAGCCTTTTGCCCAGAGATGCCCCTACATCACCGGTTACTCCTTACTTGGACATTAAAGATAAGATGTTTCAACCACGAGGTATTACCTTGAAACTCTTGCACCAATCAAAACTGTTACTTTCTGAAGGGCTCACTCCTCATGCCTAAACCAAACCAACCAAACCAACGAAGGCAACGAGTACTAGCCAATCAGAGGCAGAGAAGGGTGGGTCTTGACTTTTCCATCCTAGGAAAAAAAATTGGCCACATTCTACGGCTTGGTGAAACTAAAATTGGGGTTGAAAGGGACAAGATTCGTCACTGTGGAAGAAATGCAGGAGGCTCTGAACACACTGACAAAAGATAACTACACAAAATGTCTCTAGGAATGGGAGAAGAGATGTGTGTCACATCTCAGGGAGACTTTGAAGGGGATAAGAGGGAATAATACTGAATAATTTATAATGAGAAATATGGCTGTTATTGACTGTGACCCCAAAACAAAACATCTGAACTGTCATGACCCCTCCTCTGTGACATCTGCCTGCCTGCTGTGAGTGTGTTTTTGTTATTTTCAGCCTTTTTAGTATGAGTGCTGTGTACTTGATGTATTTTGGTTTTATCTGTCTGTTAGTTCCCTTTACCCCCTTGCTCTCTCTCTCTCTCTCTCTCTTTCTCTGCACACCTGCCCATCATCTGGAATCAATACACCTATCAAGCCATCACCATTTCCGTACAAGAACCCTGCACTGACAGCCAGTCCCAACAGGACTGTTGTTTCATTCACAGCCTGCCAGCCAGCTGTGAGCTGTGAAGGTGTTTCTATCATAAAGCCTTAGGAAATTGCAAATTATTTTAACAATTTTTTCATTAACAAAATTGAACGATTAAGAGCTAGCATGGCTCCACCGCATAGCTCTCTGTCATATGCTTTGATTAAGAACAATATTATAAAGGAGAGGCAGTGCACATTTGAGTTCAAACAAGTACATGTAGATATGGTTAAAAACACCTTTCTAATGATATATCTCCAGGTATTGACAATATGGATAGCAAACTACTCAAAGCTGCAGCCAGTGTTATGACCCTTGGTCATTATTGTGTTTTTTGCCCCTGCTGGCCATCTGTATTTCTATTTTGACAATAACTGCTCTCTCTCTTCCTTACCCTTCTAGTGTGTGCATGTCTGATTACGTGCAGGTGGTGCTCCCTGATTGGCCTGGGTGCCGGGACAGCTGATTGGCCAGAACGGATGATTTAAACACCAGCTGATGCCGGCTCTCGCTCTCTCTCCCATGTCCAACAATGGAGGCCCATCCTACTAGTCGTGTGTGTGTGTGTGTGTGTGTGTGTGTGTGTGTGTGTGTGTGTGTGTGTGTGTGTGTGTGTGTGTGTGTGTGTCAGTCATGTATAGGAGTGGTAAAGTGCTGCAGATTCAATGTTGTACATTGTAAATATTTGCACAAACTGAGGTAGCAGTTTAATTCGCAGGAGTGAGAAGCCCTTTTTTTGTGTGAACCTTTTTTCTCCTGTTTTTCTTGAGAAGAGTTAGGTTATGCCTTGTCTTTTGTTTCTATTTTTGTTTTTCGATAGGGAAGTTTAGGGTGGGGGTTTAGTTTAGTTTCGGTTGTTGTTTTTGGCATTGCTCAGCTCCGAAGTTCTGCAAAATAAACTGCCACAGTGAACTTTGATGGTTGTCGGGCTGACCGTTCTTGGGCCTGGGAAGTGCGGGGGCTCTAAACATGTTATGTCCAGGTTTCCCCTAGACTAGGGACGTAACACCAGATATTTATCTATCCCTATATGTCATATTTTTAACAGATGTTTGACAAGCTCTGTGCCCTGCACTATGGAAAGAATCTAAAGTCATATAATTGCCAAAAGATAAAGTGGGCTGCATTCTGTTGGGCCAATTAGTCTACTCAGCAAAATATTGGAGAGGATCATTTACAACATGCATACACAGCTGGTCACTAAACTAACTCTGCTATAGTTCACATGACCTCAGGATTCCCTCTGCCAAGCCTCCTCCCGGAGTCCTCTCCCCAACCTCAGCCCAAACACCACCCAGCCACCATCTCACCATCCCTGCCTGTCTCAATAAAACACTTGTTTTCACCTTGCCTGCTTGTCTAGCATCTGAATGTGGGTTCAGCCTTAATACATGACAGTAAGCATATCCAAGCATAGCCAGACTCTGCGGGACGTAATGGACAGCCTCCGCAAGCTCTGCAGGAACGTGTCCAGCATCCAGAATAGACTAAACCCATATGCTAGCTCCACTCCCAGTCCACTGATCCCAGCTGCTCCAACTCCACCGTCTGTTAGGGAACCACAGGTTTCCTCTCCTAAATGGTATGATGGAAATTTGAGATTATGTCAATAATTCCTAATTCAAAGTGATCTTGTTTTCCAACAGCAGCAGTCTTACTCCACGATAAAATGCTTTCCTCATGGGCCTCCTCTGGGGAAACGCCCTGACCTGTGCGACAGCAGTGTGGGAGAAGCAGTCCTCCAGTTACCACGTCTTACTCTGCCTTCACCTTGGAGATTTGTAAGGTGACTGACCATCCAGTAGGGGTTAGGGATGCTTCCAAGAGACTTTCCTCCCTCTACCAAGGTCTCCAGAGTGTTGCAGAATACGCCATGGAGTTCCGAAAGGTGTCAGCAGAAAGTGGAGGGAATGAGGAGTCGCTCCAACCTGTATTTTTCCCTTGTCTGATTTAATTAAAGACAAATTAGTATCTTATCCTGAACCTGCTGAACTTGTTGATTGGAATTCCTTTGCCATTTGTGTGGATAACCGCCTCCATGAGCAGAAAAGAGAGAAGCAAGCGCTGCTTCCCCAGTGATTCTCCCTCTCAGTGAGCTTTTTGTGGTCAGTGTGTGAAACAGACAGCGTTTTTATACACAGAAAAGTCACTAGTTTGTACAAAGAGGACAAAAAATACAGATCTTCAGATTCAGAACTTGTTTCTGTTTGTTTCTGCTGACTGCAAACTTCAAACTTATTTCTGATGACTGCAAACTTCAAACTTGTTGTTTCCGCTGACTTCAAACTTCAAACTTATTTCTGATGACTGCAAACTTCAAACTTGTTGTTTCCGCTGACTTCAAACTTCAAACTTATTTCTGATGACTGCAAACTTCAAACTTGTTGTTTCCGCTTACTTCAAACTTGCAACTTATTTCTGATGACTGCAAACTTGAAACTTGTTGTTTCTGCTGACTGCAAACTTCAGGAAAGTTCAGGAAAGTTTGCAGTCAGCAGTTGTGATAAAGTCTCAATGACAGCCAAGATATCTGTCACTGAACTAACTTTTTTTTCTGAACAAAGGCTTAACTGAACATTTTCTGATTGCTTCCTTCAATTAGTTTGATTTCTGAATAAAAATATATATACAATATTAAAAATATATCGGTAAAAGTTGTCTTGAATACCCTCCCCATATTTATTATTTATAAACTGTATATAGATATTTGATAAATGGTTATAACTCTTGTTGGCATCCAGACGTGTTTGCTGCTGTATAAATGGATAATGAATGACAACATAGTAAAACTCAGTTATAATAATATAAAATATGTCTTCATAGGAGAAGTTATAATAAATACTGAGACTTAATAAAATGTCTTTATACCTCATAACTATATATTTTTTTGTTACCAATTGTTTTTATTGCCAAAGAAAAATCATAACAGAATTTGTTACAATAACAACACAAAATAACAAAGTAAAATAACATAATATATCCCACTATAACGTGAAGGGGGCAACAGATTTGAAACATTCCAGTAAAGTCCATACTAATAATGATCTGTCACAACACAATTGACAATAGAGCAGACAATTTTAAGGATTCTTCAAGCAATTAAGATAAACTACAGTTGCGTTCATGTTCTCAAATGAGCAGACTGAATACATATCTTCATAATTCATGATAATAAACTGTTAGACCGATACCATTCAACTTAACAGTTAGGAGATTGCTTGAACATTTACTGTGGTAATACTTATTCAATTAGTTTGCTGAAAAATCCATTATTGGACTGGATGTTTGAGATACTTATCACCCTGTAGCTAACAAAGGGTAATCCCTCCGTCCCTCCCACCCATGTGGCGCCCAGTTCCCTCACAGATGTCAGACAATGAGTGGATGCCTCTATTACTCCATTGAGGAAATGAAAACAGGGTACCTCCTATAAGAAGATCATAATTATGAAAAATGGGACTGTGATTATGTCACTTTAACTGAGAGTGAGTTGCTTTTTCTACAAAGTGCCAAGTTGTTAAAAGGAAAGACATAATAGGGCCCAGCTTGGATTTGAAGTGTTTAGGAGACAGGCTCGAATATGTTGGGTCTTATAAGCGATGTGGGGAGGCAAGGTTTTCCTCAAGAGCCCGCCATGAGACTGATGCATTGGGGTCTAACCAGATTGATAATGGGCACAACACAAAAGACCAAAAATACAACCTGAAGTTCGGGACAGTTAGTCCTTCTTCCTGTCTACCACGCTGCAGAGTTGTCAATTTTAGGCGAGGATGCTTGCCCTTCCAAATAAATTTAGAGATGAGACTGTGAATCTTGTCCCAGTATCCCTTGAGGATTTCAAATGCCCTGAAAGTTTTTAGTTGTAATTAAATATAGGGATGGAAAAATATCCACTCCCAGATATTTGAAGGACTTCACCACTGGAATGTGTGAAGGTATGGTTGAGGGGTCAAAAAATGAATTTAATGGAAGTAATGATGACTTAGACCACTTAATCTCATACTCTGACAAAGCACTAAATTCTTCGAAAGTATCCAGGACTTGAGGAATGGGGGTTAGGACACTATCTCAGTAAAGTAAAATATAATTTGCGAATAATGATATGTGGTGAGATGTGTTACAAAAAGTAATCTTTTGAGCTAATGGCTCAAGTGAAAGGGCAAATAATAAAGGTGATAGAACGCAAAATGTTCCCTGTAATGACCATAGCTGAGGGATTAGCATATAACGATTTTATCATCTTAATGAAATTTGGACCCAAGTGGAATCTGTCAAGTACATACCATAAATATTCCCACTCTAGGCGATCAAAAGCCTGTTTAGCATCTAAAGAAAGGACTGCACAAGATGAGGGAACATCCTGAGAGAAGTTGATCACATGGAGTAATCTACGTATGTTATCTGCCACTTGATGGGTTTTAATAAAACCAGACTGATCATGATGGTTTGGTCATATGTGTTTCAAGTCTGATGGCTAACACTTTGGCATATATTTTAATTTCGGCATTCAAAATTGACAAGGGCTTTTAATTGTTACAAAGGGTGGCGTCTTTGTTTGGTTTTAAAAGAACAGTGAGAACGGCAGAGTTAGTATCACTATTAAAAAATCCTCTATCAATAGAAGTAGTGATCATCTGTAACATAAATTTACCTAAGCGATTCCAAAACACCAGGTAAACTTCAGGAGGAATACCATCCCAACCTGGTGATTTGCCCTTTTTCATTAGTTGTGTGGCATTTTCGAGTTCCTCAAGGGAAATAGGGGCCTGTAGTTGATCAGACTCCTCCTGATTTAAGGTCAGGAGATTTAGGTTCTGAAAAAAAAAAATCACATCTATCTCTGTCTAGGGTAACTTCCGAAGAGTACAACCTTGCATAAAAATTTCTTAATTCACTATTTATTTCCTCGGGTTTGGAAACAATATTATACGAGTGACTAAACTTGATAGCGGAAATAGTAGAGAATTTGTCATCATGTCTCAATCTCTGAGCAAGAAGATGAAAATAATAATTTCTTCAAGTTTTATGAATGAGAAATTCGGCTCGACATCTAAGAAGAGAATCTGATTCTATACGTCTTACCTGAATATCTTGGTCTCTAATCTCACAAAATGTTTACTGTTGTTGCTTTTCCAATTCAAAAAGCTTTGATTCCAATTCATGAATTTTACTAAATCGAGTTTTATTAAGATGAGAAGCAAAAGATATGATAATGTTCCTAATGCACCCCCTTAATGCGTACCAAAATATCCGAGGATCATCCACAGTACCAGCATTCTCAGACACAAATTTGTCAAGTTCACACCTGAAATATTTACAATAATCAGTATTTTTTGAAAGAGTGATGTTGAATCGCCAGCGCGATGCTTTACCGGGTGAATTTCATAAAATAAATTTAACCAATAGGATAGAATAGTCAGACAAAGGAGAGGGAAGCATTGTTGCATCATATATTTCAGAGATTCCTGAGGAGATAAAAATATAGTCAATGCGTTAGTAGGATCTCTGTCTATTAGAGATAAAGCTGTACTGCCTAGCTGAAGGGTTAACCACTATATATGCATCTAGGAAATTAAATTCTGATATCATATGTGACAAAGAGGTTGAAGCTGATATTTGAGAATGAGAACGATGATCCTGTAAGACTGAGCAATCTAAATTAGGATCTAAGGCAGCATTCATATCCCCTCCTAAGATTAAAGCAAAATCCTGGAGTTCTGAAAGTGTCCCACATAGGTTATGAAAAAATTTGTGGTCAAATTTGTTAGGGGCGTAAACAGATAACTATATATTAAATGTTTATATGGTGCTCATGAATTGGGTAAAGTGATTATCCTTATGTTCAGTCAGCAGCTTCATCATGAAACCACTGATCCACACACATTAATATTACACTCGTTGTGTTCATATATATTAGACTGTGTGTATGTATTTATTTAATCTTCATTGTTGGACATCTCCTGGGATATTATACAGTATGTAAAGATTTATATGAGGTCAATATATTGTGCTGTGAGATGCTGGTGTGTTTACATACTGTAACGTTTGGTTTGTTGGTGTTTAATGTGTCTGAATAATTCCACAGAGGTCATATGGGTCATATAATGGATCAAAAATGAAATTATTCATTAATGTACCCTTAAACACCATCATCATCATTATCATCAT
Source organism: Thunnus thynnus (assembly GCF_963924715.1). Classification (NCBI taxonomy): domain Eukaryota; kingdom Metazoa; phylum Chordata; class Actinopteri; order Scombriformes; family Scombridae; genus Thunnus; species Thunnus thynnus. Next base: position 33,658,702 of record NC_089522.1, read on the forward strand.
CATTTTGCAAACACGGACAGAGAGAGAGAGAGAGAGAGAGAGAGATAGAAAGAGGAAGAGGAAGGAATGTTAATTTAAATGATCGTCAGCTTCCTGATTGATCAGACAGACATATAGAGGCAGTTCTCTGACAGTTTGATGATTTTCTGCATCAGGATCAAACTCAGAATGAATATCCACCATGTTCTGTTCTTCTGCTTCTTATCAGGTGAGGACTGATTACCTGACTGTGTCTGCAAAGCTGCAGCACAAACTGCTTCTGGACATTCATTGTGTTCATTTTAACAAATGTCAGATTTGTATCACACAAGTTTTCATGTTGCTGTCATGTTAATTAGTTTTCCTGTTGTTCTCTAAATTATTCTGTTACTAATTACAACATCTCTATAATCTAATCTTGTAATTTAACTAAACTAAATGTAATTTAACAAAACATATGAACCATCCATCATGAATATTTGTTGCTCATTAATGTGTTTGATATTAGAAAGTATGAAAGAAAAACATTGAAAAACAGACGTTACACAGAGACACTGTGACTACAACTGCAGCTACAAGTAGAACAACAGCAACTGCTGTACAGTCAGTGAAAACTTTGCTAATGGCTGCCTCTGTATCATCTCTGCTTCTCTGTGAACTGATGGATTAGCCCTCATTAATCTGCAGTCTGTTTACAGTAAGTCTACAATACACAAAGTATTGATCATCAGTATTCACTGTTCATCTTTCCAACAGCACTGCAGGATGGAAACACTGGACTCGTCAATGCAATAAGTGTTTTTGCTGGAGCTGAAGGAGGAAATGGTTCAATATATTGCTCCTTGACTTCATCTGGAAGCACCAAGTTCTTCTGTAAAGGAGAATGTAAAGAAGAAGACATTCTCATTAAAACAGATGATGTCACAGCTCAGAGTGGCAGATACAGCATCAGATATGAAGACGGATCTTCTGGAAGAAGAACTGTGACTGTGACCTTCACACAGCTGACCAAGTCAGACTCAGGACGGTACAGATTTGGTTTGGGTGGATCTTCGGTCCCAGATGCTTACTGTGAGTTTGACCTCATAGTTACAGATGGTGAGTTTCTACTGAAAGTCATAAAACCTGATATATTTACCATGTTCATCCCATTTAATGATTCTGAAACTTAAGAATAAATGAAGTCAGATAGAATTTAATTAAATTGTTGAAGAATGTGAGACGTTTATGATATATTGACTCAGTGTATCAATGTTGGATGAAATCATTACTCCAGCAGTCAGACTGGTTGAACTGGGCAGCTCCCAGTGTGACTCTGTGGATCTGTGTAAATGTGAAGCAGGAAATATTGTGATCAGACTGCAGCATCTTACAGGAAGTACAGACAGTAACTGTTGATTGTTCATCTTTTCAGAAGCAACATTGGATGACAACACTCATTTCACCCGTGCAGGAACTGTTGGAGGAGATATGACATATCCATGCATTGATTCTGTCAATTTAAGCAGGAAGTTCTTCTGTAAGGATGAATGTAAAAAAGAAGAAGACATCCTGGTTAAAACAGAAGAGAACAGAGCTCAGAATGGCAGATACAGCATTGAATATAGAGAAGGATCTGTATATGGACTGTATGTGACCATCACACAGCTGAAGAAGTCAGACACAGGACGGTACAGGTGTGGTTACGGCAGAGCTTCGTCTCCAGATTCATCTGAGACGTTCTCGATCTTTGTTGTAGATGGTGAGTTTTATATTTAATTTTCTGTTCACATTCTGTTCAATGAATATCAATTGTTAAATGGTTTAAATTACGAAAAGTTGTCATATTTTCATTTAAAATAAGAAAAAATTAATTTTGGGGGTGACCTGATAGCTGAGTGGTTATCACATGGACACTAACGCCCTGAGCAGCGAGTCCTCAGTTTGATTCCCAGCTGGCCGAACTGTCTGCTGCTGTCATATCTCCCCACATGTCCTGTCTCTCTCCACTATCACTATCAAATAAAGCCACAAAATGTCCAAACAATAATCTTAAAAAAATATGTTTTTTTGGGTCACAGCCAGAAGTTGATTTGTGACAACAAGAGGAGTGCTGAGGTTGGCAGAGTCATACTAGTTGTCCAACCTGGGACCTTTTCTATATTTCTATTAACATTAGGTAACATAGAGAAGAACGGTTCCTTAGGTTCCTCAGTTCAAGACATCATACTCTAAAATGTTTCTAAAGATGAAACTCATTTGTAGAGTCACAAAGTAATCTGATGTAAAATGTGTTGCCTTTATAATGTTAGTTTTTAAATTTACAACAATCAGTTTGTACGATTTTTAAAAACCTTTTCAGACATTTGTGCTTTTATGATTAATGTCAGAAAATCAACCTGTGGATGTTATTTTCTTACTCTTCTGTTATCAAAAATCAAATAACAAGACTTAATAATAATAGAACAAACTCACATAAAATAATCTTAATCATTTACTTCATTAACATATTTAATGCTGCGTATTTCTTGTGTATGTGATGGATGCTGTCAATATGATCTTTCTGTCTAGAGCAGCATCTCATTTCTCTGCATTATTGATTCAGTATCTGATTGTTTCAATGTGTTTTCATTGTTCACAGCTCCAACCACTTCAAAACCAAACTGGACTCTCCGACCTTTTCCAACATCAGTCCCATCAAACTCCACACCACCAACAACACAGAGTTCAATCTCCAGTTCAAGAAGCTTCACACCTTCATCATCTTTCCCTGAAACCACAGAGCAGTTTACAGGTACAGGACAGTTCATGTCTGTCCATCTGTCCATCACTGTCTCTCTGCAACAAAACGTCCTCTTAAAACAGTCAAATTCAGCATAACAACGTTGTCTAATAAGAATAACAAGATGGTCCAACATGTGTTTCAGCACATAAGACAGTTCAGCACCTAGAAGAAAACATTTCACTTTCAATTTTACAATAAATTTCCTTGTTATCTTCACGTCTAATGTTTAAACACATCCTACGTTTCTAATGATGTAAGATAATTATTAACATGTGATGTCAGCACATGACAAGTCAAGAAACATTCAGATCAAAGTCTGAGATGTTTTTTCAACAGGAAGATCTCATTTTTGATAAAGGTTTCCTGTGTAGTTTTCTCGTAAACAAGGTTATATTTATATTCAGTGTTACTCACCAAAACATGCTGAGAGTATCCTTTAGGTCCAACATAAGTGTTGAATATGTTTCCTCAATCATAAAATATTTGCAAAGCTGATTATATTAAGTATTTTAAATCTTGCATTGCTTGTGGTTCTTCTTCTCTCCTGCTTTTGTTGGTGCATTGCTGTGTTTTCAGGATTGTGTATCACGTCAACCACGTGTGCACAACGTAGATCCACACAGAAATACAAGCTACTTGTGGTCAAAAACTCCACAGGGAACCTTTAAGCTTCTAATACAAGACAAAAGATCCCAGACTTTTAAACTTCTACATATCTCTCTCTTTCTTCCTTCCCAACCAGACTCCCATGTCCCTCAACCAAGTTACTTCTTGCCTCCGGCTATAATCGTGCCTGTGGTTGTTGTGCTGTTGGCTGTTGTTCTGCTGCTCCTCTACAAACTGAAGACGAGGAGGAACTCTGGTTTGAACATCAGAGGAACCTCAGACAGCAGAAACATGGTGGTGAATTTCTATAACAATGTATGTCTCATTCAATTCAATTCAAAAATTCTTTATTCATCCCTCAAGGGGGAGGCACATTTGCAAACAAGTACACATATACAATTCATTCACACACATTTAAAAATCTACAAAATACAAATATGACAATGTCAGAAAGAGTTTAAACACACAAGGAATAATGGCAGTGGCCCTTGTTAACATGTTAACTCTTACTGTTGGCAGACATTTTATTTTTGCAGTTAGGAACAAACAATCTCATGGCTGCAACTACTTCACTACTGTGTACAAAGTATAATTAAATAAAATCACAGTTACTGTTAATAGACCTCTGGCCTGCCGAGTTGTTATCACTAAAATATCAACAAACAATTGAAGAACACAATATCTGGGCTGTTACCGTGGTTACTGCTATATTTTAGGTTTAATGTCATTCCTGTTTTATTTTCAGTTATCTTTCAGCAATGAGAAGCGTCCTTCTGTCAGCAATGAGAACTGTTCTCCAGTCTCCTCGTGTGAAGACAACATCTACCAGAGCCTGGATCCAGACAGCAGCGATCCGCACCAAAACTACTCTGCACTCGCAGCAAACAAATGATAATGTTTGGATTTGGATCTGGATTCTGTACTGTGCAGGTTAACATGTGGTGCAAAGTTCCATTTTTTTCCACTTTCTTTCTTCTTTTTGTTTAATCAGCAGATATTAACTATAAACATGCTATTTTTCACCTCTATGCTGATGATACACAACTGATCATGTTTCTTCTTACTTGCTTATTCTGAAATGTTCATTCTGTCTTCATAAATGTAGATGTTGTTTGATATTGTTCTTCTACCCTTTGGGCCAAATCTGTCTCCTAGAAATTAAATTCATATTTGACTAAATTGAATATTACAGAGCATTTAAAATGTCTTCAGACTCTTTTTTCACATTTTGTTATGTTGCAGTCGAATGCTAAAATCATTTAACCCTCCTATTGTGTTAGGGTCAAATTTAACTGGTTTTCATGTTTAGACGTGTGAAACATACTTTTAATTTTTCTGATCAAAACAAGGCTTCATTACATCTTCTACAATGGCCTACTGATTACATTTTCTTTTGTTAATGTACTTTAAATTTAATTGAATTTTAATTTTACAGCACAGACACCACTGAGCCTTTTTCACAATAACATCTGTACTGTCACTAAATCTCAATCTGTCATCAAACACAGTTCCCAAGTATTTGTACTCTGGACGAGTTCAACACTTACTGAAGTCAAGAATGATTGTTGGAACTGTCTGTGTGTTCTAGTGAGATTACTATTTCTTTAGTTTTGGACACATTTACATCCAAAAAAGATCTCAATCTTTAGACAGGACATGACTGCTGCTCCAGCAGCAATAAAAAGGTCTGTGTCCACCATAGTGAGTCATTTTACAGACAGTATGTGTGTACCGTATTTCCTCTAATACTGGCTGGTGGTCAATTAAAAGCCGGGTGGATAAACTCCTGATGCCTGTTATATAATGTGCATGCCAGTTAAGCATAAATAATAGTTACCTGGATGTAACTCCGGCTCTATGAGTACATGCGTAGCCCTCCAGCCAACCAGCACAGAGAGGGGAGGGGGACAGGGGAAAATGCGACATCGTCTTATAAGGGGATAACAGCTCATATTTCAATAATACTGATGGCAGCGACACAACATCAAGATGAGTTACCAAGGTAACCAGAGTAACTTGGCTAAACTGGTGCACATAAATCTATGAGCATGCTAAAGCTAAGGGCCAGGTACCCTCAGTAGTTGAGGTAAATAACTATTAAATTACTATTAGGGGAAATACGGTAATTTGAAAGTGTCTGACTCTGGTGCCTCCTGGTGGTCGTATTGAAAAAGACATTTACACACAGAGAAGTTTAACATTTGATTCAAATTGTTCAGAACGCTGCAGATTCTTAATCTGAGCTGCTCATTTTTGTACCTTTTCCTGTTTGACATCACATGTTGCTTCACATGTTTTCTGACCTGTAATCATTATTTGTCACTTTATAATGTGATATTTATGAGAAGCTTTTAATGAGGTTTATCAAAACTACTTTACAGCAAGAAGTATGGCGATCCCGCCTTCTGTTGTTATGCACCAAGGATTTGGAACATGCTCCCTCCTCATATTAGACAAGCGACCTCGGTTGACAGTTTTATGAAGCCCCTTACGAAAAAATCACATGTGAAATTCAGCCTTTCACATGTGAACTGAGACATTTCACATGTGATGTTGTGATTTCACATGTGAACTTAAAATTCACATGTGGAAATCACATGTGTATCTTAAAATTCACATGTGAAAAAGACAACATGTTTTCAGCTTTACATGTGATTGCAAACTTTACATGTGAAAAAGATAATGTCACATGTTAAGTGAAACATTTCACATGATGTTGTGGTTTCACATGTGAACCTAAGTTTCACATTTGGAAATCACATGTGTATCTCAAATTCATGTAAAAAAAAAAAGTTTTTAATTTTATATCTGAATACAAACTTAACATGTGAAAGGGATAAAGTGATGTGTGAAATGAAACATTCACATGTGATGTTGTGATTTCACATGTGATAAAAGACATGTTTTGAATGCAAACTTTTATATGTGAAAATCAACATTTCCTATGTGAACTGATACATCTCACAGATTGATTTCACATGTAAACTCAAGACCTTTCCCTTCCATATAAACTGAGACATTTCACATGCGACATGATTTAGAATGTTATAAAAAACGTGTCAAGTTTCAAGAGGAATTTAGATTTTTGGATTGAAAAGGTACTCTTTGTAAAATGTTCTCTTCCTGGACATTTTGCTAACGCCACCTAAGTGTATTGAGTGTATTAATAAAAGTATTGAGCCAAGGAGCTCGCGCTTCCCGCCCATACACTCTGGGTTCCCCATGCTGCCTTCAGGACCTCACGGAAATATTACAGTTATCGAGTGTAATACATAAATGATCATAAACGTAAAAGACAACGGTCTCACAAACGCATGTATTACTATAATATGTGAGATGTCGCATTTATAGGCTGTACATAACGTATCTCATGTCTGTTTCTGATGTTCACTAAGGAGCAATAGGGTAGGTTTATTTTTGTAATACCGTTTATATATTCCGTAGTTACATGTCTGACCTATTTTTTTCATTTCATTTAATCCATATTAAGTTAGTAAAATCTGCACCCAAAAATACTTTACATAACACGTGTATTATCCTCTGTAAGCAAACGTGAGACAAGCTTTTGATGAAGACAAATCTTGGATGGTGCACATGAATGCATCATCATCTTTGACCGTTGGAAGCAGATTGACGTCACAGACGAAGACAGAGAAATGGATCGGGACGCAGTGATTTATCGATTCGACGACGACCAAATCAGTATATTTAAAGAAAAATGTGTATCAAAGAAGAAAATGCTGAATGACTCTGACATGATTGGGCTGTTGGAGCGCAGCTTCACCGACAAGGGGAGGATGGCGAAAATACCCAGCAACGGTAAGTTACTAGCAGTGAGTGGTGAGTAACTGTTAACTTAAAACTAGCTTAACGCTAACGGTACTTTGACACCATGCCAGCTAGCTAGTTAGATGCTAATAGTTGTAACATTAAGTCGTATGCTTTTATAAGTACATAAATTTGTTGTTTTGTCACGTTTTTTGCCACGTTTAATTGCTTGTTCGGTGAAATCATTCGTTGCATAGCTTCATCTGTGAATTTAGCACGGTGTAACGTTATGTCGACGTTAACTTTAAGTTACTCCGTGATTCGCACAACGTTATCATTAACGTACAGATTCGAAGTACCATTGAAGAACCTCAGAAGGAAAATCAAAAGGCATTTTTTAACTTAACCTACCTGTTATCCAGCAGCAGAAATTATTTCTTCCACCTCAGTATACTCTCTGTCTCTGTCTGTCTCTGTCTCTCTCTCTCTTCTTTCTTTTGAGTATATAAATATAATAGTGTCTCAACTCAACCGGTCAAGGCAGATGGCGTCCACCTAGAGTCCGCTGCTGCTGTATGTAGTTATAGTTTTTAAATGCATGATCGCAAACGTGATCATTTATGACGTGAGATACAGTTGAGTTATGATTAATTATGAGTTATTAATTATGAGTCTTAAAGCTGAAGAACCTTAAAGTGTTGCTGACGGCTGATAGCTGCTCCAACTGACTCCCATTCAAAAAGCCTCAACTTCTCTCTAGAAATACGAAGTCAGTCATTGTTTTCAGGGAGCCTTTATGGTCTGAATCTCTAAATTCATTGACAGTTGGCTCCAGGAGTCACACTGAGTCAGACTGTTGTCACAATATTTCACTAAGTTTAATGTTACTTGATGACGATACCTGCAACAGAATTGGCACTAAAGAATTGTTTGCTTATTTTTTGACAGCACAATTTTAAACATCCACAAAATGTGAACAAGTGAACACGTGCTCCATTGTGCATTTATTTCTGAAATGACTACAAACTTGCAAACATTTTACATTTCAAATAAAAGTCAATGGAAACTGAAATGTATTACAAGAAATCTACAACATGACCTGTCTCTCAAAATGATGTAACATAGATGAAGGCAATAAAGCCTGGGATCTGCATGTTTCAGGCTTGATCAGTTTTACTGTTTTTATAAAATTGGAGTAATGTTGCCTTTGTGCTGTAAGCTGTGGTGCAGTGTGGCTCTTTTAAAACACCTCGCAACATCTACAAATTTTGTATCAGGATTTGACTCAGACTTTGGTTTATAGATCTAGTGCTACTGCTAATTGTTTTTAGATGTATGACGTGAAAATGCAAATGTGTGTTTAGTTTAGTCTGATGGAATCCATCCTGAATACAGTGAAGGCCTAAAGTTTCATTTTTGTACAATAAACTATGTGTTAATGTAGCTCTGAACAACAGTTCCTTTGTTGTGGTAGCATCTTACTTTACACTTAAAAAATTAACCAAAGTCAAAGCTTCCTAATTTCCCAAACCCTTTATGTGCTACAAGTATATAGTTCATTATTTTAAAGGCCAAGTTATGTCCTAAAACAGGTGGGCACTGATGTTTCAGGAAGTATGACTGAGACAGGGGGGAATAGTGCATTTTCTGCAATAGTGCATTTGTTATTATTAGTAATGAATTTAATAAGATCCACCAGGATAGCATGACTTTTTTATGATTAACATTTTATTGAAATTTCAGATGGTGCACAATACAAGCATATATGTTGATAAGGATGGTTAGACATCCAGCAGCATCAGTGTTTATACTAGTATGGAAAGTGTGAGGATATCCGCAGTACATATTGTCCACTATCAAAGAGAAACAAAGACAGACCACAGAGGCAAAGAAGCAAACCGCCAAACCAACAGAAACAGAACTGAGAAAACAAAAAACAAAACAAAACAAAAAAACCCCACATGAAACAAAACTATATCATAGCACGTTGCATATTCAGCGATACTGGGCACAGCGTTGATAATGAAGGGGCACTAATATGAACCCCCACCATAGATGAAGAAAAGGCTGACATGCAAGGAACCGAGGTAGTGATACTGAGAGGTACATGTAAACTTCTGGGACCCTGTGCCCCATCCTGTCATGTCCCTTAGTCCTACCCCCTAATGGCAGCTAGGTAACGTTCCCATTTCAGATTGAAACTCTCCACCCTATTCATGAGTCTGTATGACAAGCCTTCCAGTGCTGCTAGCCTACCCAACTGGTTGTGCCATAGATTGATAGAGGGGGGTAATAATAAGTGTACGGCCCAGCATCAATGCAGTCTGTACCCATTCTGCATCATGGGATGGAAGGTCCTCGAGTAAGGAGGGGTCAGGATGACATGACTTTAAAACCAGCAGATTTTTTAACTTTCACATCCTCAAATGTAAGATCACATTTTTTCAGTGGAAAATGCCCAGAAAGAGGAAACATGCTGACAGATAATCTATATAAATATCTATCTACATCTGTATAAACCAGATATCCCTGAAGCTTTCTGCTTCTGTCAGCATCTTTCCTCTTTCTGGGTATTTCCCACTGAAAAAATGTGATCTTACATTTGAGGATATTCGTAGCTCTTTGAGTCTTGCATATGACCCCTGAAGGGCACGTCAGATACAATATCTTTTTATTTGGTTTTATTCATTTTTTTATCTTTATTTAATCAACCTGGTTAAATAAACCAACCAACCTGGTTAAATAAAGGAGGAACTGTGCTACCCTCCAACACATCTGTCAGGCTTTCACGTGTGCAGAAATTCACTACCACTGATTGTGAAACAAAAACTGGTGGTTTTAACAGAATATGTACAAGCTGGAGGTACTGGAATATGTTGCGAGGTTACATACATTCAATTTTCCCCCACATAAGCTTTGTGTCATAAACTGCCAGGTCCATTATTAGAAATAAACAGACGTTTGTGGGTAAATAGAACAGATTTTGTCAGTTTGTCCGTCAATCACATCACATGTTGTTTTCAGCATCAGTGAGCTGGAGTTTTATCAGCACAGACAGCAACAATACAACACAGTGGCTGCATCCCAAGTCTCTTAAATTGCATCCACGTTTCCCTCACTTGCGTCTTTTCCTTGCGTCTTAGTCCTTCCTGCTGTGGATGCAAGGAGAGACACAAGGAAACCAAGCGAGGAGAGAAGAAACGAGGAAAATTGTTTTGAGAGACATGAGATGTCCTCTCCTCTAAAGCGTCACATGAAGCAACGTCCGTTTCTGATGACGGCGACAGCTGATCACAGCTGGATCAGCTGTCAGTCGGCTTTAACAGCTGTTGAAACTTCTGATGGAGTTTGTGTCTGCACACTGCACTGTGTTAATACTAATAAAGGTTCACAGTTATCACCGCTAGAGCAGCTGTTTCCTCTCTGCAGCCTGTTACCTGTTCAACAAACACTTAAATAAAAACCTGCATTCTGCATTTATACTGTGTCCTGCTCAGATGGACAGGAACCATTTCTACTGACAGAATGCGTTTATACTATTTATTGATTATTTGCATCTGTATTTTTTGATAATCCTGATAGTGAATTCATCATTCAATAACCCAGAATATGATCAGGGTATCTTCTGAACACTGAAAAATATGTATTTGGCTAAATGTTTCAGGACAAATTTTCAGCCTCACATGTGACTGAATGGAAATGACGATAAATGATGTAAAATATAAATGTGTTTAACTGTTATTATGGATCAAATTAAAGTCAGGAAGAGTCTGTCTGTCAGCAAGAAACAGTTTAATGGAGGAAATAACATCATGAAAAAAAATCTTTCTAATAAATGAAGAAAGTTGTTTATGGTTGTTTTGTTGATCAGACCGACAATTAACAGACTTTTAACTATATGATGAATCAGAAAACAAATAAAACATAAAACTTGGGAATGATACACTTAAATTAAATCTGTAATCTGTCTCCTCTTCAGTATGAAACTGCAGTGATGTATCAAATCAGTCTGATCAGCTGCAGCGTCCAATCAACAACTGATATCCAATAAGGGGGCGTGTCAGCCCGTAAAAGACTTCCGTGAAGGCTGCTCTCGTGTTTCCTCGTTCCTCAGAGACCCCTCCTCGCTCCTTGCTCCTAGGAGCAGAATAAGAGACTTGGGACGCCTGTCAAAATGGCGCATCAGGAAGAACTTCCAGTTCAGGTGAGGGGCAAGGAGCGAGGAGACATAAATTAAGAGACTTGAGATGTATCCAGTGTGTGTATGTGTGTGTGTGTGTGTTTGTGTCTTCTTGGTTTACAACAGCGGTTGGCAACCAGCTTATTAGGTGTAAACTGGTCGAGGGTGCTGACATTCACTAAACTTTTATATTAAATTCTTATTTCTTATTGCTTCTTTCAATTTGTTTGAATATCTATTGGTAACACTTGACTTTAACATCGTTCCCATTTATCATTAATAAGTTTTATATTGATATTTAATAAATGTTATAACTCCTGTTGGAACCCAAAGTGTTTGCTGCTGTATAAACTGATAATGAATGACAATATAGTAAAACTCTGTTATAATAACATAAAATATGTCTTCATAGGAGAAGTTATAATAAATACTGAGAATTAATAAAATATCTTTCTACCTTATAACTATATATTAAATGTTTATATGTTGCTCATAAATGGGGTAAAGTGATTATTCTTATCTTCAGTCAGCAGCTTCATCATGAAACCACTGATCTACACACATTAATATTACACTTGTGTTCATATATGTTAGACTGTGTGTATGTATTTATTTAATCTTCATTGTTGGATATCTCCTGGGATATTATACAGTATGTAAAGATTTTTATAAGGTCAATATATTGTGCTGTGAGATGCTGGTGTGTTTACATACTGGAACGTTTGGTTTGTTGGTGTTTAATGTGTCTGAATAATTCCACAGAGGTCATATAGGTCAAATAATGGGGTTGAAAATAAAATTATTAATTCATTAATTTACCCTTAACCTCCATCATCATCATGTTGCAAACAGAGCAAGAGAGAGAGAGAAAGAGGAAGAGGAAGGAATGTTAACTTAAAGCATCTTCAGCTTCCTGATTGATCAGACAGACATATAGAGGCAGTTCTCTGACAGTTTGATGATTTTCTGCATCAGGATCAAACTCAGAATGAATATCCACCATGTTCTGTTCTTCTGCTTCTTATCAGGTGAGGACTGATTACCTGACTGTGTCTGTAAAGCTGCAGCACAAACTGCTTTTGGACATTCATTGTGTTCATTTTAACAAATGTCAGATTTGTATCACTTAGTTTTAATGTTGCTGTCATGTTAATTAGTTTTCCTGTCGTTCTCTAAATGATTCTGTTACTAATTACAACATCTCTGTAATCTAATCTTGTAATTTAACTAAATTGAATGTAATCTAAGAAAACATATGAACCATCCATCATGAATATTTGTTGCTCATTAATGTGTTTGATATTAGAAAGTATGAAAGAAAAACATTGAAAAACAGACGTTACACAGAGACACTGTGACAACAACTGCAGCTACAAGTAGAACAACAGCAACTGCTGTACAGTCAGTGAAAACTTTGCTAATGGCTGCCTCTGTATCATCTCTGCTTCTCTGTGAACTGATGGATTAGCCCTCATTAATCTGCAGTCTGTTTACAGTAAGTCTACAATACACAAAGTATTGATCATCAGTATTCACTGTTCATCTTTCCAACAGCACTGCAGGATGGAAACACTGGACTCGTCAATGCAATAAACCTTTTTGCTGGAGCTGAAGGAGGAAGTGGTTCAATTATTTGCCACTTGACTTCATCTGGAAGCACCAAGTTCTTCTGTAAAGGAGAATGTAAAGAAGAAGACATTCTCATTGAAACAGATGGTGTAACAGCTCAGAGTGGCAGATACAGCATCAGATATAAAGACGGATCTTCTGGAAGAAGATCTGTGACTGTGACCTTCACACAGCTGACCAAGTCAGACTCAGGACGGTACAGATGTGGTTTGGGTGGATCTTCGGTCCCAGATTCTTACACTGACTTTGATGTCAGTTACAGATGGTGAGTTTCTACTGAAAGTCATAAAACCTGATATATTTACTATGTTCATCCCATTTAATGATTTTAAAATATAATAATAATAATAATAATAATGTTATTTATATAGTAAAAACAAGTTTACAAAGTCCTTCACAGACATAAAACAAAATACACAATGCAATTACATATAGAAAAGTTACAAGACAATAAGAAATGGAAACAAAAGGTAAAGGTAATAAATAAATAAATAAAAAATATTTTAAAAACCCTCTAATTAAATGCACTTATATAAAAATTAGTTTTTAAAAGAGTTTTAAAAGAGGACACTGAGGTAGCTTGTCCGATTTCCAGGGGAAGGTTGTTTCACAATTGGGGAGCTCTAACAGCAAATGCCCTTCTACCCCCTGACTCAAGCTTTGCCCTGGGGACTGAGAGCAACAGCTGGTCCACAGATCTTAGAGAACAAGCTGGGGTGTAAGGGATGAGAAGGTCAGTGATATAAGATGGGGCTAGGCCGTTCATAGATTTAAAAACAAGCAGTAAAATTTTAAAATCAATTCTAAAAACCACAGGTAACCAGTGCAATGAGGTGAGAACAGGAGAAATGTGATCATATTTTTAGCCCTTGTAAGAACCCTAGCCGCAGTATTCTGTACAAGCTGTAGGTGGTTGATTGATTTTAGGGGCAGTCCAGCAAATAAGGAGTTGCAGTAATCTAAATGACTAGAGACAAAAGCATGAATGAGTATTTCAGCATCACTGAAAGAAAGAAAAGATCTAATCTTTGCAATGTTCCTGATTTGAGTGATATCTGATTTGGTGATTTTGGTAAAATGTTTTGAAAAATTCAAGTCAAAGATTACACCCAGATTTCTGGCCTCATGGGTGCACTGCAAACCCTGGGAAAATAAGGTCTTTCTAGTCCCTGTGTGCTCTGGGCCCAAACACCATCACTTCAGTTTTTGTCATTATTGAGCATTAAGAAATTATTGGACATCCAAGATCTAATACTACGAGACACGTTGTGAGTGAGGTAAGTGAGGTAATGTCTGATGGATTTATGGATAGATATATCTGTGTATTGTCTGCATAAAAATGGAAGGAAATATTGGAGTTTCAAATGACTTGACCCAGTGGTAACATGTAAATGGAAAACAGTAAAGGGCCAAGAACTGATCCTTGAGGAATGCCGCAGCTGATAATTGAGAATTTGGAAGAGACATTTCTAATTGAAACAGAGAACGTTCTGTCACTCAAATAAGACTTAAACCAGTCTAGAGCAGTACCAGTCATGCCTATGCAGTTTTCTAGTCCATTAATTAATATTCCATGATTGACTGTGTCAAATGCTGCGGAAAGGTCCAAAAGTACCAGAACACTACAGCGGCCAGCATCCGAATTCATTCATTCTAATGTTGTTTAAAACTTTTAAAAGTGCAGTTTCTTTACTATGATGAGTGCAAAAACTGGACTGAAACTTTTCAAAGAGAGAGTGGTCATTCATAAAAGAAATAAGCTGAGAGTAAACCACTTTCTCCACCTTGGCGAGAAAGGGTAATTTGGATATGGGTCTAAAATTATTTAGATTAGTGGTGTCAAGATTTGATTTTTTGAGAAGGGGGTGAACAACAGCAGATTTAAAAATCTGAGGTACAAGCTCTGAAGATAGAGATTTGTTAAAAATTGCTAAAATATCTGAGGATAAAATGGCAGAAACCTCCTTTAAAAATCTAGTGGGTAAAACATCAGAGGGAGAGGTGGAAGATTTCATGCCGTTGAGTAAATCTGACTGGGATATCTGATAAAAAGAATTTAAAATCTGATGCACCTCACAGTGTGGTAAAATATCAATTCAATCAATCAATCAATTTTTATTTATATAGCGCCATATCACAACAGAAGTCATCTCAAGGCACTTTTCACATAGAGCAGGTCAAGACCGTACTCTTTAATATACAGAGACCCAACAATTCCCCCATGAGCAAGCACTTGGCGACAGCGGTAAGGAAAAACTCCCCTTTAACGGGTAGAAACTTCAAGCAGACCCCGGCTCTTGGTGGGCGGCCATCTGCTTTGACCGGTTGGGTTGAGAGAGAGAAAGAGAGAGGGAAAGGGGGAGGGGGGACAGAAGAAAAAAAAATCACAACAACAACAACAACAACAACAAGCACGAGCAGCAACAGCCAGGGAAGGATGCCATCAGGACTGTGAAGGACCGCGAAGGTTCGGCCTGGGACTCAGCTTTTCCTGTGAGATGAGAAAGCACAAAAAAAAACTCCGGGGAAGAAGCAAAGTTAGTGACATGCATTGATGTTACATGAATGCATACAGATGGAGAGGAGGAGGGGGAGGAGAGAGGAGCTCAGTGCATCATGGGAAGTCCCCCAGCAGTCTAGGCCTATAGCAGCATAACTAAGGGCTGATCCAAGGCGAGCCTGGTCGGCCCTAACTATAAGCTTTATCAAAAAGGAAAGTTTTAAGCCTACTCTTAAACATAGAGAGTGTCTGCACCCCGGACTGAATCTGGTAGATGGTTCCATAGAAGAGGAGCCTGATAGCTGAAGGCTCTGCCTCCCATTCTTCTTTTAAAGACTGTAGGGACCACCAGTAAGCTGCATACTGGGAGCGCAGTGTTCTAGTGGGATAATACGGTATTATGAGCTCTTCAAGATATGATGGTGCCTGACCATTAAGGGCTTTGTAAGTTAGGAGAAGGATTTTAAATTCTATTCTAGATTTTACAGGAAGCCAATGTAGTGAAGCTAAAATGGGAGAAATGTGGTCTCTTTTTCTAGTTTTAGTCAGAACACGTGCAGCTGCATTCTGGACCAGCTGGAGAGTCTTTAGAGACTTGTTAGGGCAGCCTGATAATAAGGAATTGCAATAATCCAGCCTAGAAGTAACAAATGCGTGAACTAGTTTTTCCTGCATCTTTTAGGGACAGGATGTGCCTGATTTTTGCGATATTACGTAAGTGAAAAAAAGGCAGTCCTTGAAATTTGATTTATGTGGGAGTTAAAGGACATATCCTGATCAAAGATAACTCCCAGATTCCTTATGGTGGTGCTGGAGGCCAGGGTAATGCCATCCAGAGTAGCTATATCATTAGATAATGTGTTGTTTCTAGTATATATTTTCAGAGCAAATAAATTCAGAAAGATGGTTTTCAAAGTCAAGTATTTAAGAGCAATAAATTCAGTGTTTTTCAATTTGAACACTAACTATTTAGTTGCTGATATAATTCAAATTATTATGGAAATGATTTACTTCCATAACAATGCTGCTTCCACAAGTTTCCTCTCCATAGTGAGGCTGGATATGTAATCTACACAAACGTGACTAGAGGTCACTGCTGCATAAACTTTTACTCAGAATAATAACGACTGTCAGTGCTTTCAACTTTTCCTCCACCATTCATGACATATTTCAATATTTTTACTTTTTACTCCACTATATTTATCTCATGTCTGGAGTTTCTAGTCATGTGAAAGATTCACACTCTCATTTGTTTTTACATATAAGTGTGAAAAAAAAAAATCAAATCTCATATCTCTTGTGATATTTTCATTATTAATGTCACTATTTAATTCCAAATCCTTCAAAATTGTAGATTTAAGATTTTTGACCCAAAACATGAAACATGATCAGTCTCCACCACCTCAGAAATCTGAATGCAGCGCTTCTACATGTAATAGAATAATTAACTTTACAGTATTAATACTCAAGTAGAAGATTTCATTTGTCACATTTACTGTTTAAACAACCACCCAAGTGTTTTATACAGTGATGGCTACAGATAAGATGTGACGTCTGACCAACCGAGTGCATCAGAACTGGTTAATTTGTTGCTCACTTTTAAATAAAATAATCAGGATTCAGTTATGTTATTACAATGTCTTTCATCCAGTCACCTTCACATCACACGTGTACAAGCGTGTACACACAAAGCCAGAAATATGCAGACACATTCTATTCACCTGATTTATAAAGCTGTTCATACTTTCTGAGGAAGATAAAGTTCGTGTGCAGTAAGATGTTGCAAATCTTTTACTAGTCTGTTGTAACTAGTGCAACATTCTTCACTGCTACTGTATCTGCTGAGGCTGAATCGCAGCCAAGGAAACTAAACTCAACAAACTGATGAGGACAGCAGGCTCTGTGATGGGAACCTCTCTGTCAAACATCCTGGAGAACGTCTCTCAGCCCGTCATGACCGACTGCTGAGAAAGAGGAGAACTTTCAACATGAGACTGATTCAGTTCCATCACATGAACTCACGGCAGAAATGCTGCAATGTAGAAAGTATTGTGTATATTTTTGTGCTGTCTGGCATCATTGCACTACTAACATGAACATTAGTTTCCTATGTTGAATCTTCATAAGCACTACAGAATGGAGCTGTGTAGTCTTGTTAACGTTTACAGAACAAAACTACACACACACACACACACACACACACACACACACACACACACAAGAATGTACAGTTAAATCTGTTAATTCTGTTTGTAGGAGCCATTTTCTTGTTTTGGAGGTAAATTGAGAAATGATCAGCTTCAGATGTTGCTGATTTGTGTGAGAGGCATACAATTTTTTGTCGGATTATTTTGTTTTTATCCCTTTGTGGACTATTGTGAACAACAGTAGTGAGCTGTAAAGAGTTGTATAATGAAACTGAACTTTGTGAAGCAGCTGCTGCAACATTGCAATCTCCTTTTGGCATCTTGAACTTCCTGTTTGGCAGCTGAATGTTTTTGAACTCTGGACATGACACTCCAGTTTATTTTAATTAGAATTCTAACATTTTTAAAGATTTTAAAATTCATCCAATGTGCAATTTAACATCTCATGATAATCTACACAGGTAAGCAGTCAGGAGCTTTCTGACTACCTCGGCCTACTCCATCTGCCCGAGCCAGTGAGGAGGACGCTCTTGGACTTTGGATATCCTGGAGTAATTCCTGTTTACAGTACATCTTGGTAACCTCAATGCTAAATATATCTGAGATTAATTACTGCTTTGGAGCGATAATACTGACAGATCACGAACATAAGATTCAAGGTGATTAGCCTGACTTTGTAACAATGGACGTACTCAAAGACATGTGGACACAGCATTTGGCACTCTTGGACTTTGGATATCCTGGAGTAATTCCTGTTTACAGTACATCTTGGTAACCTCAATGCTAAATATATTTGAGATTAATTACTGCTTTTGAGTGATAATACTGACAGATCACAAACGTAAGATTCATGGTGATTAGCCTGACTTTGTAACAATGGACATGTTAAAAAGGACATGGTTGATAATCATGCCCCCATTGGGAATTTCACAGTTAGAAAAAGAAAAGCCTCTTGGATTGATGAAGAACTGAAAGCCTTGATGGCCTAGATGCATAAAATGAAATTGGTGTCAATTAAGTCTGGCAACACTATACTCAGAAAAGCAAGAGACAAAAATAAATACAATAGGATAAATAAAATGAAACATGATGGAAAGAAGCTGTTGAAAACTCTAAATAATATAATGGGTTGATCTGGGAATAAAACACCCTCCTTCATAGAAACAGCACCTTCATTACTAAACCTCAAGATATCGCTAAATTTGTCAATTAATATAATGTGGGAAAGATAAAGAAACTAAATCATAAAATGACAGTTTCAGATAGCAAACTTACAAAACAATGAATCAATGACCAACTTATGAAAAATTGAGGTTGTAAATTTGATTTCCACCCAGTCTTACATTATTTTTCTGTAAATAAACTTAATCCTGAATTTCAGCATGCCTACAAGAAGAGTCACTCCACTAGCACAGCTTTTATGCAGATGACTGGTCAGTGGAGTTAATGATATAGACGGGAAAGGATTGTGGGTGCTGTGCTACTTGATTTTTATCATTATCACTTGATCCTGAAATGCTCTTAATGAAACTTGCTGCTTATAGTTTCAATTCTTGGACCCTTAACTGGATGAAGAGCTACTTATCTAATAAAATACAAATTATTTTTTTTAATGATGGTGTCATGAAGAGTAGCAGAGATGGACCCAAATACAGGAGGCAGCAAAGTGCAACTCTTTAATCCAGATTTGTGCAGTCAAAGCAGAACAAAAACAACCAAACAAAGGTTAAACTGAAAACTGGCCTTAAATACAGACAGAACTAATGAGGGAATAGGGATCAGGTGACTAGAAAGAGACCAGGCAAGGAGCTGATTGGCTGGGGAAACTCTGTGAGCAGGGCAGGGCTAATAGAGGCTGATGAAGGGCAGGTGTGGAGAGAAAAGCGGCACAGGACCACAGGAGGTTAAAACACAGCAAACAGAAAACCAAAAACCCAGAAAACACAATAAAGACAGTTCTCTGATTCCTCGCTGCACATAGTTACATTAACAAAAGGTCATCTCTCATACACAAAAGCATTTTCTCATGTAGAACTGAAAGTAGCTCGAATAAACTTTTATAATCATTCATTTAAATACACACGTACTCCTATTAACAGAAAGGCAAAACAGTCTTAAAATTATAATCTCAAATATCCCCCTTTCATTCTCGTTGACAGCACCATTTGATGATAAGCAGTAATTACAGGTGTGTGGCTGTTTTACATGGATAACATTAATAAATTACTCTTATTGGCTTTTTACGCACAAAGTTTTTATTGCACTTACAGTAACGTAACAAGTGTAGTTGTCGTCATTTTTGTTGGCAGGTGAGATTTGTCCATCTTTCACGCGACTGAACGTGAATGTAACAATTGGTCCAAATGACAAGTGGTCTGAAAATTTTTGGTAATTTAGCAAAATTGCAAATCACGGTGTGACCAATAGTTACCTTTAACTAAGTTTGCATTTCCTGCTCACCCTGCTGTTAAGACTTTCCATGACTTCGCTCTCCTGTTCACTGTCATCTCTGTTTTCCTGCTGTGAATCCTGTGTGTTTCCCTGTTGTTCGTCCGGTAGAGAGGCTCCACTGTCGGCCCCAGCAGGCGGCAGCTCTACTGCGGAGGATTTATGCTGCCTTGACAAAAAATGCTACTGTTGCACAAATCGGTCGTTTTTTGATTATAAACAGGGGTAAGTGTACTGTAAAAATATGGCGAGTATATTTTAACATCTTTATTTAAGATAACAGGGGTAGTGTATATCGATAGACCAATATTTTCTATCAAATAATGCTCCCACTACAGAATCATTTCATATTACACCACTACTCACTCCATGTATATTGTAAGATATGGGGAGCATGTTGAAATACTCTATTAAAATATCTTTATTGCTAAGTAGCACATCTCATTCTCTTTTTGAGGACCATGAAAACTAGTCTCCTAAAAGACATGTTTAAGATGAGAAGACTTACAGCTGATGGGAATCATTTTTATCAGAGACATTAACTGTCCACGTCTCGCCAGCTCTTTCCCCAAAAGCTCACTTCTCAGGAAAGAGGGCACATTGGAAATAATGATCTTTTTAGCAGGAGTTACTAGTGAGGACTCGGGCGGGGGGTGAAAGTATCTTTAATTATGACTCCACTCTCAAGCAGCTGATTTACTTTGTCTGTGCTGTCCAGAAAAATCACAACAGCACTGTTCATTCTGGATGCAGATTTAATACTTTCATACCCAACAATCTTACCCACAGCTAGACTACACTCTTCAACCGAACACCCAACAGCTGGAGAAAGTTTGACGGTGAAGCCGGAGCTTCCACCTGCAGCCATGCTGACCAGCCACACCGGCAGCCGCCTCATCCTTTTTATTGAGGATCATGAGAACCTGCCGTCTGTGTGAAACAATATGTTTCAGCAGCGAAGGTTTACAGCCTGACGTCAGTTTCCTGTTGGGGGAAATTATCTTCCTGTGCCTCAACAGTTCTCTCAACAAAACATCATCACTGATTAATGAGAGAGAGAGAGAGGAAGAGGAAGAGGAAGGAGTGTTAACTTAAATCATCGTCAGCTTCCTGATTGATCAGACAGACATATAGAGGCAGTTTTCTGACAGTTTGATGATTTTCTGCATCAGGATCAAACTCAGAATGAATATCCACCATGTTCTGTTCTTCAGCTTCTTATCAGGTGAGGACTGATTACCTGACTGTGTCTGTAAAGCTGCAGCACAAACTGCTTCTGGACATTCATTGTGTTCATTTTAACAAATGTCAGATTTGTATCACACAAGTTTTCATGTTGCTGTCATGTTAATTAGTTTTCCTGTCGTTCTCTAAATTATTCTGTTACTAACTACAACATCTCTATAATCTAATCTTGTAATTTAAGTAAACTAAATATAATTAACAAAACATATGAACCATCCATCATGAATATTTGATGCTCATTAATGTGTTTGATATTAGAAAGTATGAAAGAAAAACATTGAAAAACAGACGTTACACAGAGACACTGTGGCTACAACTGCAGCTACAAGTAGAACAACAGCAACTGCTGTACAGTCAGTGAAAACTTTGCTAATGGCTGCCTCTGTATCATCTCTGCTTCTCTGTGAACTGATGGATTAGCCCTCATTAATCTGCAGTCTGTTTACAGTAAGTCTACACTACACAAAGTATTGATCATCAGTATTCACTGTTCATCTTTCCAACAGCACTGCAGGATGGAAACACTGGACTCATCAATGCAATAAACCTTTTTGCTGGAGCTGAAGGAGGAAGTGGCTTAATTATTTGCCACTTGAATTCATCTGGAAGCACCAAGTTCTTCTGTAAAGGAAAATGTAAAGAAGAAGAAATGCTCATTAAAACAGATGATGTCACAGCTCAGAGTGGCAGATACAGCATCAGATATAAAGACGGATCTTCTGGAAAAAGAATTGTGACTGTGATCTTCACACAGCTGACCAAGTCAGACTCAGGACGGTACAGATGTGGTTTGGGTGGATCTTCAGCCCCAGATGCTTACACTGACTTTGACATCACAGTTACAGATGGTGAGTTTCTACTGAAAGTCATAAAACCTGATATATTTACTATGTTCATCCCATTTAATGATTCTGAAGCTTAAGAATAAATGAAGTCAGATAGAATTTAATTAAATTGTTGAACAATGTGAGACGTTTATGATATATTGACTCAGTGTATCAATGTTGGATGAAATCATTACTCCAGCAGTCAGACTGGTTGAACTGGGCAGCTCCCAGTGTGACTCTGTGGATCTGTGTAAATGTGAAGCAGGAAATATTGTGATCAGACTGCAGCATCTTACAGGAAGTACAGACAGTAACTGTTGATTGTTCATCTTTTCAGCTGCAACGTTGGGTCAAAACACCAGTTTCTCCCATGCAGTAACTGTGGGAGGAAGTGTCACAAAAGGATGCCTCAATACTGTCTATGGAAGCAGGAAGTTCTTCTGTAAGGATAAATGTAAAAAAGAAGAAGACATCCTGGTTAAAACAGAAGAGAACAGAGCTCAGAATGGCAGATACAGCATTGAATATAGAGAAGGATCTGTATATGGACTGTATGTGACCTTCACACAGCTGAAGAAGTCAGACACAGGACGGTACAGGTGTGGTTACGGCAGAGCTTCGTCTCCAGATTCATCCAACACGTTCCAGATCTTTGTTTTAGATGGTGAGTTTTATATTTTATTTTCAGTCCACATTCTGTTCAATGAATATCAATTGTTAGATGGGTAAATATGAAAAGTTGTCACATTTTCATTTAAAATAAGAAAGAATGAATTTTGGGGGTGACCTGATAGGTGAGTGGTTATCACATGGACACTAACGCCCTGAGCAGCGAGTCCTCAGTTTGATTCTCAACTGGCCGAACTGTCTGCTGCATGTCATCCCTCTACTCCCCACATGTCCTGTCTCTCTCCACTATCACTATCAAATAAAGGCATAAAATGTCCAAAAATAATCTTAAAACAAAAGAGTGGATGGAAATGACATGACAGAAACAAATATCTTATTTTTTGGGTTACAGTCAGAAGTTGATTTGTGACAACAAGAGGAGTGCTGAGGTTGGCAGAGTCATACTAGTTGTCCAACCTGGGACCTTTTCTATATTTCTATTAACATTAGGTAACATAGAGAAGAACGGTTCCTCAGGTTCCTCAATGTTCAAGACATCATACTCTAAAATGTTTCTAAAGATGAAACTCATTTGTAGAGTCACAAAGTAATCTGATGTAAAATGTGTTGCCTTTATAATGTTAGTTTTTAAATTTACAACAATCAGTTTGTACGATTTTTAAAAACCTTTTCAGACATTTGTGCTTTTATGTTTAATGTCAGAAAATCAACTTGTGGATGTTATTTTCTTACTCTTCTGTAATCAAAAATCAAATAACAAGACTTAATAATAATAGAACGAACTCACATAAAATATTCTTAATCATTTACTTCATTAACATATTTAATGCTGCGTATTTCTTGTGTATGTGATGGATGCTGTCAATATGATCTTTCTGTCTAGAGCAGCATCTCATTTCTCTGCATTATTGATTCAGTATCTGATTGTTTCAATGTGTTTTCATTGTTCACAGCTCCAACCACTTCAAAAACAAACTGGACTCTCCGACCTTTTCCAACATCAGTCCCATCAGCCTCCACACCAACAACAACAGAGAGTTTAATCTCCAGTTCAGGAAGCTTCACACCTTCATCATCTTTCCCTGAAACCACAGAGCAGTTTACAGGTACAAGACAGTTCATGTCTGTCCATCTGTCCATCACTGTCTCTCTGCAACAAAACGTCCTCTTAAAACAGTCAAATTCAGCATAACAACGTTGTCTAATAAGAATAACAAGATGGTCCAACATGTGTTTCAGCACATAAGACAGTTCAGCACCTAGAAGAAAACATTTCACATTCAATTTTACAATAAATTTCCTTGTTATCTTCACGTCTAATGTTTAAACACATCCTACGTTTCTAATGATGTAAGATAATTATTAACATGTGATGTCAGCACATGACAAGTCAAGAAACATTCAGACCAAAGACTGAGATGTTTTTTCAACAGGAAGATCTCATTTATGATAAAGGTTCCCTGTGTAGTTTTCTTGTAAACAAGGTTATATTTATATTCAGGGTGTCACAGCCCGGCTCATAGGCTGCAACAAAATATGGGAGACCAGACGAGTCTTGTAGCTGAGGATACGTGTTTATTTACAAAATAATAACGGAACAAACGTGAAAGTCAGTAATCAGTAATGTAGGCATGGGTGGATGTGTGCATGTCGGTAACCAAAAAAAACAAAACAGCTGTGCCGTGCCGCGCCGCTATCGAAGTGGACCAGGCGCGATGAAGGAGGAGAGGGAAGCTCTGTAGGCAGCCAAGCTTTATAGTCATGACCACACCGGGCCCAGGTGTGGCTCATGATGGCAATTACGATCCTCCGCCCTGCCCCGGATCCTGCCAGACAAAAAAGAAACCAGCAAGCGGAACGCGGGAGCAACTAGTGGAGCAGAGGGGTCGTCACAAGGGTTACTCACCAAAACCTACTGAGAGTATCCTTTAGGTCCAACATAAGTGTTGAATATGTTTCCTCAATCATAAAATATTTGCAAAGCTGATTATATTAAGTATTTTAAATCTTGCATTGCTTGCAGTCTTCTTCTCTCCTGCTTTTGTTGGTGCATTGCTGTGTTTCTGGGCAGGTTCCTGCATCCTGTAGATCAGTGGGATGATGTGAAACCACTGGCAGGATTGTGTATCACGTCAACCACGTGTGCACAACATAGATCCACATGTAAAAACAAACTACTTGTGGTCAAAAACACATCCCCCTACTCTCTTCTCCCACATGCCCTGTCTCTGTCCACTATCACTATCAAATAGAGCCATAAAATGTCCAAAACATATGTTAAAAAAAAGGAATATTGGATACAAAATTTAAAGAGTGGATGGAAATGACATGACAGGAACAAATATCTGTTTTTTCGGGTTACAGCCAGAATTTGATTTGTGACAACAAGAGGAGTGCTGAGGTTGTTCTATTAATCACTAAAAAGCATTGTCCAAATAACAATGCTTTTTAGTGATTAATAGAACATATCTTAATCATTTACTTCATTAACATATTTAATGCTGCATTTTTCTTGTGTAAGTGATGGATGCTGTCAATATGATCTTTCTGTCTAGAGCAGCATCTCATTTCTCTGCATTATTGATTCAGTATCTGATTGTTTCAATGTGTTTTCATTGTTCACGGCTCCAAACACTTCAAAACCAAACCGGACTCTCTGACCTTTTCCAACATCAGTCCCATCAGCCTCCACACCAACAACAACACAGAGTTTAATCTCCAGTTCAAGAAGCTTCACACCTTCATCATCTTTCCCTGAAACCACAGAGCAGTTTACAGGTACAGGACAGTTCATGTCTGTCCATCTGTCCATCACTGTCTCTCTGCAACAAAACGTCCTCTTAAAACAGTCAAATTCAGCATAACAACGTAGTCTAATAAGAATAACAAGATGGTCCAACATGTGTTTCAGCACATAAGACAGTTCAGCACCTAGAAGAAAACATTTCACTTTCAATTTTACAATAAATTTCCTTGTTATCTTCACGTCTAATGTTTAAACACATCCTACGTTTCTAATGATGTAAGATAATTATTAACATGTGATGTCAGCACATGACAAGTCAAGAAACATTCAGATCAAAGTCTGAGATGTTTTTTCAACAGGAAGATCTCATTTTTGATAAAGGTTCCCTGTGTAGTTTTCTTGTAAACAAGGTTATATTTATATTCAGTGTTACTCACCAAAACACGCTGAGAGTATCCTTTAGGTCCAACATAAGTGTTGAATATGTTTCCTCAATCATAAATATTTGCAAAGCTGATTATTTAAAGTATTTTAAACCTTGCATTGCTTGTGGTCTTCTTCTCTCCTGCTTTTGTTGGTGCATTGCTGTGTTTCTGGGCAGGTTCCTGCATCATGTAGATCAGTGGGATGATGTGAAACCACTGGCAGGATTGTGCATCACGTCAACCACATGTGCACAACGTAGATCCACACGTAAAAACAAGCTACTTACAGTCAAAAACTCCACAGGGAACCTTTAAGCTTCTAATACAAGACAAAAGATCCCAGACTTTTAAACTTCTACATATCTCTCCCTTTCTTCCTTCCCAACCAGACTCCTATGTCCCTCAACTAGGTTACTTCTTGCCTCCGGCTGTAATCATGCTTGTGGTTGTTGTGCTGTTGGCTGTTGTTCTGCTGCTCCTCTACAAACTGAAGACGAGGGGGAACTTTGATTTGAACACCAGAGGAACGTCAGACAGCAGAAACATTGTGGTGACTTTCTATAACAATGTATGTCTCATTCAATTCAATTCAAAAATACTTTATTCATCCCTCAAGGGGGAAGCACATTTGCAAACAAGTACACATATACAATTCATTCACACATATTTAAAAATCTACAAAATACAAATATGACAATGTCAGAAAGAGTTTAAACACACAAGGAATAATGGCAGTGGCCCTTGTTAACATGTTAACTCTTACTGTTGGCAGACATTTTATTTTTGCAGTTAGGAACAAACAATCTCATGGCTGCAACTACTTCACTACTGTGTACAAAAGTATAATTAAATAAAATCACAGTTACTGTTAATAGACCTCTGGCCTGTCCAGTTGTTATCACTAAAATATCAACAAACAATTGAAGAACACAATATCTGGGCTGTTACCGTGGTTACTGCTATATTTTAGGTTTGATGTCATTCCTGTTTTATTTTCAGTTATCTGTCAGCAATGAGAACTGTCCTCCAGTCTCCATGTATGAAGACAACATCCACCAGAACCTGGATCCAGCCGGCAGGGATCCGGACCAAACCTACTCTGCACTCGCAGCAAACAAATGATAATGTTTGGATTTGGATCTGGATTCTGTTCTGTGCAGGTTAACTTGTGCTGCAAAGTTCCAGTTTTTTCCACTTTCTTTCTTCTTTTTGTTTAATCAGCAGATATTAACTATAAACATGCTATTTTTCACCTCTATACTGATGATACAGAACTGATCATGTTTCTTCTTACTTGCTTATTCTGAAATGTTCATTCTGTCTTCAAAAATGTAGATGTTGTTTGATATTGTTCTTCTACCCTTTGAGCCAATTCTGTCTCCTAGAAATTATGTTCATATTTGACTAAAATGCATATTACAGTGCATTTAAAAAGTATTCAGATCCTTTTTTCACATTTTGTTATGTTGCAGCCTAATGCTAAAATCATTTAACCCTCCTATTGTGTTTGGGTCAAATTTAACTGGTTTTTCATGTTTAGATGTGTGAAACATACTTTTAACTTTTCTGATCAAAACAAGGCTTCATTACATCTTCTACAATGGCCTACTGATTACATTTTCTTTTGTTAATGTATTTTAAATTTAATTGAATTTTAATTTTACAGCACAGACACTACTGAGCCTTTTTCACAATAACATCTGTACTGTCACTAAATCTCAATCTGTCATCAAACACAGTTCCCAAGTATTTGTAGGTCTCGATGGACGAGTTCAACACTTACTGAAGTCAAGAATGATTGTTGGAACTGTCTGTGTGTTCTAATGAGATTACTATTTCTTTAGTTTTGGACACATTTACATCCAAAAAAGATCTCAATCTTTAGACAGGACATGACTGCTGCTCCAGCAGCAATAAGAAGGTCTGTGTCCACCGTAGTGAGTCATTTTACAGACAGTATGTGTGTACCGTATTTCCTCTAATAGTGGCTGGTGGTCAATGAAAAGCCGGGTGGATAAACTCCTGGTGCCTGTTATATAATGTGCATGCCAGTTAAGCATAAATAATAGTTACCTGGATGTAAGTCCGGTTCTATGAGTACATGCGTAGCCCTCTAGCCAACCGTCACAGAGAGGGGAGGGGGACAGAGGAGATGTGATATCATCTTATAAGGGGATAACAGCTCATATTTCAATAATACTGATGGCAGCGACACAACATCAAGATGAGTTACCAAGGTAACCAGAGTAACTTGGCTAAACTGGTGCACATAAATCTATGAGCATGCTAAAGCTAAGGGCCACGTACCCTCAGTAGTTGAGGTAAATAACTATTAAATTACTATTAGGGGAAATACGGTAATTTCAAAGTGTCTGACTCTGGTGCCTCCTGGTGGTCGTATTGAAAAAGACATTTACACACAGAGAAGTTTAACATTTGATTCAAATTGTTCTGAACACTGCAGCTTCTTAATCTGAGCTGCTCATTTTTGTTCCTTTTCCTGTTTGACATCACATGTTGCTTCACATGTTTTCTGGCCTGTAATCATTATTTGTCACTTTATAATGTGATATTTATGAGAAGCTTTAAATGAGGTTTATCAAAACTACTTTACAGCAAGAAGTATGGCGATCCTGCCTTCTGTTGATATGCACCAAGGATTTGGAACATGCTCCCCCCTCATCTTAGACAAGCGACCTCGGTTGACAGTTTTATGAAGCCTCTTACGAAAAAAGCATATGTGATATTTAGTCTTTCACATGTGAACTGAGACATTTCACATGTGATGTTGTGATTTCATATGTGAACTTAAAATTCACATTTGGAAATCACATGTGTATCTTACATTCACATGTTAAATTTTTTTTTTTTAATTTTATATGTGAATGCAAACTTAACATGTGAAAGGGATAAAGTCATGCGTGAAATGAAACATTCACATGTGATGTTGTGATTTCACATGTGATAAAAGACATGTTTTGAATGCAAACTTTAAATGTGAAAATCAACATTTCCTATGTGAGCTGAGACATCTCAGATTGATTTCACATGTAAACTCAAGAGCTTTTCCTTCCATATAAACTGAGACATTTCACATGTGACATGATTTAGAATGTTATAAAAAACGTGTCAAGTTTCAAGAGGAATTTAGATTTTTGGATTGAAAAGGTACTCTTTGTAAAATGTTCTCTTCCTGGACATTTTGCTAACGCCACCTAAGTGTATTGAGTGTATTAATAAAAGTATTGAGCCAAGGAGCTTGCGCTTCCCGCCCATACACTCTGGGTTCCCCATGCTGCCTTCGGGACCTCACGGAAATATTACAGTTATCGAGTGTAATACATAAATGATCATAAACGTGAACAACAACGGTCTCACAAACGCATGTATTACTATAATATGTGAGATGTCGCATTTATAGGCTGTAAATAACGTATCCCATGTCCGTTTCTGATGTTCACTAAGGAGCAATAGTGTAGGTTTATTTTTGTAATACCGTTTATATATTCCGTAGTCACATGTCTGACCTATTTTTTTCATTTCATTAATTCATTTAATTTAATCCATACTAAGTTAGTAAAATCTGCACCAAAAAAAAAAAACTTTACATAACACGTTTATTATCCTCTGTAAGTAAACGTGAGACAAGCCTTGAAGACGAAGACGAATCTTGGATGG
The DNA here is from genome assembly GCF_963924715.1 of Thunnus thynnus. Lineage (NCBI taxonomy): Eukaryota > Metazoa > Chordata > Actinopteri > Scombriformes > Scombridae > Thunnus > Thunnus thynnus. Next base: position 33,688,274 of record NC_089522.1, read on the forward strand.
TGCACATGAATGCATCGTCATCTTTGACCGTTGGAAGCAGATTGACGTCACAGACGAAGACAGAGAAATGGATCGGGACGCAGTGATTTATCGATTCGACGACGACCAAATCTCTCTGTGTGGCTGTTGTGTGAATTTATGTCCTTAACAAGAATGCAGCAGAGATCATAATGTATTGTGGGTAACGTTAGTTTACTTGTTGAAGTTACAGTGAGCTGTCTGGACTCACTCATTCATTGTTTTTAATTGAGTGGTTGTTCAGTCACCTGTTGATGTGTGATTAGTGAATGTTTGCAGGAGGTCTGGCTGCTTGCTTCTGACAGTTTCTTTAGTTCGTTTTTAAGCTGAGACATATATTGAGTAATAAGCTTAAAGTAACTAGAATAACAAGTGTTAACTAGTGCTGTAACGGATCGTAGTAGATTCGTGATCCGTACGGATCACCCCCCACGGTTCGGCAGGTATATGAACTGCGGATTAATTGCAAAATTTAATGTGTCATTTGAGACAAAGTAAACAAACTGCTGTAAGTACAAGTCATGGGCAGACAGCATGTCGCTAACGTTAACAGGGATTTTGAAGAGCAACGATCAAACCAGCATCTAACCCGTCCGATGTGACATTTGAGTTGTTTACCTGCTGATTAATGTGCTGCAGCTGAGCAGCTTATTAGCATCTAGCTGCTAACTGACGTTAGCGGTGAATGTTTATCAAGTTTTGATGATGTGGACAGAGGCTGTTTCATTCACTGTTTAAAAGAGGACGGTTTCATGCCTCATATTGCAATAACTGAGCATTGAATATTTTATATATTTTGTTTTGTTTTATTTTATTTAAACATTGGACATCTTAAATGTTGTTTTCATTTAAGACCATGGGCAAAAGTTCCTTGCTGTTTCTGGCTGTAAATGTGTTACAGAATAAATGGAAAACAAAGTTTTATTTGTCTCCCCCCTTTTTTTTCGCTGATCCTAATAATGATCTGATCCGTGACTCAAATCCGTGATACGATCCGAACCGTGAGTTTTGTGTTCATGTTAACACCCCTAGTGTTAACATGTCAGCTTTGTAGACTATATTTTGTATGTCGTGCACATAGATCAGTGTGTGTAAGTCATGTATTTGATACATGCATTAATACTTTCTGATGTGAACCTACACTTTTAGATCTGTGAATGTTTTTAGTGTTCAGTCTTTCTAGTATTCAGCACTGATCTGAACCTGTATCACATCATAAGCTTTGTGCTACTTTATATATTTCTGTATACTAAGAAAAATATATAGGAAACACTTGTAAATTATGTGATAGGTTGTCTGTTTTTGATGAGAACATAAATCTGTTGTCACAATAGAACAATACTATAAATTTGAATATTACTTTGTTGGTAAAATGACACATTTGATCCACTCCATGGCTAAGATGAGCACTTCTTGGTTTAGAGACAATATGTATATGCTAAATGTCTTTAAAGAAGCAGCCTTTTCACCACTCAAGCAAATTGTTTTATTGGCATATAAAATTACCCCCCACAACTCCGATTTCATCAGGTGGGACAATGATATAGTTTGATGCAGTTTGTTGTAAGATTCCATGTAGGTTTTCCTCCTGTCCTCCCCAATTTTTTGAGTCACCAGCCGCCACTGGTGTATATATTTCTTTTGTAAAGCACTTTGAGCTGCATTTTATGTCATGAAAGGTGCTCTATAAATAAAGTTTAGTATTATTATAATTATTTTTAGTGTTGCTATTGTAAACTACATGAACAGTTTCTTACCATAAATGTTACAATAAATGTTACAATAAAAAAAAGTTTCTTCTTATTCATATTAATTAAAAAAAAACATAAATTGCAGGCATATACTGTAAATAACAACGTGTCTTCAATCTTAATGGTCCAGTAATGAGATCAGCTCAGTTTTACATTTAAAAACAAATAACCCTTAACATCTATCTATCTATCTTTTAAACTACTACATGTCTCTCTCTCTCTTCTTTCCCAGCTGACTCTTATGTCTTTACCAACCATCTTCTATGTCACCCAGGTTACTTCTGGCCTCTGGTTGTATGTGTGGCTGTGATTGTTGTGCTGTTGGCTGTTGTTCTGCTGCTCCTCTACAAATTGAAGATGAAGAGGAACTATGGTTTGAACACCAGAGGAACCACAGACAGCAGAAACATGGAGGTGACTTCCTTTAACTCTGTGGGCCCTTTCTTACGCCCAAGCATGACACAAGTGTCTTTGCTAGTTTAAGACCAACATAGTTGTGACGGGAGTCAAGCGCCAACTTTGTTTAAATAGCAAATGCACTTCCGCCCATCTGAGCAGCCATGGGTGTGTGTCTTAAAATGAGGTGTGGTCAGGCGCATTGTTGGTGCATTGCTATCTTGAGGCAGCAGAATGCGATTGCACTATTGACCAACAAAAACCTGGTCTGGAGTCAAATGCTCAGCGTTTCACGGTTATTTTAAGGACGCATTATTAAGACAGTTATATGAGCCTTCATAGACGGGTGCAAAACGTGCACTCTGCTTGTTACACACACACAGACGCGCAGAAGTGCGCAAACATGCAAAAGATTACAAATACAAGGATTACAATGTGAAAGATTATCATGTACATTAACATATTTTAAAAAATACATCATAATGGTTAGTCATAATATTTCAGAATCAACTAACCGCAGTAATGACGAATTAAATCGTCTAATTATTTGAATAATCGTGGCAATACATGTAGGTATTTAAACAGACCCGTCAGGTTGAGGGTGTCTGTCAAGACCTAAAAAATGGATTTCAACAACAGATCAGACATGGATCGACTTTCCTGCTGCATCAGTACATGAGGACATGAGGAACACATGAGGAAATAAATGAGGTGAAAACAATGATTAAACTGAAGAAAGAAATAAATCTGCACAGCTTCTAGTTGCTGCCAGCAGCAGGATCAGCACCTTGGATAGATGATTAAGCCCTGACAACTTTGTATGATGATTTTTTACATGATTAAAATTAATAATTTAATTTCTGAACAATATTTAACAAATATTCTTTTACATTTTTGAGAGTACAGTGATCAGCTTTCCATACTTTCAGCAATTAAAATCCTGCTGATTTGACCTGTTACTCCATGACTGAACAAAACAATTTTAAAGAAACCAAAGCTGTGATTAAAAAAAAACAAACAAAAATAAATTTGCAACAAATTAATGAACAGGATCTTAAACTGGTGGTCTGGGGCAACGGGAGGGTCCAGGAGCAGCAGGGGCCAGTGTGCTCGTTATGGATCGTGCACTTTCACTTCATACATGAGCAGATCCGTTTCCTCTGCAGAGGAGCATTTCTTCTTACTACTTGGCAAATGCGCCGTTATAATAGCAAGTGCATCTGGCTTTTAAAGGGAATGGGAGATGACACTGATTGATTTATTGCATGTTACACCCAAAACACACCCATGATTAATGAGGAGACTATGGACAACCCCTTTTAATCATGCGTCTGGTGCTTCAACAGTTAAACAAGCAAAAGTGGATTTGGACACACCCTAAATGCACTTGCGCCATGCGCTTCAGACCATGTGCTTTAGATCGTTATATAGGGCCCTGTGTGTCTCAAATTAACTCTTACTGTTTGCAGATGTTTTATTTTTCCAGTTCACAATCTCATGTCTGCAAGCACTTCACTAGTGTGCACAAAACTATAATTAAATAAAATTATAATTACTGTTACTAGACCTCTGGCCTGTCCAGTTGTTATCACTAAAATATCAGCAAACAATTTACATTTACATTTTTCATTTAGCAGATGCTTTTATCCAAGCGACTTACATCTGAGACTGATACAACACCAGCAGGGATCTAGTCAGGAGAGAAGAACATGAATAAGTGCCATAAAGCTTAAGATTGAGTCCGCTGAGGACCTAGATGCCAACAGGTAGTGCACCAAGGCAATGCATAGAGTGCATAGAAGCAGATTTTGTTTTTTTGGTTTTTTTTTTGGTTATTTCTCTACCTCCAGTCCATCAAGTGCAGAGGTGTTTGCGAAAAAGCTGGGTCTTTAGTCTTTTCTTAAAGATTGAGAGGGACTCTGCAGATCAAACAGAGTCAGGTAACTCGTTCCACCACCAGCGAACTACAGAAGAGAAGAGTATAGCTGTCAACTTAGGGTTCTGTTGTGGTGGCGGTACCAGGTACCTTTCATTGGCAGACATAGTGAGCAGGAGGGAGTGTAGACCTGAATGATGGAGTACAGGTAGGAGCCGTTTTGGTTGCTGTTCTGTAAGCAAGTGTCAGGGTTTTGAATTTGATGCGAGCAGCAACTGGGAGCCAGTGGAGGGATATGAACAGTGGGGTGACATACTGTTTTGGGCTGATTGAGGACCAGACATGCCGCCGCGTTCTGGATCATCTGCAGTGGTTTGAATGTACATGCAGGGTAATGCGTGATATTACGAGAGCCTGTACCAGGAGTTGTGCTGCATGCTCAGACAGGTCTGATCTTCCTGATGTTGTACAGGACGAATTGACACGACCGAGCGACTGAGGCCACGTGAACCTTAAAGGTTAGTTGGTCATCGATCATGACACCCAAGTTCCTGGCAGACTTTGTGGGCATGAGTTGGGTTGATTCGAGCTGAAAGCTGATCTTTTGTTGTATGGACGGACTGGCTGGGATGACAAGGAGCTCAGTCTTAGAGAGGTTAAGCTGAGGGTGGCGTTCTTTCATCCATACTGATATATCGGCAAGGCATGACGAAATCCAAGCCGAGACTGTGTGGTCTTCCAGCGGGAATGACAGGAATAGCTGAGTGTTGTCAGCATAGCAATGGTATGAGAAACCATGGGAGTGGATGATTGTGCCAAGTGTGGTAGTATATAATGAGAAGAGAAGTGGACCAAGCACTGACCCTTGACGAACCCCTGTGGATAAGTTGTGCAGTTTGGACACTTCTCCCCTCCAAGATACTCTACTGGGGCTTGCTTAAATGCGGTAGGGAAAACACCTGTTGTAAGTGAGGAGTTGATAATGTGTGTGACTGCGGGGTTAAGTGTGGGGGAAGTGTTCTGTAGCAGATTGGATGGTATTGGGTCCAGTGGACAGGTAGTGGGATGAGAGTCCAGCAGAATTTTGGAGACTTCCTCCTCAGTCAGAGGGGAGAATGAGGACAGTGTGGCCCTGTTAGCTGGCAGCTGTAGACTAAATTGGTCAGGCTCAGTGAACTGGTTACTGATGGCAGAGACCTTGTCAGTAAAAATGAGACAAACATGTCTGCAGTGAGCAGAGTGGAAGGCGGAGGAGGAGACGGATTGAGGAGTGAGTTAAAAGCAGAGAACATTTTCCGTGCATCTGTGGCACCACAGATTTTGTTCTGATAAGTGGTCTTAGCAGTTTTTAAACTGGAGGAGAATGACGCAAGGAGACTCTGATAGTCATTGAGGTCAGTAGACTCTGGATTTATGCCATTTTCTCTCTGCTGCTCTGAGTTCTGCCCTTTGCTTTTTGATGACTTCAGTAAGCCATGAACTAGGGTGGGTAGCAGGTTTGAAAGTTAGAGGGCGGAGGTTGTAAAGAGACGAGGCTAGTGAGGAACATTCGAGGAGGCAGGGTAGCCAATACCTCATTGGAAAGTTGAGTCGGTGTGAGGGACCGGATGTTGCGGCGGAAAGAGATCTTTTGCGGAGGAGCATGAGGATGTTCTGGTAAAGTGATCGTGAATTGAATAAAGAAGTGGTCAGACAGATGTAGGGGGGTGACAAACAAATTAGCCGTGGAGCAGTTCCGAGTAAAAATCAGATCAAGAGTATTGCCTGCTTTGTGTGTGGGAGGGGTGGAGACCTGTTTGAGGTAAAATGAAGGCAGAAGTGATAGGAAGTCAGCTGCTTGGGTTTTGTCAGTATGGATATTCATGTCTCCCATGACAATCAGTGGTGTGTCGTCATCAGGCAATTGTCTAAGAAGAACACAATATCTAGGCTGTTACCCTGGTTACTGCTATATTTTAGGTTTGATGTCATTCCTGTTTTATTTTCAGTTATCTGTCAGCTATAAGAACTGTCCTCCAGTCTCCACGTGTGAAGACAACATCTACTAGAGCCTGGATCCAGCCGGCAGGGATCCGGACCAAACCTACTCTTTACTCACAGAGACAGCAAACACATGATGATGTTTGGATTTGGATCTGGATTCTGTACTGTGCAGGTTAACATGTGCTGCAAGGTTCCAGTTTGTTCCACTTTCTTCTTTTTTTTTGTTTAATCGGCAGATTTTATCTATAAACATGCTATTTTTCACCTCTATGCTGATGATACACAACTGATCATGTTTCTGAGAATGTTCAACAACTTTCTTGCTTATTCTGAAATGTTCATTCTGTCTGAGAAATGTAGATGTTGTTTGATATTGTTCTTCTACACTTTGAGCCAAATCTGTCTCCTAGAAATTACATTCATATTTGACTAAACTACAACAGCACATGTTTTGTTAGAAACGTAACGCTGCTGAATCACATTTTCTCTCAACATGATGAGAAAATGTTGTTATTTAATGTATTTAAGTTGCAAATGTTGATACTGAACTTATGAGTGAAATGTTCAGAGACAACGTACCTGGTTGTTGTTTTTTTTTTCAGCAAAATATCTGATGTTGCAGTAAAATCTGCTGGTGGAAACTCCAGCAGTATGAAAGTGTTTGTGGTTGTGTTCAGACTCTGGCAGCACTTGGTTCAGGTCAGAGAAAGATCCTGGTCTCTGTTTAATACAGAGAAAGTCTGCAGTGACTTGAAGCTCAACATGTTTATGAACATTTAAGCCACAGCAGCATCTTTCACTAACCTGAACCAAACCTGAACACACATAGGACTCAGGATGTGAACCCAGGTCTCTGCTGTCAGAGTCCTGCATCTTGTAGCCCCCCATCCACTCCGACCTCCTCCCTCCCACTGCAGAGACACGTAGAAATGTAGCTTCATTCATTCAACAAAACCTCACTGTGAACATCATCCAGACAGAGATTATGTTTCATAAAGCAGCATCACTGTGAAACAGTTTAGTCGTATATGAAGGTCATTTCTAGGAGACAGACTCGTTTTGAGCAACACATGAAGAAGTCAGAGCAGCTCAGTTTTTACTTAATGTATCAGACCAAGTCACATTTTGTAATGTGACTTGGTCTGATACATTAAGTAGTGATAGTAATGAAAGCCAAGAGAATCCTGATTTCTATTCAATTCAATTGAAAATACTTTATTCGTCCCTCAAGGGGCAATTTGAGGCAAACAAGTACACATATACAATTAATTTACACACATGAAAACAATCTGTAGCTGGTCAACAATATCCAACATCACAAAGGCTCATATTATGTCAGAAGAATCAATCATACATGAGGTAAACTGACAATTTCTTGTACTGTTCACAAGTCTGATGGAATAAAGCCAAACTTCCTTCTGTTTGTTTTACATGCAGGAGATATAAAACACATTCCTGATGGCATCAGGTTAAAGTAGTCATAGAGGACATCATGTGTGTGGTTGCTGACAATTTTCTCTGCTTTGTTGAGGACTTGTTCAGTATTAAGATGTAACAGGGATCTTTGTGTTTTGCCAATAATTTTAGAGCTGAAGTTAACAACGTGTTGCAATGGGTTCTTGTCCTTTTGACAAATGTAAACCAGCAGTTAAAATACTTTCAATAAAAGAGGAATAAAACGTTGTCAGTATTCTCTCATTGACTCCAAAGGAGTTTAGTTTACAGGACAGACACTACTGAGTCTTTTCACAATAACATCTGTACTGTCACTAAATCTCAATGTCATGTCATTGTCGCAGCCAAGGACTCAGGCAGATGCAGGACTGTTGTGCAACTAGTAATGTCTTTATTTTTGCTTTAAACAACAAAAACAAAGCAGTCTATGCTCACTCTTACAGTCCGGCAGCACACTTTCTCTGCTGCTAAAAAATGATTGTCTTCTTCTCTTGGCTACCATGACAACAACAACAACAACAACAACAACAACATCAACAGTTTTCTTCCTCTCCTTCACAACTCACGTTTTCTGACTCAACAGCATAACCTGGTGGCGGGAACCAGACAATGCATCCACAAACAATACTGAATGAAATACACAAACACTGTATCCTGGAAAGGCATTTAGAATTATCTACATTGCCTGCGGACACGAACTTTTATGCAGTTTAAATTTAACCCATTAGATTAATTACATTCTGCAAATTAACCTGTTAAAATCACCTAAATTACAAAAGAAAATCAATTGGGGGGGGGGGGGGGGGGGTCTCTGATTCAACAGTAGGGAATGCCCTCATTAACAAATATATCTTACTGATATCCACTGACCCCTCACATCATCAAACACAGTTCCCAAGTATTTGTAGGTCTGGACGAGTTCAACACTTACTGAAGTCAAGAATGATTGTTGGAACTGTCTGTGTGTTCTAGTGAGATTACTATTTCTTTAGTTTTGGACACATTTACAACCAAAAAAGATCTCAATCTTTAGACAGGACATGACTGCTGCTCCAGCAGCAATAAGAAGGTCTGTGTCCACCATAGTGAGTCATTTTACAGACAGTATGTGTGTACCGTATTTCCTCTAATAGTGGCTGGTGGTCAATTAAAAGCCAGGTGGATAAACTCCTGATGCCTGTTATATAATGTGCATGCCAGTTAAGCATAAATAATAGTTACCTGGATGTAACTCCAGTTCTATGAGTACATGCGTAGCCCTCTAACCAACTGTCACAGAGAGGGGAGGGGGATGGTGGAGATGTGATATCGTCTTATAAGGGGATAACAGCTCATATTTCAATAATACTGATGGCAGCGACACAACATCAAGATGAGTTACCAAGGTAACCAGACTAATTTGGCTAAACTGGTGCACATAAATCTATGAGCATGCTAAAGCTAAGGGCCACGTACCCTCAGTAGTTGAGGTAAATAACTATTAAATTACTATTAGGGGAAATACGGTAATTTCAAAGTGTCTGACTCTGGTGCCTCCTAGTGGTCGTATTGAAAAAGACATTTACATACAGAGAAGTTTAACATTTGATTCAAATTGTTCTGAACGCTGCAGCTTCTTAATCTGAGCTGCTCATCTTTGTTCCTTTTCCTGTTTGACATCACATGTTGCATCACATGTTTTCTGGCCTGTAATCATTATTTGTCACTTTATAATGTGATATTTATGAGAAGCTTTTAATGAGGTTCATCAAAACTACTTTACTGAGTTGTTATGAAACTCTTCCTAAATTAACTTAAAGGACTCAGTTTCTTTGGCTGACAGTGTGGAGCTTCAGGAACCCAGTCTCTTTATTCAGAAAACCTCCTCTGATACTCTTAAATCATACAATTAATATGCGGTTTCACATCCCCATTTTCATGGTTGACGTGCTGATCGTCCACATTCGGCCAGTTTGTACTGTAACAAACCAGTTTAGACAACAGGAAGCAGAACCCTCATGCAGACACTCAGACAGGCTGGTTCAGTGAAAGACAGTTTTACTTTTAAATTCAATAAACAGACTTCTAGTTGACAATCTCAACTCAAGGCAGTGAAGCAGGAAGGCAGGTGACCACAGACACACAGCAGGTCAAACTGGATCAGCACAGCAGCTTTGCAACACAGAGGATCTGGAGAACTGATCATCATATTGATCAGTTCTCCTCACTGAGCTGTTGGCCTTGGTGTCACTGTGGTGATTGTAAAGAGATAATGTCACACTCTGCAGTAGCTTTTGTTACACATAAGATTATATAGTTTTACTCCAAATAAACTGATGTGACTGGTCATCAATCACAAACAGACAGCAGGTCAAACTGGATCAGCACAGCAGCTCAGCAACACAGACGATCTGGAAAACTGGTAGTGATCATGTTACTTTGCTTTGATAATTTAATGAAGAATTATATTTGAACAACTTTAGCAAGTTAAATTTGGTTTTACTGTTTTCTTGTCTGAGTCATTTTTATTTCACAACACACTAACATAATGAATTTCAAGTCAGTGTTCATGTCTGACACTTTCAGAGTTCTAATAAATGCTCTTGCTAGGTGTATTTCTTAGGCAAGTAAAGTCTACGTATTTATAACCCATCATAAATCATAAATGTAGCTGTTTACATCATGTTTCTTCATTTACAAATTGCTGTGTTATTGTAAAACAAAAAAGAAAAGAAAAATAAATGAGCAATACATTTTAAAGCTCATGAGAAAACTTTGGTTCTGAAGGTTGTCTGATGCATTTTAGAAATAAGGAAGTTTACTTTTACACAAAGAGGAACACACTCCTCTCACCAATTCTCAGTTAGAGCCAAAATATCTCTCACTGATCCATTTTTATTTTTCTGTACAAACACATCACTGAACATTTTCTTGTTGCTTCTTTCAATTTGTTTGAATATCTATTGGTAACACTTGACTTTAACACCGTCCCCACTTTTATCATTTATAAGTTGTATATTGATATTTAATAAATGGTTATAATTCTTGTTGGAACCCAGAAGTGTTTGCTGCTGTATAAACAGATAATGAATGACAATATAGTGAAACTCAGTTATAATAATATAAAATATGTCTTCATAGGAGAAGTTATAACAAATAATGAGAATTAATCAAATATCTTTATACCTTATAACTATATATATATATTAATGTTAATTAAATGTCGCCTCGCTGTGCTTCCCTCCGCGGACTGTATCAGGTCTGTCAGGCAGTTGAGTGAAGTGAAGCCTGTGGAGGAAGCACCGGGACCATCAGCGTGAAACAGTCCATGGAGGAGCTGCTGTGTTCAGCTGCACAGATAGGAAACACCTCGGCTGACAGGATGTACCACTCTATTTGAAAAAACTTCTTTTCAGTTTATAATGGTGATTGGCAAACAGTGTATTAGTTGCATTATCGCCACCTGCTGCTTCGGTGTGTGGACCAGAGATTAAATCCGACCCATTAATCCTGAACTCCAGTCTTCCTAAATTCTTCCTTCAGATATTGTCTTTGTTGATCATACTTTGTACTATCTATGATTGTATGCATAAAAGTCTCCTCAGCCAGGTGGAAAAAATGTGTGCATATACTGGTATCAGCATCATATCGGCAAAAATGAGATGGAAAATATCGGCATATCGGACCAATATTGTGCATCCCCAGATATAAATGACAGAAAAACAAAAAAAAGCAAAATATGAACCTTTAATCTAAACTGCTTGAGAGTGCTGACATTCACTAAACTTTTACTTTGCTTCATTCAATTTAATATAAAAGGTTTAAGATTTAAAGTGACTTCAGTCAGAGCTGTTCTTACTGCACATCAAAGCAGCTGCATCATGAATTTTACAGTTTACTTCTCCCAGAACTGCTGCAAGTGGTGTGAATGTTGCTGCTGCACAGAGCCTCGTACCTCTAGAGGTCCTGCAGTCTTTCACTGTTTTCTTCACTGAATCTTTTTTATTTCCCAACAAATTTCAAGTCAGCTTCAAGTCAGTGTTCATGTCTGACACTTTCAGAGTTCTAGTAAATGCTCTTGTTAGGTCTATTTCTTAGGCAAATAAAGTCTACATATTTATAACCCATCATAAATAATAAATACAGCTGTTCACATCATATGTTTCTTAATTTACAAATAGTTGTGTTATTCTACAAAAAAGAAAAAGAGAGAAGAAATGAGCAATACATTTTAAAGCTCATGAGAAACCTTGAGAAGCAAATTGAAGGGAACAAACACATTCATTGGTGTGAGTTAACACCCAGGACACTTTGGTTCTGAAGGTTGTCTGATGCATTTTAGAAATAAGGAAGTTTACTTTTACACAAAGAGGAACACTCTCCTCTCACCAATTCTCAGTTAGAGCCAAAATATCTCTCACTGACCTATTTTTCTTTTTATGAACAAACACTTCACTAAACATTTTCTTATTGCTTCTTTCAATTTGTTTGATTCATGATTTAAAAATATATTGCCTTTATGGGAGAAGTTATAAGAAATACTGAGAATTAATGAAATATCTCTATACCTTATAACTATATATTAAATGTTTATATGATACTCATAAATGGGGTAAAGTGATTATTCTTATCTTCAGTCAGCAGCTTCATCATGAAACCACTGATCTACACACATTAATATTACACTTGTTGTGTTCATATATGTTAGACTGTGTGTATATATTTATTTAATCTTCATTGTTGGATATCTCCTGGGATATTATACAGTATGTAAAGATTTATATGAGGTCAATATATTGTGCTGTGAAATGCTGGTGTGTTTACATACTGGAACGTTTGGTTTGTTGGTGTTTAATGTGTCTGAATAATTCCATAGAGGTCATATGGGTCAAATAATGGGGTCAAAAATAAAATTATTCATTCATTTACATACCCTCAACCACCATCATCATCGTCATCATCATCATGTTACAAACACAGAGAGAGAGAGGAAATTTGCAGTCAGTAGTTTTGATATTACTTTTACACAAAGAGGAACACACTCCTTTTTCTCACCAAGTCTCAGTTAGAGCCAAAATATCTCTCAATGATCTATTTTTATTTTTCTGAACAAACACTTCACTAAACATTTTCTTATTGCTTCTTTCAATTTGTTTGAATATCTATTGGTAACACTTGACTTTAACACCGTTATTTATCATTTATAAGTTGTATATTGATATTTAATAAATGGTTATAACTCCTGCTATTTATTTAATCTTCATCATTGGGTATCTCCTGGGATATTATACAGTATGTAAAGACTTGTATGAGGTCATATAATAGGGTTAAAAAATAAAATTATCCATTCAGTAATGTACCCTTAACCACCATCATCATCGTCGTAATGTTGCAAACACAGAGAGAGAGAGAGAGAGAGGAAGAGGAAGAGGAAGGAATGTTAACTTAAAGCATTGTCAGCTTCCTGATTGATCAGACAGACATATAGAGGCAGTTCTCTGACAGTTTGATGATTTTCTGCATCAGGATCAAACTCAGAATGAATATCCACCATGTTCTGTTCTTCTGCTTCTTATCAGGTGAGGACTGATTACCTGACTGTGTCTGTAAAGCTGCAGCACAAACTGCTTCTGGACATTCATTGTGTTCATTTTAACAAATGTCAGACTTGTATCACACAAGTTTTCATGTTGCTGTCATGTTAATTAGTTTTCCTGTCGTTCTCTAAATTATTCTGTTACTAATTACAACATCTCTATAATCTAATCTTGTAATTTAACTAAATTGAATGTAATTTAACAAAATATATGAACCATCCATCATGAATATTTGTTGCTCATTAATGTGTTTGATATTAGAAAGTATGAAAGAAAAACATTGAAAAACAGACGTTACACAGAGACACTGTGACTACAACTGCAGCTACAAGTAGAACAACAGCAACTGCTGTACAGTCAGTGAAAACTTTGCTAATGGCTGCCTCTGTATCATCTCTGCTTCTCTGTGAACTGATGTATTAGCCCTCATTAATCTGCAGTCTGTTTACAGTAAGTCTACAATACACAAAGTATTGATCATCAGTATTCACTGTTCATCTTTCCAACAGCACTGCAGGATGGAAACACTGGACTCGTCAATGCAATAAGTGTTTATGCTGGAGCTGAAGGAGGAAGTGGTTCAATTATTTGCTCCTTGACTTCATCTGGAAGCACCAAGTTCTTCTGTAAAGGAGAATGTAAAGAAGAAGACATTCTCATTAAAACAGATGATGTCACAGCTCAGAGTGGCAGATACAGCATCAGATATGAAGACGGATCTTCTGGAAGAAGAATTGTGACTGTGATCTTCACACAGCTGACCAAGTCAGACTCAGGACGGTACAGATGTGGTTTGGGTGGATCTTCAGTCCCAGATTCTTATTCTGACTTTGACATCACAGTTATAGATGGTGAGTTTCTACTGAAAGTCATAAAACCTGATATATTTACTATGTTCATCCCATTTAATGATTCTGAAGTTTAAGAATAAATGAGGTCAGATAGAATTTATTTAAATTGTTGAAGAATGTGAGACGTTTATGATATATTGACTCAGTGTATCAATGTTGGATGAAATCATTACTCCAGCAGTCAGACTGGTTGAACTGGGCAGCTCCCAGTGTGACCCTGTGGATCTGTGTAAATGTGAAGCAGGAAATATTGTGATCAGACTGCAGCATCTTACAGGAAGTACAGACAGTAACTGCTGATTGTTCATCTTTTCAGCTGCAACGTTGGGTGACAACACTCATTTAATCCGTACAGGAATAGTGGGAGGAAGTGTCACACAAGGATGCATCAATACTGTCAATGGAAGCAGGAAGTTCTTCTGTAAGGATGAATGTAAAAAAGAAGAAGACATCCTGGTTGAAACAGAAGAGAACAGAGCTCAGAATGGCAGATACAGCATTGAATATAGAGAAGGATCTGTATCTGGACTGTCTGTGACCATCACACAGCTGAAGAAGTCAGACACAGGACGGTACAGGTGTGGTTACGGCAGAGCTTCGTCTCCAGATTCATCCTACACGTTCCCGATCTTTGTTGTCGATAGTGAGTTTTAAATTTAATTTTCTGTTCACATTTTGTTCAATGAATGTCAATTTTTAAATGGTTAATATTATGAAAAGTTGTCTTGTTTTCATTTAACCTTTCCATGCATGAGTTATGATAACCTCAGTCGGGAGTTTTTTTGTTTTTATTCTCCTTTAGGCATGAAAAAAAATATTTGAACTTCATTTTTTTTAAACATGCACTTTTCAAGGAGTTTTTACATGTCCACTCAGGTGGACAGCGTGCGTTGAGTTTTCAACTGAAGGAATATGTATTAAATAAACCCATTAATAAAATGATATATTATTTGAAAACTATAAAATAATATATATCATCAAAGCTGTTAAACTAATGTTTTAACACATTTTAACATATTCTAATACTGTTCAGTGCGATGCAAAAACACTGAACTTTGTTCCTGACTCTTCAGCCTCTCCCCTCTGTCTTAATGCATTTATTAGCACATGCAAACTGTAGTGACCACTATGCATGAAAGGGTTAAAATAAAAAAAGAATGAATTTTGGGGGTGACCTGATAGCTGAGTGGTTACCACATGGGCACTAATACCCTGAGCAGCGAGACCCCAGTTTCATCCCTCTGCCTTCTTTCCCCACATGTCCTGTCTCTCTCCACTATCACTATCAAATAAAGGCATGAAATGCCCCCCAAATATATCTGAAAAAAATAAACTTTGAATACAAAATTTAAAGAGTGGATGGAAATGACATGACAGAAACAAATATCTTGTTTTTTGGGTTACAGTCAGAAGTTGATTTGTGACAACAAGAGGAGTGCCGAGGTTGGCAGAGTCATACTAGTTGTCCAACCTGGGACCTTTTCTATATTTCTATTAACATTAGGTAACATAGAGAAGAACGGTTCCTCAGGTTCCTTAATGTTCAAGACATCATACTCTAAAATGTTTCTAAAGATGAAACTCATTTGTAGAGTCACAAAGTAATCTGATGTAAAAATGTGTTGCCTTTATAATGTTAGTTTTTAAATTTACAACAATCAGTTTGTACGATTTTTAAAAACCTTTTCAGACATTTGTGCTTTTATGTTTAATGTCAGAAAATCAACCTGTGGATGTTATTTTCTTACTCTTCTGTAATCAAAAATCAAATAACAGTAATTTCTTGTGATTAATAGAACAAACCCACTTCAAATATTCTTAATCATTTACTTCATTAACATATTTAATGCTGCGTATTTCTTGTGTATGTGATGGATGCTGTCAATATGATCTTTCTGTCTAGAGCAGCATCTCATTTCTCTGCATTATTGATTCAGTATCTGATTGTTTCAATGTGTTTTCATTGTTCACAGCTCCAACCACTTCAAAACCAACCCGGACTCTCCGACCTTTTCCAACATCAGTCCCATTAGCCTCCACACCAACAACAACACAGAGTTTAATCTCCAGTTCAGGAAGCTTCACACCTTCATCATCTTTCCCTGAAACCACAGAGCAGTTTACAGGTACAGGACAGTTCATGTCTGTCCATCTGTCCATCACTGTCTCTCTGCAACAAAACATCCTCTTAAAACAGTCAAATTCAGCATAACAACGTTGTCTAATAAGAATAACAAGATGGTCCAACATGTGTTTCAGCACATAAGACAGTTCAGCACCTAGAAGAAAACATTTCACATTTAATTTTACAATAAATTTCCTTGTTATCTTCACGTCTAATGTTTAAACACATCCTATGTTTCTAATGATGTAAGATAATTATTAACATGTGATGTCAGCACATTACAAGTCAAGAAACATTCAGACCAAAGTCTGAGATGTTTTTTCAACAGGAAGATCTCATTTTTGATAAAGGTTCCCTGTGTAGTTTTCTTGTAAACAAGGTTATATTTATATTCAGTGTTACTCACCAAAACATGCTGAGTGTATCCTTTACGTCCAACATAAGTGTTGAATATGTTTCCTCAATCATAAAATATTTGTAAAGCTGATTATATTAAGTATTTTAAATCTTGCATTGCTTGCAGTCTTCTTCTCTCCTGCTTTTGTTGGTGCATTGCTGTGTTTCTGGGCAGGTTCTTGCATCCTGTAGATCAGTGGGATGATGTGAAACCACTGGCAGGATTGTGTATCACATCAACCACATGTGCACAACGTAGATCCACACGTAAAAACAAGCTACTTGTGGTCAAAAACTCCACAGGGAACCTTTAAGCTTCTAATACAAGACAAAAGATC
This sequence comes from Thunnus thynnus, assembly GCF_963924715.1. NCBI lineage: Eukaryota > Metazoa > Chordata > Actinopteri > Scombriformes > Scombridae > Thunnus > Thunnus thynnus. The sequence goes on from NC_089522.1 coordinate 33,705,039, forward strand.
CCAGTCTTTCAAACTACTACATGTCTCTCTCTCTCTTCTTTCCCAGCTGACTCTTATGTCTTTACCAACCATCTTCTATGTCACCCAGGTTACTTCTGGCCTCTGGTTGTATGTGTGGCTGTGGTTGTTGTGCTGTTGGCTGTTGTTCTGCTGCTCCTCTACAAACTGAAGACAAAGAGGAACTCTGGTTTGAACACCAGAGGAACCTCAGACAGCAGAAACATGGAGGTGACTTCCTTTAACTCTGTATGTCTCATGTTAACTCTTACTGTTGGCATTTATACAATTTATTTTTGCCGTTAGGAATAAACAATCTCATGTCTGCAACTACTTCACTAGTATGAACAAAACTATAATTAAATAAAATCATAATTACTGTTAATAGACCTCTGGCCTGTCCAGTTGTTATCACTAAAATATCATCAAATAATTGAAGAACACAATATCTGGGCTGTTACCGTGGTTACTTGATGTCATTACTGTTTTATTTTCAGTTATCTGTCAGCCATAAGAACTGTTCTGTCGACTATGAGAACTGTCCTCCAGTCTCCACGTATGAAGACAACATCTACCAGAGCCTGGATCCAGACAGCAGGGATCCGGACCAAAACTATTCTACACTCACAGCAAACACATGATGATGTTTGGATTTGGATCTGGATTCTGTACTGTGCAGGTTAACATGTTCTGCAAGGTTCCAGTTTGTTCTACTGTTTTTCTTTTTTCTGTTTAATCCGCAGATATTAACTAACCATGCTATCAACTAAACATGCTATTTTTCACCTCTATGCTGATGATACAGAACTGATCATATTTCTTCTTACTTGCTTATTCTGAAATGTTCATTCTGTCTTCAAAAATGTAGATGTTGTTTGATATTGTTCTTCTACACTTTGAGCCAACTCTGTCTGCTAGAAATTACATTCATGTTCGACTAAATTGCAACAGCACACGTTTTGTTAGAAACATAACACTGCTGAATCACATTTTCTCTCAAAATGATGAGAAAATATTGTTGATTCATTTATTCATTCAACTGCACCTGCCAGTGTCCATAGTTTTTTATTATTTGCTGTCATTCAAAAACAGTTCAAGACAACTGATGAGGACAAACAGCAGGAACATATTAACATACAACATGATTTTAAAAACAGTAGCTTGGTGTTTATGAAATCATAATGAGGTTCAGCAATTGGCAAGAAAGAGGAGCTGTACATATTTTTGGTGGCTATTACTTGTCTATAGCGCCTCCCTGAGGATAAAAGCACAAAGTGCTGGAAAGCTTTGTTCTTTACATTTCATTCAAATTTCTAATGTGGTTGCCTTTCCTATAATTTTAATATGTTTGGCAAGATTTTCATGTGATTAAATATGGTGGTTCACAGTTTTCATGTGTAAAAAAAAAAAAAAGCAATTTTCCAATTTTTGTTCAACACAAAAAACAACAACAACACAAGGATTAAATGCAAATGGATTTTAAAGTGAGGTGAATTTGTATCTTTTTTGCAGCTTGTCCTCCACCTGGTACTGAGGATACACACCAGGGTTACAATATTCTTTCCCATGTTTGTATGCTTCTTTAAAAAGGTCAGAGGGCAGCTGTCAGAAAATAAGTACATTTACTCAGTTAATGTGAGGTATTTGAGTGTTTTTATGTTCTGTATCTACTTACTAGACTACAGTTCAAAGGGGAAATATAACTTTTTAATCTCCTACATTTATTTGACAGCTACAGTTGATGTGCAGATTAAGATTTCACATACAAAACATAGTTCAATAAATGCATTGTTATTAGTATCAACTGGTTTTCCATTTACAAAAAACAAAGGATCCAGCGCAGCAGGGAGGCAGAAAACATGTAGACACAATATCCTAATAGCTTGCATGTGGACCTTTTCCAGTATTTAGAAATTTAAAAAAAACTTGCTGGAAACCATTAAAATTACTGTTTAGAGGTGAATTCCATCCTTGTATTTCAGAAAAAGGTTTTTCACCACACGACCTGATAGGTATCAGTCAGCTCTGGCTAATATATGACACATACTCATAGCTTGTTGCAGTGATGATGCTAACACAGACTACACAAAGTTAGCTCTACATGTAGTGAAAAACTAGCTGAATGTATCACAAAAATCAACCAGCAGAACGGGTTAAAAGCACTGAAGCTCCCCACACACATATATTTTAATTGAGTGGCGAGCAGCTGATGAGAACCATTTCAACTGCAGGCTAAATTCATCAAAAACTGGATGGGAGTGAGTATTGGGGTTTTTTTGCCCAGAGACTTTGTTACCACCAATAGGGAAATAGTCTTCCTTGTTGACCACACAAGAGAGGTCAATTAGAATTAAAGCGTTGAACGGGCCCTCGTGCCTCTGCGTACATCAGGCTGCAACGCAATCGAGGGGCTTCTGTCACGGGCATGTAGATGTCTTCAGACCTGGGCTGTTTTCAGACAGTGCAAGAAGGAGATAAACATCACTTCCTTCATCCACTATTTTGCCTGCTGCTGGGGCTGCTTCGCTGAAATTTCGTAGGGGGCGCTATTCAGCCAGTTTGCATCACTGATGGAATATTGTCATGAAGACGTGTTCAGGCCGGGAGAAGTTTGGTGCAGACTGGAGCATTTACAATAAAGTTATAGCAACTTCCTCTGTCATGATGAAACATCAAATCTCAACAGTGTGAGAATAAATAACTGTAGCTGGACACAGAAAAATACTCATATATTCAATGGTACAACAGCTTAGTTCTGAATTGCCGATTGAAATTACAAATCATGAAGGTACCAGAGTTTAAGGAAGTTGGTGAAGGTTTTGTACGAATACTTGCTCCCTGGGGTGGCTTCTTGCAAAGAATGGAGTCCCATGTGCTGGGGTGAAAAGCTGGAGTCTGGATCTTGTAATGATGAGTGAGTCGGCCGGTCCAGACTTGAAAAGTTTCCATTGGAAGAGAGCTCCTGGCTTATGCTCTCATGCTCTCTCAGGCTTGATCCTCAACTCATGACTCTACATTCTGAGGTTTCACCTCCTGTTGCTCTGATTCACATCTTCAGACTAGCAAACTGCAAGCTTTCCATCAGCATGGCAGAAAGCAAGAAAACCAACAACCAGCATCAAGCAGCCTAAACCTAAAAACAGCTTAAAAACAACAGCGCAGAGTCTCAGATAAGACAATGTTTTAAAGTTTCGGTCTGCCCACCCAGAAGGTGCATCCTGGCCAATCCCAGGTGTTGCAGAGTTCTGGGGGAGCAGAGTCAGTCCCCTCCTGTCCACAGACAGGTGGGTACAGTTCCTGAATACGGTTACTCTAAAGTATTTACAATTTAACAATTTCATGATACCTAATTTTGCAATTTCGATAGTATCTTTAGCGTTCTGAAAGTGAAACAAGCAGAATGGCACTAAACATGATAGTGTTATCATGGATGATGGGATTATGTTAGTGGTACCTTTCTTGTCTTAAAGGCAGTGGAATAAAAGTATAACTAAAGTACATAACAACACATATTGTGATATATACACACACATACTAACATACAATATTAATTGTCCTTAGACAAAATCTAAAACTACATTTGTAATTTCATGGGTTTTACAGTCTTGATCTGACTGTAAGCGGAAGGGGTCCATGCCATTTGAGGGTGTGTGTGTGTTACGCCCCTGAAACGGGGAGAAATAATCACAAGAGTGATACGGTAATGTTTCTTCAGTGAGAGCGTTTACTCGAATGAATAATTGAACATATACACAATCTACAAATAAACATAGACTACCCTGCTTAACAGGCTGGTTACAGTAGCATACATACCCTATTCAAGTTACACAAATATACAGTATTTCTTTGAGACATAATTCCTATTCTCTCAACTGTTACTGGTAAATAATATACTGCTGTAACTCAGTAACCTCTCATAACCTTATAAAAGTTACTAAATAGACAATATAGAAAAACTGTGTAAAATACATCTGCATATGTAGACAACCGGATTCACAAAATGGCAGAAGCAATTGGCGTAGTTACGGGTTGAACTCTGCTAACAAGCGGGAGCTAGCTCGCCAGACACTTTACCATACTCGGCAAACTTTACTTTAACTCACTTGAAATGTTACACATACATTCACTTGACACTCAAACATATTAGAAAATTTATTACAACCACCTTAATAGTGTCAAATGCCGACAACATACCTGAAACGGGGAGAAATAATCACAAGAGTGATGCGGTAACGTTTCTTCAGTGAGAGCGTTTACTCGAATGAAGAAAACACCGCGAGTTCCCCTGGATACGTGGGTGGAGACAAAAGCAATCGATCTCACGCTAGTAGATTAAGACTACTTTGCGGATCACTGATAATACCATTATAACTGAACCTCTGACAATAAAGGATGAAATGAACAATGAATTAATTAAAGACCTTTTAAAATTTTAACCTCTTTTGACATAATGAATTCCTACTTTTTTTTTAACCCATTTTAAACACATCTTATAAATTGTTTCTCATGACTATGATCTTTTTAACCTTATCACAGCATTTTAAGTGTACTGTCCTTTTTAAGCTTGTATGGCCCTTTTAGTGCATCATTCTTTTAACTTATCACATGCGTGTGTGTGTGTGTGTGTGTGTGTGTGTGTGTGTGTGTGTGTGTGTGTGTGTGTGTGTGTGTTTGTGTACTTCCTACTTTTACTCCACATTTCAGATTCTGATACTGTACTTTTTACTTAATTACGTTTCATCTGACAGCTGATGTTCATTTATGTCTTAAAATGTATTCATCCTTTTTTCCTTTCCTTTAATTCTGTCCTTTCTTTACTTCTTCAAAGCATAAAAACCCCCAAACTGGAGATATAAATTCTTAACCTGACAGTGAATTACTTTTCCTTTAAATGTTGGTATTTCTTTCTCTGTCATTTTACCTTTAAAGGGTTTCCTGTAGTTGGTATCTAAAAGCAGGTAGTCTGGAGCTAAAATAAAATGTATTAGGCTACATGAACTCAAGCTTTACTAATAAATCAAATTTGGTCTTTTTGGTGACTGTAGGAGACCAGCAGAACAAAGGACCAAAGCATCCAGATAGGAGCAGACGAAAGCGACACACCAGTGTGACAACAGTGTAAGTGGACTGGCCGTTTTCATAAACAGTATACACTTTTAAAACAGTATTGAGCAGTACTAGTAACAAAATCATCTAAGCTCAAAAGTCCACTTACTGGCCTTTTCAAAGCATTCAGCTGCTTCTCACTGTCTTCATTAATGTAACAAGCTGGTTTAGGTGTAACTGAAGTGTGAAACCTGTTATCACTGCATGATAACAGGCGGTCGTATATTCAGTACAAAGGAAGACTGGAGTGGTGAATGACAGAATGTGTGAGTGTATGGAGGCAAAGAAAGGAGAATAAAGTAAAATAATTTGAATTTTATGAGCCAATGGGCCTCAGGCAAGCAGCACTCGTACGAACAGATCTGTTCCTAAAAGACATGTACGACTGATTTCAGAGAATTTGTGACATTCACAGCAGCAGCTTCTACATTTCAGTTTCTAGGAAACTTCTCTCACAATGACAGCGGCCTTGTTGTCTCTCTGCAGCAGTCTGTTCAGCATCGTGTTGTGTTACAGCTGTAACATCACCTACTGTAGGCTGTAATATTCTCTCCTCTTATATCTCTGTGACAGTCACATGACTCCTCTTAGAAAAATGTTTTTAGTATCTAACTTCGTGTCAAAGTGTTCCCTCTTTATTTCTGTCACAGTACAGCGCTGCTCTGATGACATGTTGTTGTATTAATATTTTCTAACTATTCCAGGTCCTCTAATACTGACAATCCTAAATGTATTATGTATATAATGTCATATATACATCTTATACACACACACACACACACACACACACACACACACACACACACACACACATATATATATAAACTGTGCAGCTTCCTCTCTACTGTGTGATTGATGGACATGTAATATGCACAGAGGTCACTAGAGGTCACTGTTGCATCACTTTTTACTCCCACCTGCATCCAGTTACACTAAGCACAGTAGTTCTGAATACTGTTTTTTCTGTTTCTGGAGTGTCTGATTCAGTTTCACTACACTTCAGAGGGAAACATTACATTTTTCATTTCACTGCATTTACCTGATGGCTGGACTTTGTGACTACAGATTCAGAGTTCACATCCACTAAATACGAGAAACCCCAAAGTCCCCGAAATATGAGATATGACTCTACTTTTTGGGATTTTCTTAAGTCAGTGGTATTTTAATTTCATCATAAAGCATTCGGTGGTGATTACATTTCCGAGTTTTGATTCATACACAGTTTGAGTTATACTGTGTCCACAGTGTTTTTTTATTTACAGTCAGTCAAAACCAAATCAAGACAACTGATGAGCACAAAGAGCACGAACACATTAATATACAATATGATTTCAAAAACATTAAAACAATAAAAATAATAACAATAAAATAATGATAATAATAATAATAAATAATAATAACGGAGAAGAGGTGGGTGATTGTGAACTCATAAGGATGTTCAGCATTTTTCAAGAAAAACAAGTTGTTCTCATTTTTGATGGCTCTATAGCGCCTCCCTGAGGATAAAAGTGTTAATTGCAGATGCAGACAGTGGGATGAATCCCTCACAGACTGCAAACCTTTGCTCTTTATATTTCATTCATATTTCTAACACGGTTTCTTCCATGTCTTCTCTATAATTTTAATATGTTTATATATAATATAATCATAATATGATATAATCTGAGATAGTGGGAGAATATTGATGTTGAACAGAAGAGGCTCCAGGATGGAGCCTTGGGGAACTCCACGTCATTTTTGCTCAGACTTCAAAGGAACATCATCAGAGGTGAAGATCCCTGACAGAGGTCACGGGTCCCAGGTACACATCAGGCCAAACATCCAACCCCATCAAATGGCTGACAGGCAGGTAAAAGACCCATGAGTGTAGCTACTCTACCTTTCAGGAAGAGAAAACCTCAGGATGACAAAATGAGGAAAACCCTTGATGCACTCCATGTCTATCAGAGTTACACAAACATAAATCAACATAATGAAGATGGATAATACAAAGATAAAACAAAAACATGGCTATAGTCAGATTTCTTTTAAATTAGCAAACATCTCAATCTTCATTAAATTAGCTATTAGCTGGGTATTATGTACAAATAAAATCTCAATCGCTAATTAAAATAAAAAGAAAAGGAATCAAGGGTTAACATTAAATCAGTGTGAAAGCTTTTAACTGATACTGTATAAATGTCATCTGAACTGCACCACTGCATATGAGTTATGAATACATTCATAACTCAATATCTTTCTTGACTGTACACAAAAATGAAGTTTTAAACACACTTTAATTTAGTTAAATTTTTGTTTATTTGGTATAAAGATAAGAGTGTAAGTAAAAACACGGGAAGAAATATACATTTACAAACAAATTCATAATTATGTTTTAATTCAGTAAAGCTACAGAAAACTAAAAATCATGGATCTGTTTCAGTTTTACATTCTGTTTCCTAGGAACCTACCTGTGGTAGGCTTATCTCAGACATTCAGCAACTTAAAAGTAAAAATGTCCTGACAGCTCTGATGGAGCTCAGGATTCATCCATTAGGGCTGCTTTATTACAATTCCACCATATAAACCTGGAATCTGTGTTTAACAGCTGAGCTGTGTAGATGTGCAGCAGAACACAGAATATTAATTACTGTCAGATCCTGACTGATCTGGTGTTAATGAAGTTACCACTGCTGTGCCAAGCATGAATGTGCACAGCCTCTCTCTCAGTTTGGAGACGCACTTATTATTTCAGCTGTTTGTTGCCCACAGCTGGCTGGATCATCAATACTGATGTTTCTGTGAAATCCTGGAGACATTCAATGACAACTGAACAACATTATTGTAAGATTCAGACATTAATCTAACACATTTCAGACCTGCCTGAGTCACATTAATAGATGTATTTTGACATTTGACATTTCAGTAGATTATGTTATAGATGCCAAATACTAGAGAAGTAAAAGAAGCAAAATACACGAAAGTTGGTTTTGCTCTGTGTGTGGCATCTCTGTTAATTAAAGACATGCAACATAAGGATTTTATGCTCTCTGCAGCTTTCATTATGGACCAATCTGTGTGCTGAAATGTGGAGAAAAGCCTGAAACACTGAAAACATCTCTGCTCACTCAGATGCAAAACAAGGGCAAATTGCACTCAGCTGCAAAACTGTATTGGCATGTTTGTGCCAGCATATCATCAGCGCAAAAGGGGGCATTCTTTGTGGATTTGGTCCTAAGAGTCTTCAGTCATGCTAGCAGCTCTGTGTGGCTGTACTTTAGCACAGCAGTCCTTTCAGCTAAATGCTAATGTAAGCATGCTAACATGCTCACAGACACAATGCTGTTATGTAGATGTTTAGTAGGTATAATTTTTACCATGTTAACCATGTTAATTTTGCATGTTAGCATAATTTTATTTGCTAGCACTAAACACAAAGTACAACTGGGGCTGATGGGAATGTTGTCAGTTTTGCAAGAGTTTGGTCAAATAAAAATTTGACCTGACGATGCTATATGAAGTCAGATGATCATCAAATTTAGTATAAAATGAATGTCTGTACCAAACTCATGGATGTATAATAAGAACTTGATACGGTGCCGCTACTCAGCCTTGCTTCCATTTTGCTCTGTGGCCACTCATGGTAAGCATTTTCCTCACAGACCACCACTGTAAAAGAGACGTCTGTAAAACTGCTGACAGGACACTTCCAGCTGCAAACAAGGTCAATTATAATGATTTCTATAATGAATTTTTGATCCATGAGGATTTAATAATTGCAAAACTTTCCTCGAGCTGAGAAAAGCAGTTTAAAGTCTGTGACATCATCACAATGTAAAGTCCATGGCTGAGCGGAAACTTGTGGGCGGGGCCAGCAGCAGTCAGCTGCCCAATCCAGAAGTAAACCCGGAGGCAAGAAACTCTTTCAGCTCATGTACCAGACGATCAGTTCTCATTAGATTGAATAGGCTCCATCTTTGAGTCCATATCCAGTTCCTATAATACATCCATGACCGAATTACACTACAGTTCATCCAATAGTTGTTGAGATATTTTATTCTAAACTACAAAATGTCAAACCTCATGGTGGTGCTAGAGAGAAAGTCAGAGGATCACCAAAGTCAGTGGGATTCATCCTCTGAACATGAATATCTGAACATTTCATAGCATTGTTATTGAGATATTTCAACAGCCTTGTATTAGTTCTTCATCAGACGCCTCCTTCAGATACTGAGCACAGTAGGTCTTTATGCCAACATAAAGCTGGATTATGAATTTAGGAAAATAAAGATCTAGTTTCCTGTAGCTTTAACTTCCTGTTATCTATCTTGCTGTGCTAACAACATAATCTGACAAAAATTAAAAATCATCCTGAGAGATGAAAACTAGACTAATTACAGTAAAAAAATTAAAATTAAACATGCAGACATGAGAACATTTCTACAGAGAAAGAGGAAACATTTAATTTAAATGTGAACAGAGAAACAGCTGATAGAAAACATCTTTCAATTCCTGATGAACACATTATATTTGCAGTAAAACAATAACATTTGTTGACTATAGAGGCATCTATCATGTAGAGGTTTAAGCATCATCAGACTTCTGGATTTCTGTTATGTGGGATGAGTATCTGCAAAAATAAAAATTGAGAACCAGTAAAACCCCCATAAAGAACTATAGACATTACTGATGGATGAAGACCCAAAGAGTTCAATATTAAACAAATAAGACATTAAGTAATAAACAATAAAACACATAAATACAGATAAATATGTAATATGACCATTAAATTGTTAAATAATTCAATAACTTTTCAAAATTTAGCTCATTATTATGAAATGTTATTTCTTTTCATAAGTACATTTATTCCAGGTCATTTTCATTTTATCCCTGCAGTTTTTACATCATTTTTTGTGCAGGACAGAACCAGAAATGTGATTGGCTGTTCACTCATTCAGACCAAAGCAACAGCCAATCACAGAATGGACTCTGTCCTGTTTGTTGGTTGATAGAAAAGGTTTTGTGATAAAAAATAAAATAAAATAAAATAAAATAAAATAAAAAGTAACATTTAAAAACCCTTTTAAAACCAATTTCCGTGTTTAATTTTTAAATTTTAATTTAAGGACGGAGGAAAGAAAGATAAGAACAGAACTGACACTCTGTTAGTTTTTTGTTTTTTTTCAAAAGTGGTATATAAGAAAGTAGTTATTAGTAGTTAGTTATTATTTCTTTACTTTGAGTTTTTTAAATCTGTCTTTTAGATGCTAATTTAATTAATAAAATTATAACGGCAATAAGAAAAATCAGTAGACTATGATCAAAAATGTAAAGACCTCATACAGGTCAGCACAAACGTGGTGCGTAGTGATACTGATTGGAAACATTTTCTTATTGAACTGAAACAAAACATCCTGTGATCATAATCCACAGAAAAATGAATAGACTAAACAAACATTAAGAAGGTTAAGAGATAGACAGATAGATTGTTGATGAAAGAGGCTGATTGGCTGATAAATTGATTTCCCAAATTTACTAAGTTTGTTCCAGAGCTGCCTGCTTCCTGCAAAGTAATTTTACACTGTAAGCAATAATTTTGGAAACCACATAACAGCCAGTGTTGCCAATGTTCTCATGATTTATTACTCATTGAGTTAAAAATGTAATTGGATTATTTAACAGTTTCATTATAAGTCATTCTTCAGTGTTTGTTGAAACAAGTGATGCTGTCGGTTTTCTTGGGAGGACAGTAAACACATCACTATTTAACTTTTAATTAGTTCCAATTTAAATCTTTATTTACAACAGGAGGAGGAAGTGCTGCATGGGTCTGATGGCTCATGTGACAGGTGCTCTTTAGTTTAGGGTGACCATATTTTCAAACCCCCAAACCGGGACCCTTAAGTTTATGTTACTGCACGTTCATGCATGTGCACATGTATGCGCACCACAAGTGTGTTCATCAGGATGGGGGGACAATTATTTTAGTGCTTAGCACACCTACTGGTAGTATTCAGATGGCTGTCACAGGCATTTACCTTCTGAAGTAGGTCACAACAGTGATATTTCCCACTTGTAACCACTGCTTATGTTTGGCCGTCTTAATATGATGTTTTATATCAGCATTTCCACCATGCACAACTGTAAAATGTACTGTTACAGTGTGTGCAGAAGGCAGCATTTTCATTGACGGGTCCTTTACGAAGGAAGGAGTAAACCTCCTGGAGCTCTTTAGAAAAGACAGACTCTTCTTCAGCAGGACAACTAACAGTTAGCATACTGACAGGTTCTGTCAGAAAGAGCTGCAAGCGTCGTAGCAACAGCCTTGATAACAACACATTGATTGACTGACACACATACAGACAAATCATTGTTGAATTCAGACGTGTGGTGCCTTGTTTATGTTATTATATTGGGTGATAATGAGTTGGACAGAGCATGATAAACATCTATGTAAGCACTGAAAACAAGTATAATATTATAAGTATTATTTTAATTGATGTGAAAACCAGGACAATTTGGTTGTGAATGTTGAAAACCAGGACATTTTAGGGTTTTAGAGATACTTGTCGTGACTCGGGACACCAAGCTTGAAACCGGGGAAATCCCAAACAAACCGGGATGTCTGGTCACCATACTTTAGTAGTGCAGGTGAAAATACAAAAAAACCCCAAAATCTAGGAAGTCTTGCTAAGTATTTATCCTTAAGTGGTGCAGACAACCATGTAAAAAAAACTAAGGCACTCCTTCTTCAGGGGTCTTATTGTAAATTCACATTTTTTGGCATGTATTTATGTATGTATGTATGTATGTATGTATGTATGTATTTATGTATGTATGGGGCTCATGCTTTTGTTTTAACACCCTCTACTGGTCATTTACGTGGCCATATGTGTTGGGTTGAATGCCACTCACAGCTGGTATATAATTCAGACTCATTATGTGTTTGTCGACCTTGATGATGACTTAGTGTCTCGTTCTTATAAGGAGAACATCTACCGCTTCAGGGGGAACCGAACGGCCACAGCTCTTAAGATGAACCTCAGATTCTTCGAGTGGAACCACTGATTGGCCAAAAACATGATGGAGTGGTTGGACGCCTTTTTAAAGACAGCAGAGTGTTTTTAATGTGTAAAAGTAGCACAACACAAATACTGTGTTTTCATGTCAGAAGCCTTGTATAAATTTAATTTCTTTGTTAATGTATTGTCTCAAAATATAAAAGTGACATTTGTTGAGTGGTGTGAAGACATTATTATCAGGCCTTAATAAGGAAGCAAGAACTTTTAAAATGGGCAATTTGTAACTTGATTCTTGATTATTAAGTTGTTTTTGTCGGTAACTAGCAATTTATGGTGGCTACCATTTTTAAAAACGGATATATAGGAAATTTGTTACAAGGTTGGATTGATCTGCTGAAATTATACAGAAATTGGTGAGAACATAAATGGTTAAAAATCATACTTCAATTTACTGGCCTGCAGAAATTAGACAGAAACTAGTTGGAAATTAAGCTGCAACAACTCACTTATTTAGCATGAAATTTGAGGTAAATGCTGGGGTAATTCTGTGGTAACTTACCTGCTTATTACATCTACTTACCATGAAAGTTGAGACAAATTTTGAGGTAATTTCGGGGTAATTTCAAAGTTACTTGCTAATTATCACCTAATTACCATGAAATTTGAGGTAAATTTTGGGGTAATTTCAAAGAAATTTCAATTAAGTTACTTGCTAATTACCACCCAATTACCATGAAATTTCTAACCCTAACCCTAAGCCTAACCCTAACCCTAACCCTGACCCGTAAAATGAAGTGTTACCCACTGTTATTGTAAGGGCGCATTATCAAGACAGTAATATGCACCTACATAGACAGGTGCACAACATACACTCTGCTTGTTACACACAGAGGACACACAGCAGCACACAGACATGCACAAGATTACAAATAAAAGGATTACAATGTGAAAGATCATCATTGTGTACATTAACATATTTTAAAAAATACATGTCATAATGGGTAGTCCTAATATTTATCAGTAATGACGGATGAAATTGTCTAATTATTTGATTAAATCATGGCAATACATGTAGGTATTCAAACAGACCCATCAGGTTGAGGGTGTCTGTCAAGACCCAAAAAATGGATTTCAACAACGGATCAAACACAGATCGACTTTCCTGCTGCATCAGTACATGAGGACATGAGGAACACATGAGGAAATAAATGAGATGAAAACAATGATTAAACCGAAGAAAGAAATAAATCTGCACAGCTTCTAGTTGCTGCCAGCAGCAGGATCAGCACCTTGGAGAGATGATCAAGTCCTGACAACTTTGTATGATGATTTTTTACGTGAAAAAATTAATGATTTAATTTCTGAACAATACTTAACAAATATTCTTTTACATTTTTGAGAGTACAGTGATCAGCTTTCCATACTTTCAACAATTAAAACCCTGCTGATTTGACCTGTTACTCCATGACTGAACAAAACAATTTTAAAGAAACCAAAGCTGTAATTAAAAAAAACAAACAAAAATAAATTTGCAACAAATTAATGAACAGTATCTTAAATTGGTGGTCTGGGGCCACAGGAGGGTCCAGGAGCAGCAGGGGCCAGTGTGCTCGTTATGGAACGTGCACTTTCACTTCATGCACGAGCAGATCCGTTTCCTCTGCAGAGGAGCATTTCTTCTTACTACTTGGCAAATGCGCCATTATAATAGTAATCCGCTAAGGTGCAAGCGCACCTGGCATTTAAAGGGAATGGGAGATGACACTGATTGGTTTATTGCATGTTACACCCAAAACACACCCATGATTAATGAGGAGACTATGGACAACCCCTTTTAATCATGCGTCTGGTGCTTCAACAGTTAAACAAGCAAAAGTGGATTTGGACACACCCTAAATGCACTTGCGCCATGCACTTCAGACCGTGCGCTTTAGATTGTTAAAATGGGGCCCTGTATGTTTCATATTAACTCTTACTGTTGGCAGACGTTTTATTTTTCCAGTTAGGAATAAACAATCTCATATCTGCAAGTACTTCACTAGTGTGCACAAAACTATATTTAAATAAAATCATAATTACTGTTACTAGACCTCTGGCCTGTCCAGTTGTTAAAATATCAGCAAACAATTTACATTTATATTTACATTTTTCATTTAGCAGACGCTTTAATCCAAAGCAATGTACATCTGAGACTGATACAACACAAGCAGGGATCTAGTCAGGAAAGAACAACACAAGTAAGAACCATAAAGCCTAATGCTTTATAGGACGTAGATGCCAACAGGCAGTGCACCAGGGCAATGCACAGAGTGCATAGAAGCAGGTTTTGTTTGGTTTTTTTTCTATACAGTCCATCAAGTGCAGAGGTGTTCACGGAAGAGCTGGGTCTTAAGTCTTTTCTTAAAGATTGAGAGGGACTCTGCAGATCGAACAGAGTTAGGTAACAGAAGAGAAGAGTATAGCCGTCAACTTAGGGCTCTGTTGTGGTGGTGGTACCAAGCGCCTTTCATTGTCAGAGCGTAGTGGGCGGGAGGGAGTGTAGACCTGAATGATGGAGTTCAGGTAGGAGCCGTTTTAGTTGCTGTTCTGTAAGCAAGTGTCAGGGTTTTGAATTTGATGCGAGCAACAACTGGGAGCCAGTGGAAGGATATGAACAGTGGGGTGACGTGCTGTTTTGGGCTGGTTGAAGACCAGACGCACCGCTGCGTTCTGGATCATCTGCAGAGGTTTGAATGTACATGCAGGGTAATGCGTGATATTAAGAGAGGAGTTGTGCTGCATGCTCAGACAGGTAGGGCTGATCTTCCTGATGTTGTACAGGGCGAATCGTCAAGAACGAGCGACTGAGGCCACGTGAACCTTAAAGGTTAGCTGGTCATTGATCATGACACCCAAGTTCCAGGCAGACTTTGTGGGCATGAGTTGGGTTGATTCGAGCTGAAAGCTGATGTTTTGTTGTATGGACAGACTGGCTGGGATGACAAGGAGCTCAGTCTTAGAGAGGTTGAGTTGAAGGTGGCGTTCTTTCATCCGTGCTGATTTAACGGCAAGACATGACGAGATCCAAGCCGAGACTGTGTGGTCTTCCAGCGGGAATGACAGGAAGAGCTGAGTGTTGTCAGCGTAGCAATGGTATGAGAAACCATGGGGGTGGATGATTGTGCCATGTGAGGTGGTATATAATGAGAAAAGAAGTGGACCAAGCACTGACCCTTGAGGAACCCCTGTGGATAAGTTGTGCAGTTTGGACACTTCTCCCCTCCAAGATACTCTAAAATATCTCCATGACATGTAGGACATGAACCAGTGGAGGGAGGATCCTGAGATACCAAGTTCAGTGAGTGTGGAGAGGAGGATTTGGTGGTTAACTGTGTCAAAGGCAGCTGACAGGTCCAGCAGCAAAAGGGCTGAGGACTGACCAGCAGCTCTAGCTGAGCGCTGTGATTCCATAACCAACAGGAGTGCAGTCTTGGTAGAGTGACCCTGCTTAAAGCTGGACTGATTCGGGTCATGGTTGTTCTCAGAAGGGAATTCAAAGACTTGGTTAAAGACTGTGCACTCAAGTATTTTTGACAGGAAGGGCAGGAGTGAATCCGGTCTGTAGTTTTCAACCTGGGCTGGGTTGACTGGAGGTTTTTTGAGCAGCGGGGTGACTCGGGCTTGCTTAAATGCGGTATAAAGCGTTGTCAGTATTCTCTAATTGACTCCAAAAGAGTTTAGTTTACAGGACAGACACTACTGAGTCTTTTTCACAATAACATCTGTATTGTCACTAAATCTCAATCCGTCATCAAACACAGTTCCCAAGTATTTGAAGGTCTGGACGAGTTCAACACTTACTGAAGCCAAGAATGACTGTTGGAACTGTCTGTGTGTTTTGGTGAGATTACTATATCTTTAGTTTTGAACACATTTAAATCTAAAAAACATCTCAATCTTGAGACAGGACATGACTGCTGCTCCAGCAGCAATAGGAAGGTCTGTGTCCACTATACTGAGTCATTTTACAGCCAGTATGTTTGTACCGTATTTCCTCTAATAGTGGCTGATTATCAATTAAAAGCCAGGTCTCCAATAATGGTGGGGGTTTGGTCGACACAAACAAAAAACAGCTGGTCCCAAAAACAGGCCTGGTAAAAAAAGGGTGGATAAACCCCTGGTGCCTGTTATATATTGTGCATGCCAGTTAAACATAAATAATAGTTACCTGGATGTAACTCCAGTTCTATGAGTACACACGTAGCCCTCTAGCCAACCGTCACGGAGAGGGGAGGAGGACAGAGGAGATGCGATATTGTCTAATATGGGGATAACAGCTCATATTTCAATAATAATGATGGCAGCGACACTACATCAAGATGGATTACCAAGGTAACCAGAGTTACTTGGCTAAACGTGTGAGCATAAATCTACTCGCATGCTAAAGCTACGTTGTGTACTGCCATAACGTCTCGGGTGGAACTCAAGCGCTAGAAATATTGTTCTGCACATCAGATTAAGTGGATTAGTGGTAGTGCACTGACAAAAATTTAACAGAGCAAACAGAAGTGGAAACAAGGAGGCTTTGTACTAAAATATGAGCAAATATACTTATCAAACAGAGGGAATGATAAATAAAGGCCACTCTCTAATATAAGTCTACTTCCAATAAATGCCAGGTACCCTCAGTAGTTGAGGTAAATAACTATTAAATAACTATTCGAGGAAAAACAGTAATTTAAAAGTGTCTGCCTCCTAGTGGTCGTATTGAAAAAGACACTTAACACACAGAGAAGTTTAACATTTGATTCAAATTGTTCTGAACACTGCAGTTTCTTAATCTGAGCTGCTCATTTTTGTTCCTTTTCCTGTTTGACATCACATGGTGCTTCACATGTTTTCTGGCCTGTAATCATTATTTGTCACTTTATAATGTGATTTTTATGAGAAGCTTTTAATGAGCTTTATCAAAACTACTTTACTGAGTTGTTATGAAACTCTTCCTAAATTCACTTAAAGGACTCAGTTTCTTTGGCTGACAGTGTGGAGCTTCAGGAACCCAGTCTCTTTATTCAGAAAACCTCCTCTTATATAATCTTAAATCATAGAATTAATATGAGGTTTCACATCTCCATTTTCATGGTTGACGTGCTGATCGTCCACATTTGGCCAGTTTGTACTGTAACAAACCAGTTTAGACAACAGAAAGCAGAACCCTCATGCAGACACTCAGACAGGCTGGTTGAGTGAAAGACAGTTTTACTTTTAAATTCAATAAACAGACTTCTACTTGACAATCTCAACTCAAGGCAGTGAAGCAGGAGGGCAGGTGACCACAGACACACAGCAGGTCAAACTGCATCAGCACAGCAGCTTTGCAACATAGAGGATCTGGAGAACTGATCGTGATCATATGACCATGTTTATTTTGCTTTGATCCTCTAATGAAGAATTACATCTGAACAGTTTCAGCAAGTTAAATTTGGTTTTACTGTTTTCTTGACTGAATCTTTTTTATTTCACAACACACTAAAATAATTAGTTTCAAGTCAGTGTTCATGTCTGACACTTTCAGAGTTCTAATAAATGCTCTTGCTAGGTGTATTTCTTAGGCAAGTAAAGTCTACATATTTATAACCCATCATAAATCATAAATGTAGCTGTTTACATTATATGTTTCTTCATTTACAAATAGCTGTGTCATTCTACAAAAAAAGAAAAGAAAAATAAATAAGCAATACATTTTAAAGCTCATGAGAAACCTTGAGAAGCAAATTGAAGGGAGCAAACTTTCATTGTGGGAAACAATGAGTTAACACCCAGGACACTTTGGTTCTGAAGGTTGTCTGATGGGTTTTAGAAATAAGAAAGTTTGCTTTTACACAAAGAGGAACACACTCCTCTGTCATGACTCATCCTGTCTTTAGGTTATGTTTTGTTTTTTCTTTCTCATTTAGTTCTGCATTTCCTGTTTTATTTTGGTTTCTAACTCTCCTCTTGTTTCAGATCCACTTCCTGCCCTTGTGTGTTTCCCGCTCCTGTCCTCGTCATCATCCCCTAATTTCTTCCACCTGTGTCTCATTACCCTCACTCCCCTTGTGTATTTAGTCTGTGTGATCCCTGCTCCCTGTGCCAGTTCATCTTAGCCTTCTTAGCAAGCGTTCCAGCATTATTATTCCAGTTATTGACCTCTAGTGTTTTTTGACCCCAGATCTGTCTTTTGACTCTGCCTTAGCCCAGTCCTTTTGTCTCGTTGCCTTATTCTGACTACCTGCCCGTGTACTGAACCTGCAAGGAAAGACTTTGTTTTTTGGAACTGTTTGTTTGATTCGTGTGTACCAGACACCCCTTGTCATCCTCTTTCTCACCAAGTCTCAGTTAGAGCCAAGATATCTCTCACTGATCTATTTTTCTTTTTCTGAACAAACAGTGTTGTTATTTTGTACCCCCCCCCGCTTTATTGTACTTACAGTAACATAACGAGTGTAGTTGTCGTCAACTCGAGTATTTCACCTGGTTCACTGTCTCTCCTCTGCTGCGCTCAGAGGACACACACACACACACCGAGCTCTCAGCCTCGCCTGCGGTGAAACAGAAGAGAGGAGAGTTATTTACCTAATTTATGTCTACTCGTTTTATTTCAGCTCAGTGTGAGCGTCATTTATGGTTGGGCTAAGTTTTATCTCCTCTCTTCTGATATGACCGGGACTCACACTTTTTATTTCTTTCCAGCTCTGTGGAAAAGTGATGTTTTCATATCACAGATGGAGCTTACTGGGAACATCGAGTGCTGCAAACTTGGGCTAATGTTAGCTACTTCAGCAAAACTGTGCTAACAGGGCAGGTGTCATAATCAAGTAACATTACACTTATTGAAATATTGTGACAATAGTGTGACTCAGTGTGACTCCTGGAGCCAACTGTCAATCACAGCTAATAATCATCATCCACACAGCAGACATCAAAGCTACTATAAGTCTTCAAATCTTATTAATGGAGCAATAATTTCCAAAATGACCACCAGCACACTTATTAGAGGGTCTGAATTTAGAGATTGAGACCAGAATGACTCATTGAAAACAATAATTGACTTAGTATTTCTAGAAAGAAGTTGAGGCTTTTTGAATGGGAGTCAGTTGGAGCAGCTAGTGGCCGTCTGTAGCACTTTTATGTTCTTCAGCCTCAAGATGAGGCAGCTGCTGATTAGTTTAAATTAATGCTTGTTGAACTGAGAAAACTACCTTTGTGTGGCCCATCGACAGCAGCGTTTTCTCGGCCAAAGTGACGCCTGTGTCCAACTTTCTATGTAAGAACACCCCAGTGGTGTCTAGACAGATGCCTCCTGATAGTGGAAACTGGAGCAAAGTGCATCAGACGGATTTAAAAGAATTAGAGAGAACACGTATATTGCACATATCCAGGTGTATATTTATATTCTGAGGATATACTGGAATATCTTTGCATGATTTCCAGTTAAAAATTCCTTATTTATCTTCTACTGGTCCTTTATGCAGCCCCTCAGTTCAGCCTCTGTCTGAAACAGGCCGTTTTAGCTCCTGTCTCTTTAAGGCCCCGCCTCCTGATGAGCCCACTCTGTTCTGATTGGTCAGCTTCAGGAAGCTTCCTCCGGCTCCAGAGGCTACGTAAACAAACTATAGTAGCAGGATTTCACTTCTTTTTCTCCTTCTTTACTCCAAATGTCAACTTCTCAAATCCATCCGTACATGTTGGAGCTGAATCAGATCTGAAATATGAGAGTGGACAACCTGAACAACACATGGAAACACGTTAGCAACCACCTTAGTAACAACCTTAGTAACAACATTAGCAACAATGATTACAGAACAGACACACATATGTGAACATGGGATGAGCTGACGTCATCTTGTCAGGAAAGTAAAAAAAACTTTGCAAATGCAGAGCAGGGCAGCTGAAACCTGGGCTTTGTCTTACAGGCAGCATTGACATATGTCAGCGATATCGGCCAATAAAGGCTTTAAAATGAAATATTGGCATTAGCCAAAAATTAATATTTCTGCTGATATGACAGGCCAATTTGTTGCCTTCTCTTCTGTCGCCTCGCTGTGCTTCCCTCCACGGACTGTATCAGGTCTGTCAGGCAGCTGAGTGAAGTGGAGCCTGTGGAGGAAGCACCGGGACCATCAGGGTGAAACAGTCCATGGAGGAGCTGCTGTGTTCAGCTGCACAGATAGGAAACACCTTGGCTGACAGGATGTACCACTCTATTTGAAAAAACTTCTTCTTTTCAGTTTATAATGGCGATTGGCAAACAGTGTATTAGGTTCATTATTGCCACCTGCTGCTTTGGAGTGTGGACCAGAGATTAAATCCGACCCATTAATCCTGTCTGTTTAGTAAACTCAAAAAAACTGCTTGACCCTCTCAGCAAGTTCATTAAAGTTTTAATGTTGAGCTCCTGAACTCCAGTCCCCCTAAATTCTTCCTCCATATATTGTCTTTCTTAATCATACTTAGTACAATCTATGAATGTATGTGTAATAGTCTCCTGAGCCAGGTGGAAAAAATGTGTGTGTATACTGGTATCAGCATCATATCGGCAAAAATGAGATGGAAAATATCGGCATATTGGATATCGGCAAAAAATTCAATATCGTGCATCCCCAGATATAAATGACAGAAAAACAAAAAAAGCAAAATATGAACCTTTAATCTAAACTGCTTGAGAGTGCTGACATTCACTAAACTTTTACTTTGCTTCATTAAATTTAATATAAAGGGTTTAAGATTTAAAGTGACTTCAGTCAGAGCTGTTCTTACTGCACATCAAAGCAGCTGCATCATGACGTTTACAGTTTACTTCTCCCAGAACTGCTGCAAGTGGTGTGAATGTTGCTGCTGCACAGAGCCTCGTGCCTCTAGAGGTCCTGCAGTCTTTCACTGTTTTCTTCACTGAATCTTTTTTATTTCCCAACAAATTTCAAGTCAGCTTCAAGTCAGTGTTCATGTCTGACACTTTCAGAGTTCTAGTAAATGCTCTTGTTAGGTCTATTTCTTAGGCAAGTAAAGTCTTTATAGCCCATCATAAATCATAAATACAGCTGTTCACATCATATGTTTCTTAATTTACAAATAGTTGTGTTATTCTGCAAAAAAGAAAAGAAAGAAAAGAAATGAGCAATATATTTTAAAGCTCACGAGAAACCTTGAGAAGCAAATTGAAGGGAACAAACACATTCATTGGTGTGAGTTAACGCCCAGGACACTTTGGTTCTGAAGGTTGTCTGATGCATTTTAGAAATAAGGAAGTTTACTTTTACACAAAGAGGAACACTCTCCTCTCACCAATTCTCAGTTAGAGCCAAAATATCTCTCAATGATCCATTTTTCTTTTTCTGAACAAACACTTCACTAAACATTTTCTTATTGCTTCCTTCAATTTGTTTGAATATCTATTGGTGACACTTGACTTTAACATCGTCCCCATATTTATCATTTATAAATTGTATATTGATATTTAATAAATGGTTATAATTCCTGCTATTTATTTAATCTTCATCGTTGGATATCTCCTGGGATATTATACAGTATGTAAAGATTTGTATGAGGTCATATAATGGGGTCAAAAATAAAATTATTCATTCAGTAATGTACCCTTTACCACCATCATCATCGTCGTAATGTTGCAAACAGAGAGAGAGAGAGAGAGGAAGAGGAAGGAATGTTAACTTAAAGCATCATCAGCTTCCTGATTGATCAGACAGACATATAGAGGCAGTTCTCTGACAGTTTGATGATTTTCTGCATCAGGATCAAACTCAGAATGAATATCCACCATGTTCTGTTCTTCTGCTTCTTATCAGGTGAGGACTGATTACCTGACTGTGTCTGTAAAGCTGCAGCACAAACTGCTTCTGGACATTCATTGTGTTCATTTTAACAAATGTCAGATTTGTGTTACTAATTACAACATCTCTATAATCTAATCTTGTAATTTAACTAAACTAAATCTAATTTAACAAAACATATGAACCATCCATCATGAATATTTGTTGTTCATTAATGTGTTTGATATTAGAAAGTATGAAAGAAAAACATTGAAAAACAGACATTACACAGAGACACTGTGACTACAACTGCAGCTACAAGTAGAACAACAGCAACTGCTGTACAGTCAGTGAAAACTTTGCTAATGGCTGCCTCTGTATCATCTCTGCTTCTCTGTGAACTGATGGATTAGCCCTCATTAATCTGCAGTCTGTTTACAGTAAGTCTACAATACACAAAGTATTGATCATCAGTATTCACTGTTCATCTTTCCAACAGCACTGCAGGATGGAAACACTGGACTCGTCAATGCAATAAACCTTTTTGCTGGAGCTGAAGGAGGAAATGGTTCAATTATTTGCCACTTGACTTCATCTGGAAGCACCACGTTCTTCTGTAAAGGAGAATGTAAAGAAGAAGACATTCTCATTAAAACAGATGATGTCACAGCTCAGAGTGGCAGATACAGCATCAGATATAAAGACGGATCTTCTGGAAGAAGAACTGTGACTGTGACCTTCACACAGCTGACCAAGTCAGACTCAGGACGGTACAGATGTGGTTTGGGTGGATCTTCAGTCCCAGATTCTTATTCTGACTTTGACATCACAGTTATAGATGGTGAGTTTCTACTGAAAGTCATAAAACCTGATATATTTACTATGTTCATCCCATTTAATGATTCTGAAGCTTAAGAATAAATGAAGTCAGATAGAATTTAATTAAATTGTTGAAGAATGTGAGACGTTTATGATATATTGACTCAGTGTATCAATGTTGGATGAAATCATTACTCCAGCAGTCAGACTGGTTGAACTGGGCAGCTCCCAGTGTGACTCTGTGGATCTGTGTAAATGTGAAGCAGGAAATATTGTGATCAGACTGCAGCATCTCACAGGAAGTACAGACAGTAACTGTTGATTGTTCATCTTTTCAGCTGCAACGTTGGATGACAACACTCGTTTCGTCAGTGCAGGAACTGTGGGAGGAGATATGACAAAAGGATGCATCGATACTGTCTATGGAAGCAGGAAGTTCTTCTGTAAGGATGAATGTAAAAAAGAAGAAGACATCCTGGTTGAAACAGAAGAGAACAGAGCTCAGAACGGCAGATACAGCATTGAATATACACAAGGATCTGCATTTGGACTATATGTGACCATCACACAGCTGAAGAAGTCAGACACAGGACGGTACAGGTGTGGTTATGGCAGAGCTTCGTCTCCAGATTCATCCAACACGTTCTCGATCATTGTTGTAGATGGTGAGTTTTATATTTAATTTTCTGTCCACATTCCACTAATGCCCTGAACAGCAAGCATTCTGCTCTCTTCTCCCACATGTCCTGTCTCTCTCCACTATCACTATCAAATAGAGCCATAAAATGTCCGAAGCATATGTTAAAAAAAAAGAATTCTGAATACAAAATTTAAAGAGTGGATGGAAATGACATGACAGAAACGAATATTTTATTTTTCGGGTTACAGTCAGAAGTTGATTTGTGACAACAAGAGGAGTGCTGAGATTGGCAGAGTCATACTAGTTGTCCAACCTGGGACCTTTTCTATATTTCTATTAACATTAGGTAACATAGAGAAGAACGGTTCCTCAGGTTCCTTAATGTTCAAGACATCATACTCTAAAATGTTTCTAAAGATGAAACTCATTTGTAGAGTCACAAAGTAATCTGATGTAAAATGTGTTGCCTTTATAATGTTAGTTTTTAAATTTACAACAATCAGTTTGTACGATTTTTAAAAACCTTTTCAGACATTTGTGCTTTTATGTTTAATGTCAGAAAACCAACCTGTGGATGTTATTTTCTTACTCTTCTGTAATCAAAAATCAAATAACAATAATTTCTTGTGATTAATAGAACAAACCCACTTCAAATATTCTTAATCATTTACTTCATTAACATATTTAATGCTGCGTATTTCTTGTGTATGTGATGGATGCTGTCAATATGATCTTTCTGTCTAGAGCAGCATCTCATTTCTCTGCATTATTGATTCAGTATCTGATTGTTTCAATGTGTTTTCATTGTTCATGGCTCCAACCACTTCAAAACCAAACCGGACTCTCCGACCTTTTCCAACATCAATCCCATCAGCCTCCACACCAACAACAACACAGAGTTTAATCTCCAGTTCAGGAAGCTTCACACCTTCATCATCTTTCCCTGAAACCACAGAGCAGTTTACAGGTACAGGACAGTTCATGTCTGTCCATCTGTCCATCACTGTCTCTCTGCAACAAAACGTCCTCTTAAAACAAATTCAGCATAACAACGTTGTCTAATAAGAATAACAAGATGGTCCAACATGTGTTTCAGTACATAAGACAGTTCAGCACCTAGAAGAAAACATTTCACATTTAATTTTACAATAAATTTCCTTGTTATCTTCACGTCTAATGTTTAAACACATCCTATGTTTCTAATGATGTAAGATAATTATTAACATGTGATGTCAGCACATGACAAGTCAAGAAACATTCAGACCAAAGTCTGAGATTTTTTTTCAACAGAAAGATCTCATTTTTGATAAAGGTTCCCTGTGTAGTTTTCTTGTAAACAAGGTTATATTTATATTCAGTGTTACTCACCAAAACATGCTGAGTGTATCCTTTACGTCCAACATAAGTGTTGAATATGTTTCCTCAATCATAAAATATTTGTAAAGCTGATTATTTAAAGTGTTTTAAATCTTGCATTGCTTGCAGTCTTCTCTCCTGCTTTTGTTGGTGCATTGCTGTGTTTCTGGGCAGGCTCCTGCATCCTGTAGATCAGTGGGATGATGTGAAACCACTGGCAGGATTGTGTATCACGTCAACCACGTGTGCACAACGTAGATCCACACGTAAAAACAAACTACTTGTGGTAAAAACTCCACAGGGAACCTTTAAGCTTCCAATACAAGACAAAAGATCCCAGACTTTTAAACTACTACATGTTTCTCTCTCTCTCTCTCTTCCTTTCCAGCCATCTCTGAGGTCTCTCGTCCATGTGACTTCTGGCCTCTGGTTGTATGTGTGCCTGTGATTGTTGTGCTGTTGGCTGTTGTTCTGCTGCTCGTCTACAAACTGAAGAAGAGGAGGAACTCTGGTTTGAACACCAGAGGAACCTCAGACAGCAGAAACATGGAGGTGACTTCCTTTAACTCTGTATGTCTCATGTTAACTCTTACTGTTGGCATTTATACATTTTATTTTTGCCGTTAGGAATAAACAATCTCATGTCTGCAACTACTTCACTAGTATGAACAAAACTATAATTAAATAAAATCATAATTATTGTTAATACACCTCTGGCCTGTCCAGTTGTTATCACTAAAATATCATCAAATAATTGAGGAACACAATATCTGGGCTGTTACCGTGGATACTGCTATATTAGTTGATGTCATTACTGTTATATTTTCAGTTATCTGTCAGCCATAAGAACTGTCCTCCAGTCTCCACGTATGAAGACAACATCTACCAGAGCCTGGATCTGGACCAAACCTACTCTACACTCACAGCAAACACATGATGATGTTTGGATTTGGATCTGGATTCTGTACTGTGCAGGTTAACATGTGCTGCAAGGTTCCAGTTTGTTCCACTTTCTTTCTTTTTTCTGTTTAATCGGCAGATATTAACTAACCATGCTATCAACTAAACATGCTATTTTTCACCTCTATGCTGATGATACACAACTAATCATGTTTCTTCTTACTTGCTTATTCTGAAATGTTCATTCTGTCTTCATAAATGTAGATGTGGTTTGATATTGTTCTTCTACACTTTGAGCCAACTCTGTCTCCTAGAAATTACATTCATGTTTGACTAAATTGCAACAGCACACGTTTTGTTAGAAACATAACACTGCTGAATCACATTTTCTCTCAAAGTGATGAGAAAATATTGTTAATTCATGTATTTAAATTGCTAAAATGTTATACTTTTGTTATACTTATGCATGAATAAAATGTTCAGAGACAACGTACCTGGTTGTTGTTTTTTTCCACCAAAATATCTGATGTTGCAGTAAAATCTCTGCTGGTAGAAACTCCAGCAGTATGAAAGTGTGTGTGGTTGTGTTCAGACTCTGGCAGCACTTGGTTCAGGTCAGAGAAAGATCCTGGTCTCTGTTTAATACAGAAAAAAGTCTGCAGTGACTTGAAGCTCCACATGTTTATGAACATTTAAGCCACAGCAGCATCTTTCACTAACCTGAACCAAACCTGAACACACACAGGACTCAGGATGTGAACCCGGGTCTCTGCTGTCACAGTCCTGCATCTTGTAGCCCCCCATCCACCCCGACCTCCTCCCTCCCACTGCAGAGACACATAGAAATGTAGCTTCATTCATTACTGTGATGATCATCCAGGCAGAGATTATGTTTAATAACACGTCAACACACAAAATTAGAAAAAAGTGCCTCATGTGGCCAACCAACCCTGAACATAAATAAGTGTCTCAGTGTCTGCGTTTGGTTGAAAACAGCTAAACAGTTCTTTGCTCATTCAGGCTACTCCAAATAAACTGATTTGACTGGTCACCAATGGTTGTTGGTCACATAATCACAGACAAACAACAGGTCAAACTGTAAAATACAGCAGCTCAGCAACAGTCCCACTGAGAGCTGTCTTGATGTAAGGCATTAAAGGACCAGTGTTTAGGATTTAGTGACATCTAGTGTTGAGGTACCAGTAACTTAAAGCATAAAACTGTTACACATTAGCATTGACAGGATTTCAAAATTAAGTTTGTGTATAAATAAATATATATATATATATATATATATATATATATATATATATATATATATATGGTGTATGTATGTGTATATATATATTTTGTATTATTTCATGTTTTTAAAGGTACTTTTTACTGGACTGGCTGAGCTGTTCTTTCCTCAAACCTGGAGGTAGAAATGATTGATTGTGTCCAATCACAGTCATCAACTTGCTTTCCAGAATAAATCAAACTATGAAGATTTTCATCGAGACCTGATGATAGGCATATCTTCCTCCTACTCTGGCTTCAGTCAGATTTCAGCACTGACATTGATACCATGGAGTAATTAAGGACTGCAATATTGTTAATAAAATTCACTTGTTCAAAATTTGTTTGTCGACTTCATCTTAACTGCACACTGTTACTACTTACTGCCTCTTTTTGTAAAATGGTGCTCTGTGTTTTAACACCTGTAGTCTGTTTGCAGTTGAGTAGTGACACAGTTGATACTTTATTCACTTGGTTCAGTTTGCTTTCACATGGTCATGTCACACATGGTCACATGTCAGCTGATTGGTCAGACAGATTGCTAGGTTGAAAGGTGGGAAAAGGACATGTTTACTTGGGGGATGTTTTTTGCTAACGTTACCGAGTTGCTTCTTTGCTAACGCTTGCTTCTTTGTTATTAATTACAAGTCCATAACACTCACCTGAACTACGGGAGCTGCTCCATCCCAAAATGCATGCTGGTAGTCGGGTCGGGTCTTGGTTTGTTCAAGTTCAAATGAACCAATCCAGAGTTTGTTTGTCACCGAGAGAGTCCACCTCCTCACTGAGTGTGACTGCTGGTTTTACAGCTGAACAAACAAACCGAACCAAGAGGGGAAAAACACTGGAGTTCCATTCTATCGGACTAAACAAGGCAGGTGGGATAACGCCCACATTTGAGGACAGCCACCTGACATCTTGACCGTAACGCTGGTTTTGAGACTGTAGCTGGTGTGGTGACCGATTCCCCTCAATGGTGGTTCCAGCCCTCCTTGAACAAATGCAGATGCCTATCGATTTGCAGAAGAAAGGTCCAGTGCAGTGTACCCATTTGGATATCATTGTTGGATTGAGTAGGCCCTCTGTCTCCAGGTTGCAGAAAGTTGTATAAAACAGATCCAGCACTCCTCCAAAGACATTAACATCTCACAATAATTGAACAGATTGACAAGATGGGTGTTTTTAGCCCAGATATTTAGGATGATGTAGGCTTCCATTAACACTGCTTACCTTACAAAGTAGTGAAAGTAAACTTTAAAACAATGGCATCCTGTACGGAATGAATTGTAGAACTACAATGTCCTGCATGGGACAAACAGCAATAATTGCTAAATTATTGCCAAACATTACCAGACAAGGTAGGTGAAGAGGGGTTATGCTACCCTAACCAAAGACCATATCTATGAAGTAACTATCTCACTGGAACAGTTTGTCACATTTTATATCTCAAGAATCTACAAAACAAGGTTTTAAAAAGAAGCTGGAGGTGTTATTATATCTCAAAGACAGGCCTGCAAAATAATTAAGCAAAATATATATATTTTTTGTAATTTCTTTGCAATGTGTGTTTAGATGAACTGACATTGTGTTGTTTTATTGTCAACCTACTTAAATTGTTCTATTTTGATGTTTTGTATATGCATGGTATTAATGTCATTTTATTGTTGGATGGAAGTCCACACACTGATTACATGTATTTATTACACTTTTCAATATAACACACTCCAGTACACCACCACCCACTACAACCTCAATAATAAATATAAAGTTGAATTATTACCTTTCTGGCAATGTCAACAAAAACTGAAAATGTATGAATGGTACATTTTTATAGTGCCTTTCTAGTCTTTTGACCACTCAAACTGCTTTACACTACATACCAACATTCACCCTTTCAAAGTCAAAACAGATCTCTACAAATTAATAACAAATACAAAATACATCATATGTTTTACTCATAAAATCTAAGTCAGTGTTTCAATTTCAACATAAAACATTCAGTTATGATTAAATTTCACAATTAGGTGGTTTCTCATAAAATTCAAATAATTTCAGCCTTTCTTTGCTTCCATACAGTGTTGGTCTAGTTGATTCATGTATTCATTCAACTGCACCTGCCAGTGTCCACAGTTTTTTATTAAGTGCTGTCATTCTAAAACAGTTCAAGACAACTGATGAGGACAAACAGCAGGAACATATTAACATACAACATGATTTTAAAAACAGTAGCTTGGTGTTTATGAAATCATAATGAGGTTCAGCATTTGGCAAGAAAGAGGAGCTGTACATATTTTTGGTGGATATTACTTGTCTATAGCGCCTCCCTGAGGGTAAAAGCACAAAGTGCTGGAAAGCTTTGTTCTTTACATTTCATTCAAATTTCTAATGTGGTTGCCTTTCCTATAATTTTAATATGTTTGGCAAGATTTTCATGTGATTAAATATGGTGGTTCACAGTTTTCATGTGTAAAAGAAAAGCATTTTTTGTTCAACACAAAAAACAACCACAACAAAAGGATTAAATGCAAATGGATTTTAAAGTGAGGTGAATTTTTATCTTTTTTGCAGCTTGTCCTCCACCTGGTGCTGAGGATACACACCAGGGTTACAAAATTCTTTCCCATGTTTGTATGCTTCTTTAAAAAGGTCAGAGGGCAGCTGTCAGAAAGTAAGTACATTTACTCAGTTAATGTGAGGTATTTGAGTGTTTTTATGTTCTGCACCTACTTACTAGACTACATTTCAAAGGGGAAATATAACTTTTTAATCTCCTACATTTATTTGACAGTTACAGTTGATTTGCAGATTAAGATTTCACATACAAAACATAGTTCAATAAATGCATTGTTATTAGTATCAACTGGTTTTCCATTTACAAAAAACAAAGGATCCAGCGCAGCAGGGAGGCAGAAAACATGTAGACACGATATCCTAATAGCTTGCATGTGGACCTTTTTCAGTATGTAGAAAACTAGCTGAATGTATCACAAACATCAACCAGCAGCACGGGTTAAAGGCACTGAAGCTCCCCACACACATATATTTTAATTGAGTGGCGAGCAGCTGATGAGAACCATTTCAACTGCAGGCTAAATTCATCAAAAACTGGATGGGAGTGAGTATTGGGTTTTTTTGCCCAGTGACTTTGTTACCACCAATAGGGAAATAGTCTTCCTTGTTGACCACACAAGAGAGGTCAATTAGAATTAAAGCGTTGAACGGGCCCTCGTGCCTCCGCGTACATCAGGCTGCAACGCAATCGAAGGGCTTCTGTCACGGGCATGTAGATGTCTTCAGACCTGGGCTGTTTTCAGACAGTGCAAGAAGGAGATAAACATCACTTCCTTTATCCACTATTTTGCCTGCTGCTGGGGCTGCTTCGCCGAAATTTCGTAGAGGGCGCTGTTCAGCCAGTTTGCATCACTGATGGAATATTGTCATGTAGACGTGTTCAGGCCGGGAGAAGTTTGGTGCAGACTGGAGCATTTGCAATAAAGTTATAGCAACTTCCTCTGTCATGGTGAAACATCAGATCTCAACAGTGTGAGAATAAATAACTGCAGCTGGACACAGAAAAATACTCATATATTCAATGGTACAACAGCTTAGTTCCGAATTGCCGATTGAAATTACAAATCATGAAGGCACCAGAGTTTAAGGAAGTTGGTGAGGGTTTTGTACGAATACTTGCTCCCTGGGGTGGCTTCTTGCAAAGAATGGAGTCTGATGTGCTGGGGTGAAAAGCTGGAGTCTGGATCTTGTAATGATGAGTGAGTCAGCTGGTCCGGATGTGAAAAGTTTCCATTGGAAGAGAGCTCCTGGCTTATGCTCTCATGCTCTCCCAGGCTTGATCCTCAACTCATGACTCTACATTCTGAGGTTTCACCTCCTGTTGCTCTGATTCACATCTTCAGACTAGCAAACTGCAAGCTTTCCATCAGCATGGCAGAAAGCAAGAAAACCAACAAGCAGCATCAAGCAGCCTAAACCTAAAAACAGCTTAATAACAACAGCGCAGAGTCTCAGATAAGACAATGTTTTAAAGTTTCGGTCTGCCCACCCAGAAGGTGCATCCTGGCCAATCCCAGGTGTTGCAGAGTTCTGGGGGAGCAGAGTCAGTCCCCTCCTGTCCACAGACAGGTGGGTACAGTTCCTGAATACGGTTACTCCAAAGTATTTACAATTTAACAATTTCATGATACCTAATTTTGCAATTTCAATAGTATCTTTAGCGTTCTGAAAGTGAAACAAGCAGAATGGCACTAAACATGATAGTGTTATCATGGATGATGGGATTATGTTAGTGGTACCTTTCTTGTCTTAAAGGCAGTGGAATAAAAGTATAACTACAGTACATAACAACACAAATTGTGATATATACACACACATACTAACATACAATATTAATTGTCCTTAGACAAAATCTAAAACTACATTTGTAATTTCATGGGTTTTACAGTCTTGATCTGACTGCAAACGGAAGGGGTCCATGCCATTTGAGGGTGTGTGTGTGTTACGCCCCTGAAACGGGGAGAAATAATCACAAGAGTGATACCGTAATGTTTCTTCAGTGAGAGCGTTTACTCGAATGAATAATTGAACATATACACAATCTACAAATAAACATAGGCTACCCTGCTTAACAGGCTGGTTACAGTAGCATACATACCCTGTTCAAGTTACACAAATATATAGTATTTCTTTGAGACATAATTCCTATTCTCTCTACTGTTACTGGTAAATAATATACTGCTGTAACTCAGTAACCTCTCATAACCTTATAAAAGTTACTAAATAGACAATATAGAAAAACTGTGTAAAATACATCTGCATATGTAGACAACCGGATTCACAAAATGGCAGAAGCAATTGGCGTAGTTACGGGTTGAACTCTGCTAACAAGCGGGAGCTAGCTCGCCAGACACTTTACCATACTCGGCAAACTTTACTTTAACTCACTTGAAATGTTACACATACATTCACTTGACACTCAAACATATTAGAAAATTTATTACAACCACCTTAATAGTGTCAAATGCCGACAACATACCTGAAACGGGGAGAAATAATCACAAGAGTGATACGGTAATGTTTCTTCAGTGAGAGCGTTTACTCGAATGAAGAAAAGACCGCGAGTTCCCCTGGATACGTGGGTGGAGACAAAAGCAATCGATCTCACGCTAGTAGATTAAGACTACTTTGCGGATCACTGATAATACCATTATAGCTGAACCTCTGACAATAAAGGATGAAATGAACAATGAATTAATTAAAGACCTTTTAAAATTTTAACCTCTTTTGACATAATGAATTCCTACTTTTTTTTTTTAACCCATTTTAAACACATCTTATAAATTGTTTCTCATGACTATGATCTTTTTAACCTTATCACAGCATTTTAAGTGTACTGTCCTTTTTAAGCTTGTATGGCCCTTTTAGTGCATCATTCTTTTAACTTATCACGTGTGTGTGTGTGTGTGTGTGTGTGTGTGTGTGTGTGTGTGTGTGTGTCTATGTGTGTGTGTGTGTGTGTGTGTGTACTTCCTACTTTTACTCCACATTTCAGATTCTGATACTGTACTTTTTACTTAATTACGTTTCATCTGACAGCTGATGTTCATTTATGTCTTAAAATGTACATTTTTTCATCCTTTTTTCCTTTCCTTTAATTCCTTTCTTTACTTCTTCAAAGCATAAAACCCCCAAACTGGAGATATAAATTCTTAACCTGACAGTGAAATACTTTTCCTTTAAATGTTGGTATTTCTTTCTCTGTCATTTTACCTTTAAAGGGTTTCCTGTAGTTGGTATCTAAAAGCAGGTAGTCTGGAGCTAAAATAAAATGTATTAGGCTACATGAACTCAAGCTTTGCTAATAAATCAAATTTGGTCTTTTTGGTGACTGTAGGAGACCAGCAGAACAAAGGACCAAAGCATCCAGATAGGAGCAGACGAAAGCGACACACCAGTGTGACAACAGTGTGAGTGGACTGGCTGTTTTCATAAACAGTATACACTTTTAAAAAACAGTATTGAGCAGTACTAGTAACAAAATCATCTAAGCTCAAAAGTCCACTTACTTGCCTTTTCAAAGCATTCAGCTGCTTCTCACTGTCTTCATTAATGTAACAAGCTGGTTTAGGTGTAACTGAAATGTGAAACCTGTTATCACTGCATGATAACAGGCGGTCGTATATTCAGTACAAAGGAAGACTGGAGTGGTGAATGACAGAATGTGTGAGTGTATGGAGGCAAAGAAAGGAGAATAAAGTAAAATAATTTGAATTTTATGAGCCAATGGGCCTCAGGCAAGCAGCACTCGTACGAACAGATCTGTTCCTAAAAGACATGTACGAGTGATTTCAGAGAATTTGTGACATTCACAGCAGCAGCTTCTACATTTCAGTTTCTAGGAAACTTCTCTCACAATGACAGCGGCCTTGTTGTCTCTCTGCAGCTGTCTGTTCAGCATCGTGTTGTGTTACAGCTGTAACATCACCTACTGTAGGCTGTAATATTCTCTCCTCTTATATCTCTGTGACAGTCACATGACGCCTCTTAGAAAAATGTTTTTAGTATCTAACTTCGTGTCAAAGTGTTCCCTCTTTATTTCTGTCACAGTACAGCGCTGCTCTGATGACATGTTGTTGTATTAATATTTTCTAACTATTCCAGGTCCTCTAATACTGACAATCCTAAATGTATTATGTATATAATGTCATATATACATCTTATACACACACACACACACACACACACACACACACACACACACACATATATATAAACTGTGCAGCTTCCTCTCTACTGTGTGATTGATGGACATGTAATATGCACAGAGGTCACTAGAGGTCACTGTTGCATCACTTTTTACTCCCACCTGCATCCAGTTACACTAAGCACAGTAGTTCTGAATACTGTTTTTTCTGTTTCTGGAGTGTCTGATTCAATTTCACTACACTTCAGAGGGAAACATTACATTTTTCATTTCACTGCATTTACCTGATGGCTGGAGTTTGTGACTACAGATTCAGAGTTCACATCCACTAAATACGAGAAACCCCAAAGTCCCCGAAATATGAGATATGACTCTACTTTTTGGGATTTTCTTAACTGATATATTGGCCTTCATGCAGGAAGCACTATGAACAGATTCATTCTTAAGAGGCACATACAAGTGATTTGGTGTTCATTTGGTCAACCCTAACCCTTCATACAATTTTCTCTGAGTTTCTGTCCATTCTAACACTACTGAAATTGAGGATTTGAGGTATATTTTAAGAGAATGCCACCGTCAAATTCTATCAAATAATTTCTTTTTCTTTTTCCAAACACAGGACAACAACCAGCAGAACGAAGAAGAAAGTAGTTAACGTTAAGATGGTTACATTTCCATTTGTCACCTCTTATATCAACAGTATTTAACCTTTAAACATAAGGAGCTTAAATCTGTGATTGGAGGATGAAACGTCTGAGCAGCCCCACGCGTCAAACCCGACAGTTTCTTTACACACGTTTAAATAAAATGGTGATTATTCCTTTATATGAAATCTTTCATGTTTATGTTATCTGTACTGAACAAGTTAACTGATGTCATTATAATGTGTCAAGATTACAAATCAGTATTTTATTGGTAATTTTCTTTTTTAATCACTGAATTGTATCTTTGTGCTTTATCCGCATTGCATTTATGTGTTATTGTTGTACAAATAAAATGAATGGAAAACTTTTGAAATATTTTTTTTAAAGAATATGTAATTATGTTATTATAAAGTGATAACAGTTGAAAAAAGGTGTCAAAATTTGAGGAAAAAGAGTCAAACTCTTAAGTATTTTACGTAAATAAATGATGAACATTTGTTGACACCCCTGTCTTGTTTTCCCTGTTTTAGACCTCTTAGTTCCAGTGAAGGGAAATCTTAACAATACTGTTCTTGCAGTTTTGTATTTTCAGATTGTGTTTGTCACTTTCCTGTTTCAACATGAATATAAAGAAATGGTTTTCCCAGGTTGGTGTGGAAGACCTGAACGCCATCCAACATCAGTGCACCTTACTGATACTCTTGTGTCTGAATGAGAGTAAATCCCTGCAGCCAACACGTGGAGGCTGTTATAGCAGCAGATTATTTAGAAATACATCACAGTAGAATGGCGACATCCAGTGGACAAAACACTGAACGATATTACATTAAAGGGCGGGTTCACAATTTTTCAAATGTGTCCTAAAACAACAGTCAGGAGCCCAAATGAACATTAAACCTGTTGCTCACCTCTTGCTGTAATCATTCCTCCTGTTCATACTGACCATTAGAAGATCCCTTCATGATGCACTTACAATGGAAGTGATGGAGGACAAAATCCACAGTCCTCCTTCTGTGCAAACATTTATTTAAAACTTTATCTGAAGATAATATGAAGCTTCAGCGTCCAAATGAGTCAAATCTGGGAAACATGGTTGGATAAGAATATTAGGAAAATTAGTGATTTGTATAAGCAAACATTTTTCAATCCTTTCAAGAGTTTAAAGATGATTTTGGCTTAACGGACAGGACGGAGGTTTGCAGGTATCTACAAATAAGGAACTGCATAAAGAGTCTGGGGGTTATATCAAGTGAAAAGGAAAACAAATTATATTTTAATTTTCCCAAGAGTGCACAATCACTATCAGTCTTTTATACTTTATACTTTATACTTTTTATACTTTGTACTTTACTTGAGTATTTGCATGTGATGCTACTTTCTACATTTCAGAGGGAAATATTGTACTTTCTACTCCACTACATTTATTTGACAGCTTTAGTTACTTTTCAGATGAAGATTTGACACAATGGATAATATAACAAGCTTTTAAAATATTTTGGTACTTTGGACATCACAGGATCATGTTAGAAGACGTCTTTCTATATCTCTTTAACTTTTATCCATTTTAACCTTTTAACCCTCTCTCTATCTTTTTTTTTCATCATCTCTTTATTTTATCTATTTCCTCTCTAACTTCCTGTCTTCTCGCACGCATCAACCGCTCCTCTCCTTTTCTGTGTCTCATTTGTTTTTACTCCGTCTTCTCTCCATGTCCCATAATCACACACATGATAGTATAAAAGCTCCCTGTGTCATTAGCAGATGAATTAAAGTATTTCGGTAGTGAGTCTACAGTGACTTGTTTTCCATCATGGTGCTGAATTACCATAGAAACTAATGAAACAACTTCACAGGGAGCCACTGAAGACAACAGCACCATGCCTGCTGTACTTCACTCAGACTCCCTGATCTAATTCACTCAGGCAATCTGCATTTTATTGAACATGAGGGAAATTTGGAGAGCGGAAAGAAGAAAGAAGTTCTGATACACAAATCTGTTTTCAGTTTTTGGAATTTTTCTCTAATCTTTGAGTTTTGGTGAAATATTGGATCATGTGAGAAGTTTAGAGGGAAAAATCAGTTGAGTAGAAAGTACAATATTTCCCTCTGAAATGTAGTGGAGTGGAAGTATAAAGTAGCATCAAATGGAAATACTCAAGTACAGTACAAGTACCTCAAAATTGTACTTAATTACAATACTTGAGTAAAGGTACTTTCCACCACTGTACTCACACATACGACCTCATGCAAGACCAGATTCATGAGGGCTCTGGAAATTAAATTTCTTACCAAACACCTGTCGTACTAGACTCTCATTCTGACAGCTGCCTTGTTGTCTCTCTGCAGCTCTGTGTCCAGGGTCAATGTTGTGATGTAGCCGACAGTGTAACATCACCTACTGCAGGCCTCTCATATTAGTTATGGAGCGCTTTGCTTTAGAGAGATGTTTTTTAGCCTCTAACTTCTGTCGACTAACTGTCGAAGCATCCTCTGCTTATTTCTGTCACAGCACAGAGCTGCTCTGATGGATTCATATTTTCTAATTGTTCCCGCTTCTCTTGTCATAATTCCTGCCTCGGTCCTGTTTGTGTTTCACATACCTGCCAACACTTTTCCCGGGTTTCTCCCCCTTTTTCAAGGCCATCTCCTAGCGCCCTCCCGTCTTGTTGTTTCTCCTGGGAAACCCCCGTAATTGGCATGGCCATCAAACTTTATTATGAATAATCGTCGTATATGGATACATAAGTTTTGGATGCTTTTCTGACTTTACTTAAGTTGCCAGATTGTCTATGAAACACAATCTGCACACACAATCAACACACGACGTACAATTTCAACCCATCTGTCACCACAACCTGGCAACCAACGACCTGATTCAAGGGGCGTGTGCACAGCAGCTCTCTGTGCAGGCAGTCCTTCCTCCTGTCCTCTGTCCTCCTCCCTCTGCTGCTGATGTGATTCACTGCCTGCAGGTATCGCAGGTAGAGAGGAGGGGCCGGTTTGTCTCGGCCAGTAGCTAAGTTTACAGGAATTTACCAAATTTTAAGATACGTAGCAAACTAAGAACAGTTAACAGTTAAGCTACATATAAACAGCTTTTGTGTTATTAGCTTAACCAGCATGCTGTGGTTGTGTAAAACATACCAGCGATGGATGGGAAATATTGCTTTTCTACATAATTATGCATGTTGAACAGGTGGTTTGATAAAATATTTATTGTTTCTTTCCTCACAGAGGTGTTGTTGCACTTACAGTAATGAGCGTAGTTGTCATCAACTCGAGTAAAACTGTTTTGAAACCTGAATGTTGGCAAGTGTGGTTTCCTTTGCCCTTTCTGCCTCTGTCCCTGCTTTCAACCCTGCACTGTCTTCTCTAGTCTCTGCCTTTCTCCGCCTGACTATCTGATGCTCCCGGACTCTCCCGCCTGGTTCCCACACCCACCTGCTCAACTGTTACCACTCCACAAATGTCTTCACCTGCTGCTCATGACTAGCGTTGGGTATCATTTGGATTTTATTGATTCTGATTCCCATTCGTGCATTTTTGCACTAAATGACACACTGTGGATTTTGGCCCCCATCACTTACATTGAAAGCACATTTGAAAAGGATCTTTTAATAGTCGATATAAACA
Source organism: Thunnus thynnus (assembly GCF_963924715.1). Lineage (NCBI taxonomy): Eukaryota > Metazoa > Chordata > Actinopteri > Scombriformes > Scombridae > Thunnus > Thunnus thynnus. The sequence goes on from NC_089522.1 coordinate 33,742,916, forward strand.
GGAGGAATGATTACAGTGAGGAAAACCTCTTTCACTGCTCATATGAACACCTGACTATTGTTTTGAGATACACTTGAAAACCTATCCTTTAATCAGTTTTTAGCAGTACACCAATTGGACTTTACAGCTTCGAACAATCACCTAAGAGGTGTGATTATCTGTTCAGCTGATACAGAAGAAGACTGCTGTTGTGAACAGTGGTGTCTTTGCCATTCATTTTATTTCTATGGTGACTGCTAATACTGCTAGCAGGTTAGGCTTCTTGAATTGTCCCAGTAGGTTTGTATCCTGCTGTTGTTCATCTGGCAGCTGGAGAGAAAAGAACTTAGAAAATCAGTTTATACAGCCCCACTGTGAAACACACACACACACACACACACACACACACATACATACACACACACACACATACACATACACACACAGATACAGCAAACACACAAAAATAAATATACAAATAAATATACAGATACACAATGTTAAAGCCCGTGGCGTGCGGTCTAAAGGGGACCCATAACCTTGAATGAGGGGAATAGAAAGTGTATGTGCGTGCTAAAAAGTGTGTGTGTGTGTGTGTGTGTGTGTGGTAATGAGAGAGTGGGTGGGTGCAGAAAAGGAAGTGGCAGAGAAGGTAGAACTAAAAGACAAACGACAGAAAGCAACAGCAACAGATGAGAGAAGAGGAAGAAGAGAGTAGAGACAAGGACTGGAGAGAAGACAGCAGGACGAGGACGAAGAAAGACAACACGAGAGGGGAGGATTGAAGGACCGAGAGAAACACGAAAAAGGTAAGAACGATCAACGACGAAGGCTGAAAACTTGGTGACATGATGGATAACTTTCAATAGACGGGTAGATGAATAGACGTTGTTTGCGCTGTTCGCTAAAAGTCTTTGTGACGTAAACAATTTCAGTATATTTTATAGAAATCTAACTAAGAATGAAAAGTTTATCATCGTCCATATCATTATGATGATAATATTAGATAAAAACAGAGGTGGAAGTATTCAGATGCTTTACATGAGTAAAAGTAGCAATACCACAAAGTAACAACACTGAATTACAAGTAAAAGTACTCAATATGTAGCATGATTCTGTCAGTGTTACATTTATTATATCGGATATATTATTGGATCGTTATTACTAATGTGTAAACATATAATATTAACTACTTTACATGATGTTTGGGGTAATTTCAACTTAAATCAACTTAACGTAAGCTCATCAAAGGGTTTGTAAGTATCATATTAATCTGCAAAGTAAACAGTAAGTACAGTCATAAAATGAATGTAGTACAACTGAATGGAAATACTTAAAGTACAACAAAACTGCACTGAAATGTTGTGCTTGAGTAAATGTACGTATAAGTACTACAGCTGGCAATGCCTCCTGTAGTGTTTTTTTGCATTACATATTCAGCTTCAGTCTTAAATTAACGTAATATTTCAGTTGTAATAATCAGATCAACTTGAACAAAACCTTTAAAAAACCTTGAAGGACCCAACTTTGATTCTTGACAACTAGAAATCATTCCTACTTCACTGTTTTTTTTCATGGTGAAGTGCTCTCAAATTGATGATAGAGGTTGTGACAGTGAATGAAGCAACGAGAACGGAACTGAAGAAACCGTAACTGACTTGTTTGCTCCAAAATTTCAACCTGATTTTATGAAGATGTGAACTGGTTGATTAAAAAAGCTTTAGAGTAGTAGCTTTGTAGCTGCTAACTGCAGGTGGAAGTGTTGCTAAGCTAGCTTAATGAAGCAACTGACAAAGCTAATGTTAGTGTGCCTTTTAGATTGCAGAGTAAAAGAAGTAATGTGGAATGTGGTCTCATATTTCCCTCTTACTGTAAACGATGTGAATACTACTAATTCTAAAACACACATACTTCTAGCCTAAAACAAAGTCACACCTACATTAACCAAGGATTGGCACTTACATTGATTGAAAACTGTTATTTTGGAAGTTATGCTACAGCTTGTGATGCTAACATTAACATTAACAAAAAAACTGTGTTTACTAGATAAGACAACTTTTAAGTTTTAATGGTGCAACCCGATTTAGTAAATCACTAGTTTAAAAAAGTTGTTACTAAGAATTAGAGAAAGACGTTACACATTAACTTAGTAATGGATTTGTTATGCAAATGCTGGTGCAACACAGCCCTGGTTTATAAAGTATTTCTAATTCTTATACTGTTGCTTTGCCTGTCAATCTTTCCCTACTAGAACTGCACGTTTTGATTGCAGTTTAGAGTGATACCAGTGACCGATTTTCAAATCTTGTTGTAATATTTCAAACAATGGGCCCTTGATTGCAGAAATTGCAAAAATAAACAAAAGCTTCTTCTCATTTCTATCCAGCAAGTGTCAATTTTGCTAGCTAAAAACATCTGTAGCTAACTAGCTAACTATCATTAACTCCTTGTGTTGGTTGAAAACTGTCTTCAGTTGAGTTTCCAAATGACTTACTGTATTGGCCCGAAAATAAGACAATCCTGATTATACGACGACCCCCCTTTTCCAACACCTGTTGTTGTAAAAGGACTTTTTTAAGATACAAAACACTTTCACACTTGTTCTGTTGGGAAAGTTTCGCTGAAATACTGTACTGTTAAATCTGCAGTGCAGAACTTTTACATACAAATGAATGTCTGCTACATTCAAGTCTTTGCCAAACAAGTTCACACAATACTGATTAAGCCTGTCACCATCAGGTAAATCTCTCTGTATTTCACTGTATACGGAGTTTTTAAATCTGGTGTCAGGTTTGACATTCCTGCACTGGCCAGATGAAGACCAGAGACTCCGGCAGGTTAAACTGAGCTAACCAAACACTTTTAGTACTGACTGACTCTAACAGACTCACTTTAAACACACTGGAAGGAACTTGCTAGCCTAGCAACATTATGCTACAAACAAACCATAATGCATCACTCTGTGTAGGATGCGCTTTTACAGCGGTACAGGTAGCTAACAGGCAGAAGGTGAAAAAGGAGAATTCTTCCTATGTTCCAGTCCTGAAGAGACTTTTTTAAAACCCTAAATAATAATACAGTTAACTAATGACAAGCTAAATCTTGGCCCTGGAAATAACACTAGGTTACCTCTGTAGACAGTGAGCTAGTTAGCCAGGCATGCTAACTTTAGAGCTTACATTAGAGCAGACAAACACAATGTCAGTGGTGGAATGTAACTAAGTACATTTACACTGTACAAGTATTGTACTTAAGTACAATTTTGAGGTACTTGTACTTTACTTGAGTATTTCCATGTGATGCTGTTGTATATGTCCACTCCACTACATTTCAGAGGGAAATATTTTACTTTCTGCTCCACTATATTTATTTGACAGCTTTAGTTACTTTTCAGACTAACATTTTACCTAAAATAACATAATAATAAGCTTATAAATGACACTTATATACTTATAAATGACATTATTAACGATTAAACCAGTGGTTTCCAAACCTTTTGACTTGTGGCCTCTTACAGAAATCAGTGTATATTTCAGATGTCTATGAGTTATTTGCAGAGACATTTCCCCTCACGCGGTTTCAAATAAATAACTGTTTGAGTTAAAGCTTTCCAACATTTCATAAAAACACAAAGATTAAAGAAAAATTCTGAAAAATGAATCCAAATGTATGCAGCAGAACCATGTTTTTTCTTGTGGCCTTTAAAAAGCAGTTCAAACTAGCTCCACCTCGAGCAGCTACAACAATAAAGTGCCGCTTATGCATTGACTCTTAAATGTATTAAATATATATCAGCCCGACTTAAAGTACTTAAGTACTTTTACTTAAGTACTTTAAGTATATTTAGCTGGTAATACTTCTATACTTTTACTTAAGTAGAATTTTTCATGCAGGACTTTTAAGTATTTTTACTTTGTGGTATTGATACTTTTACTCTTAATTAAATGATCTGAATACTTATTCCACCACTGCACACTGTTTAATTCATTGCTTACACTATTTCTCTTGTGTTTTTGTTTTTAAGAGGCTAGAAAAGAAAAGACACCAACCTCCAAATTCTTTGTATACAGAGTATTGTGTTGAAATCCCAACACTGACACACCTGCTGTGACTAGCTACAGTTGCTCAGCTATGATTGGACAATCACTGTTAGAGGGAGGGGTTTACAAACAAACAGTTAAAACAATTAATTCAGTTTGTTTGTCAGGTAACTTTCAAAGAGATCTAGCTGGACTTCAGACCCATTTAGAGTCATAAGTTTGGAGTTCAAAGTTCAAAGAGGGAGAATTTTCCGTTGTGGACGGATGAGTGAAAAACAATGTGGAGGTGTGAGGTTGAGTCACTGTTTGCTCATAAAAAAAGTAGATTTTTTTTAATACTTCCTCTGTGGTAAATAGTCGTAACCGTCAGGTGGTGCAGAGTCACATTAGTGTTATTCTATTATGTTAATGTGTGTTATATTAGTGCATGTTATTGTACTGCTGGTGTTACCGGTATTGTATGATTTGACATGAATGATTCATGAGCAGCTGTTGTTGGTGTGTTAATAATCAATGCCTGGAGCATCTCTCTTTCTCTCTTTTATTATCTGTCTATCTTTTTATTCGCTCTCTGACTCATTTTCTCTGTTTTCTCTCTCTCTCTCTCTCTCTCTCTCTCTCTCTCTTTCTCTCCCCTCAGGTCTCTCTCTCTCTCTCTCTCTCTTTACCTGAACACCTTGCGTCAGGGTAATAACAGCCAGAAAAACAGGACATGTCTATTCCTGCTGCTGCTTCTCTCTCTTTCACCTCATATTCTGTTTTTCTCTCCTTCACTATCACTTTCTCTCTCACTCCCTTTTTCTCTCCATTCACTTGTTGTTTCTTGCCCCTGGTTTGTCAGTAAGTCATCAATTTCATTTGAAGAAGAACGAGCCAGAAGGAACACAACTCTCTTGTGTTTCCCTGCTTAGTCAGTCAATCAGTTAGTTAGTTAGTTAGTTAGTTAGTTAGTTAGTTAGTCAGTTAGTCAGATGTATGGGAATCTTTGGGTTCAGTAAAGTTAGTTACGTTGTAGATGAGTTGGGTGAAGTCAACAGGATTCACAGAGGAGGATTTACATCTTGCTGGCCTGAATTACACATAAAAACAGAACACCATGGCTGTGAGATCACAGGTAAGCCTGATCAATACATTTACTAGTAACAGTTATTGACAGAGATATAGCTGTCAATGCTTGATTTTTTTATCTTTTTATTTCTGTTACTGGTCTGTTTGATCTCATGTAAAAACATGGTGCTTCCAAGTTATGTGTTTGTGCTTAAAAGAGTCAGTTAGTAATGATTATTACTACATTGAAGTGAAGTGGTGAAAGACCTCTTAAAATTATTATTTGTGCTCAAAAATCAAAAACATAATACTGCTGAATCTGACCAGACTGTATGAATTTGACCAGCAGATAAAGTAGCGAAGTAATATCTAGTGAGTCCGCAGGTCAAATTATGTGTCATATTTAATATTAGTAATAAGTAGCTTCTTCTGCTCATTGTGATTGTTGTTAATATGGAACGTAATCAAGTTAATAGTAATAAAATTAGTAATGCTGTCTAATAAGACACCTTTATGAAGAGTTTATAAGTCATAACTAATGGCTTCATTAATGGTTATTTGTTCATTATTTGTTCATATCGAGCAATATCATTACTAGAATCACCAATACTGATACCAATACTTAAATTCATTAGCACCAACTAATGTAGTGCCGCAATTGAAGATTATTTTCATTATAGATCATTCACTTTGACATTAAAGGGTCTTAACCTGTTAACACATTAACACATCTTAACACATTAAATACCACTACATCCTACACACTGCACTTTTAAGACAACAACAATTGATCAATTACAAGAGCCAGGTCATTTTGCATAATGAGTACTTTTACTACTTAATACAATAAGTACATTTTGTGACTAATACTTTTTAATTCAGGACTTTTACTTGTAATGGAGTATTTGTATGCTGTGGTATTGCCACTTTTACTTAAGTAAAAGTTCTCAATACTTCTTCCACCACAGTTAATCACTTTCCCAAAGTCCATAGAGACGTCCTCAAATGTCTTCAAATGTCAAAACCAAAACCCAAAGAGACGTATTCAGTTTACTGACATAGAGGACTAAAGAAACCAGAAAATATTAATTCATATTACATTCATTTGAGAGGCCGGAACCAGAGAATTTGGACTTTTTTTTCTTGAAAAATGACTACAAACAATTTATCAAATAAAAATCAAAACAACGATTCATTTTCTGCCAGTCGACTAACTAATCGTAAATGGGCTGCATTTATATAGCACCTTCCTAGTCTTCCAATCACTCAAAGCACATGCCCCATTCACCCATTCACACACTGGCAAATGTAACGCATGGCACAGCCTTTGGGAGCAGTTTGTGGTTCAGTATCTTGCCTAAGGACAGTTCGAATGCAGACCAGAAGAGCAAACCGCTGATCTTCCGATTAGTGGATGACCCGCTCTACTTCCTGAGCCACAGTCGTCCCAATTAATTGACTAATCGTTGCAGGTCTAGACTAATGTACTATCGCATGGGCGGGAATCATGTCAGGATTTATGAGCCAAATATAGAGGGACGGCACGTGGCATAGGCTACATAGGCATGGGATGATGTTTTTGTGTTTTTTCAAAAACCATATTTATCAATATTTAGGTCTGACAATATGATTTTCTTTCAGGTGGTATTGCCATTTGACTTTCAGTCTGATTAACAATTACAATGCATTTAATCGAGCAACAAATAATGTAGTTGCTATATGCAGTTGGAGGACTGGGAGGACTTGTTGCACTTAATTTTGGTGTGAGTTGATTTTTGAAATTCTAGAGGTACTATAGAGTTGCAAAGTAATTTTTGGAGCTTGGATCAACATAAAACTCTCCTGGTTAAATCATCAGTACGAAAGATGAAGAACTGTGTTAGAAAATGTCTGGTTCTTTAATATAAAGTCAAAGCTACAAGACTTTAGAAATAAAGATCACTGGGTCACTTTGAATGAATTCAGTAACTATGGCAACACGTTTGGTTTACAACTTCAGTGACAAAGCGTTTTGAGTTCATTAAGCTCTGATTCGTGCCCATGGCTCCATCTCCATAGTAACAGCAGTGAGGCTCATGGGTACTGTAGTATTCTTAGCCGTCCACTAAAATCACGGACAAAACGTGATTTCTCAGAAACAGATTTAATGTAAACTGGTGTCAGAATATAAACCTGTAGGATCGTCACATTATCCAGGAGAGTCCTGAGTTTCTGTGTGCAGTAACATCAAGGAGATTGATTAAAGAAAAATTTGAAATGTGAATACAGAATGAGGAAAAACTCACCACCATCACCATTATCATGCAGCCCTGCTAGGACTGGAGGTACTACTGTTGCACTTTATTTAAGTGTGAATCCATATTTGAAGTTCCAGGGTTGGACTCACTATTGTAACTTCTCTGTGCCATTCTTGGGGTCTCTAATCGAAGATCTCGCCTAGTCAGGGCCGGCCTGCAAATAATAATAATTAATAAGCTACTTTTAATAACGTCTTATTAGCCACAGAGTACTTGGCTGAACATTTGACATTTCTTCTAACTGTTCTCTGAAAATGATTCAGTCACATGCGTGTTAAAACACAGGACAAGTTTTAACCGTAAATGTTTATTTCTATGTCGTCTCTGAACAACATTGTCACCGCACACAAGCAGCAGGAAGTAAAAAGTGCAGCACTAAAGAGAGATCAAACTTGAGATGGATAAAAACATTTGTATTATCAAACCTATTGACGCAAGTATCAGTACTCGAAACAAACATCTGTAGTGTCAGTGTTTCAGGTATTGATCCACCCACCACTGATGGACTGTTTGACAACTGACATTCTGGGAAAGTTATAAATAAAGACCTCCGTTCATGTTCATTGACATCATCTGTAGATCATCTGTAATGTGCTTAGCAGTAAACCAGATTATAGTTTTACTTGCTCTGTGATAAGTTTTTTAATAATTTACTAACCGTTAATGAAGCCGGAAGTAACTTATTAACACTTATCAGAAAGGCACCAATAAAATACTGAAACGTGTAGTGTACATATGTCAGTATTATCACTCCTTCATTGTGTACGTGTTTGTGTGTGTGTGTGTGTGTGTGTGTGTGTTTGTGTATTTGTGTGTGTGTGTGTTGAGTCAGTGTGGGTGTGCTGACTTCCTGCTGTGAGGAAACTCTCTTCCGATGGAGACACACTGAGACATTTCAGATCTGAACTGATGTGGAAACACACTGAATGACACACACACATGCACATGCACACGCACACACACACACAAACACACACACACACACACACACACACACACACACACAGTTGTTTTTATGCTTCCGCGCCAGTGACAGCCGTGGCCTGAGGCATTATGTTTTCGGGTTGTCTGTCCGTCCATCCCATCTCTCATGAACATGATATCTCAGGAGCACCTTAATGTAATTTCTTCAAATTTGGTACAAACGTCAACTTGGTCTCAATGATGAACTGTTTAGAATTTGGTGGTCAAAGGTCAAGGACCTGTGACCTCACAAAACACATTTTTGGCCATAACTCAAGAATTCATACGCTAATTATTACAAAGTTTCACACAAATGTCTTATAGGCTAAAATGATGAAGTGATGACATTTTATATCCTAAAGGCCAACTTCACTGTTCACATCCTAGTGTTCTGCAAAAAACACTTTTCTGGCTATTATATAACACCATAACTCCGGAACAGAAGGGGAGATTATGATCATATTTCACGTTTGGTCACATACTGAATTGGTGACACTAATCTTGGGTGTTCTATCAGAACCAGTTTTATTGGCTAAACATGTGAACACATACAAGGAAAATACACTTAATACCTTTTAGTCTTTACTACAAATATATGAGTCTGGACAGACATGGAGGTAAACTGCAACTTGACTGTTTGGTGGAGGCAGACAACCATGAGGCGCTATTTTTAGTTTCTCTCTTCATCAGGCAGGTTGAGTTTTCAGGAGTGTTTGTCTGTGATGTTACTGATGACAGATCTCTGGAGTCTGGCGGGAGTTTCGTCTCGTCATCGCATCAGTAATTCCTTAACTGACGCTGACAACATCAACAAACCAAATGGGCTACAAGTGATGTCAGAAGTAAAAGCTTAGTGGAGTTTAACATCTCATTTCATCAGGACGCCCATTAATGACAAAACCATCAAGCAAATACAGAAACTAAAAGGACAGAATGGTGAATGTTTGTCATCGACTTTGTTTATCTGAAATGTCTTCGCTAAAATTATCTTAAACTTTGCTTAAACTCTTTATTAAAGCCTTTTCTCTTAAAAAAGCATAAACCTATTTATAATGTTCTATAATAAAAATATGTTTAATGTTAGAAACAAATGGTGGAAGAACTACTCAGATATTGTACTTAAGTAAAAGTACCAATACAGCAGTATAAAAATACTTTATTACAAGTAAAAGTCCCGCATGAAAAATACATGTATTGCATACAATAAATGCACATAAGTATTATGAGCTTGATGTAGTTAAAGTATTGCAGTTAAAGTACATAAGTATTATGAGCTTGATGTAGTTAAAGTATTGCAGTAAAAGTACATAAGTATTATGAGCTTGATGTAGTCAAAGTATTGCAGTTAAAGTACATAAGTATTATGAGCTTGATGTAGTTAAAGTATTGCAGTAAAAGTACATAAGTATTATGAGCTTGATGTAGTTAAAGTATTGCAGTAAAAGTAGTGGTTTGGTCCCTCTGACTGATATATTATTATATATGACATCATTAGATTATTAATAGTGAAGCATCAGTGTTAGAGCAGCATGTTACTGTTGTAGCTGCTGGAGGTGGAGCTAGTTTACACTACTTTATATACAGTTAGCTAGTTTAGTCCAGTGGTTCCCAACCTAGGGGTCGGGCCCCTCCAAAGGGTCAGCAGATAAATCTGAGGGGTGGTGAGATGATTAATGGGAGAGGAAAGAAGAAAAAACAAAGTTCTGATACACAAATCTGTTTTCAGTTTTTGGACTTTTTCTCTAATCTTTAATTTTTGGTTAATTATTGGATCATTTGAACATTTATTGAATGAATGAACAAATGTTTCATAACTGTAAACAAAGCTACTTTATTGGTCAGGAACCAATAAAGCCACTGTTTATTAAACTAAAGGCTCTAAAAATTTTCAGATTTGTTAGATTTTAAAATGGTTCAAATCACGTATTAAGTCAAAATTAAATTATTACTTGACAAAAGTTGTTTAAAATGAGAGAAAGTCAAAATGATTTGAGAGGAATGTGTATGTTTAAAAAACAAAGGATGAAAACTGTAAGGCAAAAAAAGAAAGAAAGACTGAACATATTTGAAATGTATAACCCAAATGTTCTCTGTAATTAATTGTAAACAAAAATGAATTTCAAATTTAAAAAAGTGAATAGTCCCTCATTCTCTCTCTTACAGCACGGTGTTGTGATGAACGCCTAAGACAGACTGAAACACACACGCAGCCACACCATGAGTACGTCTGCAGTGCGCTCAGCCTCCCCACCTGAAGAGGAGCCGACCACGCCCCCTCCCATGACCACGCCTCCTCGCAAAGCCTCGGTCCGCCTTCAGGAGAGGTGGGTACTCACCACACACACACGAACACACACACACACACACAATGTTCAAAATATTATAATATTGGCAAGCCCCAGTAGCCTACTGGTTAAGATGAACGACATATAAACGTGATGTCCGCAGTTCAGTTCTGGCAGCAGACCTTTGTTGCATGTCATACCCTCTCCCTACCCTTCCCATCTAATAAAAGCATAAAATGCCACCAAAAAACATATATTTAAAAAAATCATAATATTGAAAATTACCTTCTTTGCCAATAATGTCTTGACTTTCCAAAACTGCCCTCCCTTTTCAAAAATGTCCACACTTTCAAACTGTTTTAAAGGGCACCTATTATGCTCATTCCCAGCTCTATATTTTTATTCTGGATGTCCACTAGAGTAGCTTTGCATGATTCACATATACTGGTCCTTTATGCAGCCCCTCAGTTCAGCCTCTGTCTCTAATAGGCAGTTTTAGCTCCTGTCTCTTTAAGGCCCCGCCTCCTGAAGAGCCCACTCTTTTCTGATTGGCCAGCTTTCCGGAAGCCTGCTGAGGTGCAACATTTCCCAACATTTCCTGCTTTGCCGCTTTATATTAAGAGCTTTTAAATGACTAAATAATGGGAGCCTTTTACTGTGAAGAATTAACAGGAAATGAAACGTGTTCCTCGCTGAATTAGCTTCGTTAAAAAAGTTGAAAAAAGTAACACTTGCACACTTACTCCAGGCCACAAAATTTAACATCGAAAATCCAAGTAGGTTCGAAACAGTCTTGATTAAATTTTGTTGCTTGGAGTAAATGTGCAGGCCTTTTTTCATCGATGCTGCTTTCTAGTAGCTTTGCACCTACGTGATGTTCATATACATATATATATTTCTACTTTAAGTGTCCTCACTTTCCAAAATCGTCTTTCCAGAAATGTAATCACTGTCAAAAAATGTCCTAATTTTCCAAAATGTTGTATCTTTTCCACCAAAATATCTATTTTTTTTATAAAATAAATATAAATATATATGTCCTCTGTCTTCAAAATTTTCCTTTTTTCCCATAATTGTTGTCCCTTTTCAAACATAACCTCACTTTCTAAAAATGCTCTTGCTCTTCACCATAAAACTTAAATATGTTCACACAAAGGTAGACCTACCAAACACAAGCCCATTGTCACGCTGTTTCTTGATTGTGCTTTTTTTGTAGGCGGGGCTCCAACCTGTCGCTGCTATTGGACGTGAGCAGCCTGGGGGCGGAGCCCGTCTGCTCTGTGTCCACCCCTAAGGAGGTGTGGCTTCAGCTGCTGCATACCTCTTCTCGACCTCTCACACACACACTCCTGCAGCAGGCTGCCATGGACACAAACACACTGAATGTAGAGTACCAGGTACAGCACACACGTTGTAAGAAAACTAAATAGGAAATTGAAGTTAGTTTTAATAATGATGGCATGATGTGCCTTCATTTTAATGTCTAGTCCGTCCTTGTTTCTTTTACAGAAAATCCCTCCGAACTTTGTGAGCGCTGCAGAGCTTGATGTTCCGGGACACATGATCAAGGACAGATACAAAACCATCCTGCCCAGTCAGTAACTCTGCTTTCCTAAGTAGAAATACAGTAGACACTGTTTCTACTCTTGTTTATTGTTGTCATTGTTTGTTTGTTTTTCAGACCCTGAGAGCCGGGTGATCCTGAGGAGCCCAGAGGAAGAGGTGGGACCAGACCGCTACATCAACGCCAACTACATTCGGGTCAGAGTCTAACTTTAATTTAGTTTGAGTCAGGTCACCCTGCTGCTGTCTGCAGCATCCCTGACACTGAAGCCTACAGAGAGCGACAGTGTTTCAGGTGATGGAACAACTCCACCCTCTCCACCCATGTAAAACAGTCTTTGATTTGATTTCTCTCTGAGCATCTCTTCTGAATTTTAGTCAAGATCACAGAGTGTGACTCAGTTAAATTACCTCTAAACTTGTTCCGTCTGGCTCTCCATTCCTGATCCTGGCTTGTCTGTTGACTTTTCCGTTGTGCAGATTGTATTTGAGTGACAGGGTATGAAATTATTATCTGTGGAGTCGATGCAGGGTAGAAAGATGTTTCCTTAACCCCCCCCCACCCCCCCTCCTCCCCATCTGTGAGGAGGTATTTGCTAACCAGCCACCTCCATGAAAGGACTGCCAGGTGCTCATCTGACACGTTGCTGCTTTAAGATCAGAGCTGGATGCATTTAAAAAGTTCCTCTCTGGTGAAGGCATGCCAGCCGACAATTCAACCCTCTCCTGGTTAAACACCTCGCTGTCTGGAGCCAATCAGCAGCAACCAGGAGTGAGAGCTTCTTGTCCACCTGGACAGAGGTGGTTGTCAGAGGTGGAAGGAAAGCAAGTCCACATATGGCTGTGAATGAAAACTTCACCTCAGCCACTCTCTCAACCTCAAATCACTTCCTCAATGATCCTGAGCAGCCGCTGTGGCTCAGGAGCAGGGCTGGATAACTAACTGGGCAAAGCAGGCAACTGACCAGGAGCCCAAAAAGCCCAGGTTTACTCCATATTATTTGGGTCTACATCATTTGGTTAATTGGAAATTTGTTAGAAATTTGCACCACCGAAGAACAATATCTACTCTGACAGGTCCTCCATCCCTCATCCTGTAGTCATGGTGCCGAAGATGGACTTAAATTAGTTTTAGTTTATATTGTGCTAATTTCTTGTTAAATTGTGTTTTAATGTATAAAATGTCAGACAGAAACAGTGAGAAATGCCCATCATTGTTCCCTGAAGCCCAAATCAACATATTCAAATTACTGGTTTTTGTCTGACCAACAGTCAAAACACAAAGATGTTGATTTTATGATCATGGAAAACAGGGGAAATGAGAAAATATTAACATTTGAGAAGCTGGTACCTTAAATTTTTGGCATTTGTGAGTTTTAAAATGATCTAAATTAATTTTCTGTCAAGTACTACCATATATAATGGGGTCAATAAGCGCCCCAACAACAACCTTTTGACCCAGGGCCCAATAGGAGGTTAATCCAGCCATGCTCAGGAGGTAGAGCTGTCCAAATATCAAAGTGTTCTTTAGCAAAACACTGAACCCCAAGTTGCTCCTTGCATGACATGTGAATGACAGGTAAATTGTAAGTTGACGGGAACGTGGACACTCTGTTGTATTACACTGTACATTGAAAATAACCTCAGTATAAAGTTGTGATCTGCAGCACAACAAGCTAGTGAAGCTGTAAACAGAACCACATTCCTACACATGCTCAGTGGCGTCTGCCTTACACAGAACTACTCTCCTGAGACTGAAAACGTGATGCTGTTATTAGTCTTTGGAGCCGTTTCTAAACAAACTCTTCATGATGAAGGAACGTGTCACCCAGTGCAGCAGTGTGGCTCACTGACGTGTTTTTAAGCGTTTCTGGACAACAACAAGTGTATCAGGCTTTGATACACACATAATACTTGTTAGTAGATCAGTTGATTGTTGGTTAAGATCCAAACATGAGATTTGTTGACAAGGAGAAAAATATAGAAAATCTCCAGAATTATCCTAAAAAAAACATTGAAAATGGCTGCTGTAGCCATCCAGTGTCATCATATCACTTTCCAGTTTGAGCTTTATTATGTTATTATTCAGCTCCTGATTAGATTAGTTAGTGAAGAAAATATGTTTCCTGCAGTCATGAGCTGATAGAGAGTGTGACAGCGCTGTCACTCAGCGTAGGCGTCTTCTCGTTTGTGTGTAAGTGTGTGTGTGACGGACAGCTAAACAAACAGAAACTGAGATATGAGCCGTCGGTTTGTCTGCGTGGGAGTTTGACAACCAGGAAAACCACAGGAAGTGAAGGAGGAAGTGACATGTCCCTGACTCACCCCCTCAGCCTCCCCACTCTTCCCCCCCTCGGCCCACGCAGCCCTCACACTCTGCTGTGTGTGTGTGTGTGTGTGTGTGTAATTAAAACGTTGAGTTTTTGTAAAGCAAAAAGACACGTGCTGCACAAAACACACTTCTGTATATTTAGTCTTTACACATACGTATATATTTATTCATGTCCAGTACATGTTTATATTTTTTATATTTTGGTGACTTGCTGCAGGGACACTTGATGGTTGTTATTGATAAACAGAAAAGTCTTAGTCATTCACTTCCTGTCTAATGAGGTCAAGGTTGCAGGTTTGGTTTCAGAAGTTGAGCGGACACAATACATTTCATATCAACAGAGTGAGACAGAATTGTGCATATTAACACCAAAGACACCATTGCATAATGAGTACTTTTACTTTTGATACTTTAAGTACATTTTGCATACCAATACATATGTCCTTTTACTTATTCTATGTATGTACTTACTACTTTTCATTATGGCATTGCTACTTTTACTTAAGTAAAATATCTCTTACTGTATGTACTTCTTCCACCACTACTCCTGCAACTACTGAAAACCAGTTTACTTAATTTCATTGCTAGTGAATGAGACTTAAAGCTTTCTTCATAAAAAATTCCATAACTAAAATAAAGTTTGAGTCATATAAAATCAATTCTTGTCTCAAGAAACACTGTCCTTAGCTTTGACTGATCAATCAGTTCCTGTTTTGTTTCAGGAAAATATTAAATCCATCTGTTTAAAAAACATGCAGAGTCCTGAGTTGTGTCTGCAAAGCCTCCTCTCATACGACCCCAACAACCTCCACTAATCCAAACCTGTCTTCTAAAAATTATGTTCACATACTAATAATTGGTGTCTTGTTTTTATAACAAAGTCAAGTCGATCTTTATTTGTATAGCCCAATATAACAAATCACAAATTGGCCTCAAGGGGCTTTATAGTCTGTACAGCAATGCAACATCCTCTGTCCTTAGACCCTCGATTCTAATAAGGAAAAACTCCCTTAAAAAACATTAATGGGGAGAAAATAGAAGAAACCTCGGGAGGAGCAACAGAGGAGGATCCCTCTCCTGGGACAGACAGGCAGGAAATAGATGTTGTGTTTACAGAATAGAACAAGAAAGCAGAAGTGCAGTATGCTTAAAGCTTAAGGCTTAAAGTATGTTCACACAGTCTATTTAAAAGATGTGTTTGTACCATCAACTCTTGTCTCATAACTGTCTAAAAGGCACAGAGCAGAGTTTTATAAGAGTACATGGCTTTCTGTTCCCCCAGAGTCACTGTCAAGGCAGTTTGTTATTGGCCAATGGTGTGAAATTGAGTGTTAAAATTCATCGAAGTTGAACCTGATAAAAAAAAATCCATGTAGGCTTACCTCACATCTGCAAGTGAATCAGCTGATTGCACCGATTTCATTGAAATTAATCAATTTCACTCCTTTATTCTGGGGGTCATAAGATTTTTGATGTTCTCATTTATTTGTTATTTGTTATTCATTAGGTAATGCTTTATTTTACAGGTCCCTTAATTTTATACTAATTTCCTGGAAATGTACAGGTATTTGCAGGTATTTATATTTTATGTTATTTATACCAGTTAATTTTTAGACTATTACAGAGAGAGTGGTGCATTTTGGTACAAATTATAAGAAAAAACTGAAAAAAGTGTTGAGTGGGCTTCATTGGTAAGTACTGCATTATATTTGGCTTCATACATAGTTGTACATTTGTATAAAATCTTAATGAATTACATAAACACATTTCCTGTACACCACTAAGTCTCATAACCTTTTCAAAGAATGTCTCAAGAATTAACAGTTACACAACAGCTACTTTTAGGAAGTTATTGAAAAAACATGATATGCTAATATATTGTTTGACATACAAAACTACACACTGAAAAGTATTTTCTGTCAATTAACGAGTTGTTAAGAGTCTAATTTATTAAGAATTTAACGAATTAACAACTACATATGAACCAACTAAACCAATTTATACCAAATTGCACAACCCTCTCTGTAAAATGCTCTAAAATTAACCGTTAAATATCTGCTAATTACTCAGAAAACTTCCAGGAAATTAGCATAAAATTAAAAGACCTGTAAATGTAATTTTTTTTCTTTGAAAAATAGTATTATGGAAAATGAAGAAGAAAAAAAACACAAAGTCTAACTTAACTTTCCAGTTTTTATTCCCAAGGTCAAGAATCAACCTTCAGGCACAAGATTTGTCTAATTTTCATGTGGATTTGCTTTCAGATATTATCATAAATGTATAAAATTATTTTCCAGTACTCTGGTCCAGAAGTTGAAGTTGTGACTTTAACTTCCTGCAGGGTTACAGAGGAGCTTCGAGGGCTTATATCGCCACCCAGGGGCCGATGCTGCACACTGTGGGCGACTTCTGGGACATGGTGTGGCAGGAGAGGAGCAGCATCATCGTCATGGTTACAAGACTGAAGGAGAACAATGAGGTGAGGAGACGAAGTCTGCCTTCCTCCACAGGAGGAGAAACACTTGTTTGACTCAAGAATCATAATCTCTTAATCTGAATTCATTTAATAAACAACACCCGACTGTGTGTTTGTTCCAGAAATGTGAGCTGTACTGGCCACAGCCGAGGGAGAGGAGAAGGATGGTAAAGGAGGAGGAGGAGGAAGAGGAGGAACAGAGGGAGGAAGAGGAGGAGGAAGGAGAGACAGGTCGATTCGGCAGATTCCTCCTCAGAGTCAGAGACAGTCGAGAGAAAGACGGGTTCACTGTCACTGACATGGAGATTCAGGTACAATAAACACAACAACATCAACACATATGGACTTATTTGTTTGGAAATGATGAAATATGAAACAAAACAATAGGATGCTATGTGATACAGAATAATATGATCAAATATTATATAATATAATACAGTTTCATACACTGCACAGCACATTATAATTTAATCAATGACAATACTATATTGATTGACATAAAATAGTTACTAATTAAAACTGCAAGCAGCGTTGAACGGGCCCTCACGGACATGTAGATGTCTTCAGACCCGGGCTGTTTTCAGACAGCGCAAGAAGGAGATAAACATCACTTCCTTTGTCCACAGTTTTGCCTGCTGCTGGGGCTGCTTCGCTGAAATTTCATAGGGGGCGCTATTAAGCCAGTTTGCATCACTGATGGAATATTGTCATGTAGACGTGTTCAGGCCGGGACTCTTATCAAACATATAAAGTTTAGTGCAGACCGGAGAATTTACAATAAAGTTATAGCAACTTCCTCTGTCATGGTGAAACATCAAACCTCAACGGTGTGAGGATGAGAATTTTCTGCAGGGTGAGACATGTCTGTCTTGCTCACACCTGTGTCATCAAAATTAAGCAAGTTTTGGGCCCATTCACTTGAATTTCAATTAGTAAATTGAAAACTCTTGATGAGTTTGTGTGTGAAACAAATTAATTTCCTAATTTTCATCAAGTCTATTTTTAGAAAAGTAAAGACTTTTGACCCACATGACCTGGTCAAAGTTTGATTGACATGTGTACTGTCAGGTGTGTAGAGACAATAAGTAACTGCAGCTGGACACAGAAAAATACTCATATATTTGAATGGAGAGTGTGAGTGAACCGCTAGGTGCTCGGGCCCTAATAAAGGAAAAACTGCAGTACAGAGCTACAAATTTTAGTTTTGATGGTATTTTTCTACATCACTATCACTAAACTGTCATCCTCACTCCATTTTCCCTTCCCCTCATAGGTCATCCCCACTACTGAATTATAAATATAAAACCTATAATTATTGTAAAATAAATGATAATAACACCAAACTTCATACAACGTTTGTATATAATGTACTGTATGTATATAGGCCTTTCTGCTGCATCCTACAAAAATGAGCTGCATTCAACCCCCACACCAGTGGCAGCTGGTGACTCAACAAATTGGGGAGGATAGGAGGACATCAAACTATATCATTGTCCCCCACCTGATGAAATCGGAGGGGTGGGGGGCAATTTTATATGCCAATAAAACAATTTGCTTTTAAAAACAAAAACCCCTCTAAGCTCATTACTCAATATACAGCTCAGCCAGACCTCCTGCACACTCATTCACTAATAACACAACATCAACAGGTGACTGAACAACCATTCAATTAAAAACGGGATCAATTCCACATGAATGAGTGAGTCCAGACAGATCACTGTAACTTCAACAAGCAAACTACCCACAACACATTATATATATATATATATATATATATATATATATATATATATATATATATATATATACAAGAATGCAGCAGATATATATATATATATATATATATATATATATCTGCTGCATTCTTGTTAAGGAGATAAATTCACACAACAGCCACACAGAGAGACATTTAACCATCAGAGATGAAATTAGTGACCAAAGAGACAGAGAGAGAGAAGCTGTATCTGACTCACGTTATCTGATGTCTTCTTCTTTCTATCATGGAGATGAAGTATTCATGTCATAGCATCCATTTGTGACTGTTGGTCATCCTGTTTGTTAGTTAACAGAACTTTATGGCTGCAGCTTAAGCAGTCTGATATCATTAGCAACAATGACAAACAAGCTAACTCCTGGTTGTTTCTCCGGTTGTTTCTCTCTCCAACCGCTCCCTGGCGGTGTCCTGCTGCTGCTGCGCTGACCAGTCCAGATAATTTCTCCCATTAGCTTAACAATAGTCCTTAACAGTCCTTCCATGGATATATAAAGAGTCCTTCAGGCTACTACCACAAGCCAGCTGTTGCATTGGCTAGCGCAAGGAGCTATCTACTGCTGCTACTCTGCCTTACAGTGGAGAGAATTGTAGATGAATTCTGGAAACTATCATTGGACCAACTCAATGTCAATATTGCATTCTGGTTGTTGATTGGCTAGGGAGGACAGCCTCCATTGGAGAATCATTTTACGTGTCTTTTCCAAAGAAGAGAGAAAAAATATGTTGTAAATAATACTGGGATTTGGTAATGGTTTATTTCAACCAAATATTCTTTTTTATATTTTGATCTCCCTCTTGCCTCTCAAAAAATAGAGGAGGATCAACCTCCTATGGACCAGCCTCCACTGTGTGCGGCACATCCCCTCCCCACCCCCTTTCTTCCCTCCTCTCTCTCTCCCTCTCAGTTGGACAGGAGAATGTTAGAGTACACTTCTTGTGAAATCTACGCATAAATCCCATTGCTTTGGCCAAATCTTACATTAAAAATCATATTTTTGGTAGGAAATTCCGTTGCCAATCCATTGATACAGGTTTGAAAGTGGTCAGACTTATAGTTTAGACGTCAGAAGCCTCTGTTTGACACAAAGTTCATGCCTCCCCATTGCCTTACATTGTAAGGGTGATGTGGCACTGCAACTGTCAGGGCTTATGAAATCCAAACCGTTCGAGTTATTACAAAGTTTTTAACAACTTTTGTTCAGCACAGTGTCATAAGTTATGTATTAAAGTTTGAAGCCGAAACCATTAACGCCCTCGGATGAGATAGCGGTTGTTTGAAGGCCAAAACTGAGGCAAAGTCTTATATTGACAAGTAATTGCAGACTTCTTGTTGGATTTAGGTCAGGGGTGTCAGTGTATGATTTGCAGGTCTTGATGAGAAAAATAATTGATTTTTGGTTTGATCTCTCTACGACATTCCTACTGGCCGTGGCGGCCATTTAAGTTTCATAGGTGGCGCTAGAGAGCACATTTTGGCACATTTGGGGTTACTTTTTACATTTTATCAAATTTTCACCCTTTGGGCTCAGGCCCTAAAAATAAGCAGACCTGCAAGAGGATGTACTGGTGTCCAAACATCTGACACAACTTGGAATTAAAGGTGTTCGACTCTGGTACCACAGTGGTTGTGGCTTTAGTGTCTGCACCAAAACTCCTTTAAATAAATGATTATGTACCCATCACAAGTGTTGAAGTATTTACTAGTTCAAGGATTCTACCCTGTAGTACACTGTAGTACACAATTATGCATGATAGAAAGAAACTGACCCGATCACAACAGAATGAACGTTAATCTCAACAAATGTCAGTCCTTGTTCAAGAGTGCATTTTCAGACACATTCAAAACTCATCAGAGCAAAATATCCTCCACAGTGTGAGAAAACAGAGCAGAATGTGTTAGCTATCAGATTTAGAGGGGAAAATTATCAGCAGTGTTTAGAGATAACTCAGAAATGTGGCCACGTTCTGAAAGCAATTATGTGAAAATGTGACTGATCACACAGCAGCGTTTGAATGATTGATTTATTAACTGATGACTTTATTCGATACTTTGAAAAGGAAACATGCGCCTGTTCTTACAAAGTTATCAAGGATAAAACACAATAAAGATAGAAAGCTTATTTCCATTATGGTCCTTAATTGGGGGAGGGGGGTGAGTGCACTGAGCAGCATCATTTTACAACACAAACAACATCACAATAATAGAGAACAACAACAACAACACAACAACACACACACACACACCCAACAACAGCAAAAAAACAGCAGCAACAACAACAACAAACATCATCACCATTTGAGACATCAACATATTCCATGTAGAACTGCACTGACTGCATCATTTCATCCTATCTGGGCAGGTGTGTCTGTATCTCTATATACAGCTAATGTGAGTTAAACAGTAAACAACAGTAAACAATCTTCTGTAAACTTTGAACGACTAAAAGTAAAAGTTTTTTATCATAAAGATTGATTATTGT
The DNA here is from genome assembly GCF_963924715.1 of Thunnus thynnus. NCBI lineage: Eukaryota > Metazoa > Chordata > Actinopteri > Scombriformes > Scombridae > Thunnus > Thunnus thynnus. The sequence goes on from NC_089522.1 coordinate 33,764,152, forward strand.
TAATGCAAATAATAAAATACTGATCTTCATTGTGCTCACCTGTATGATAGATGATGTAACATGAAATTAAACCAAAACTTGTTTTCCAATCAAATCTTACATGTTTATACATCACTATAAGTATAACATCAATTACATGTGATATGTGTGTATAAATAAGCAACAGACTGATTAACCAAATTGTTTTCAAGGGCTCTTAACGTACACTTTAATACACTATATGGCTTACAATATAATCAAATATTGTATAACATAATGCAGTATCATACATAACATGATTAATACAACACATGATAATTTGATCCATTACAATAAGATATTGATGGATAGACCTGCAGAGGGTATACTGGGGTCCAAATCACCTGATGCAACTCACAGTCGAATCCCTGCAGCCAGTTTCCAGCAGCACATTAATGAACACGGTGTCAGAATCACACTATACTGTCACATATAGAGTCCAAATACTGCTTCATGCTAATAATACTGATTAGATAATAATACAATACAATTTGATATGATTAGAACACATTACACTTGCAGCCACTGCAAATATTCTTATCAGTGCAGTGGATGTAATAACATCTGTAAAACATCTGTGTGTCTTTCTGGGATTTTACATCAGAATCTGACACGTTCTATATTAAACCATTTTCATGGACCTGTTGTGTTAACAAGAGGCTCCACTAGAGGGGACTGTTGTGCTTAAATTTGGTCCAAACTCTTTTTCAGTGAAGGCAGCCAGGATGTGGAATTCTTTGCCGCTGAGTATCAGAGAGTGCAGCAACTTTTTATATCACTTTTTAAATCTCATTTGAAAACATGGCTGAAGGATGTTCAGACATGCAGTCACTGAGCTGAGATTCACTGATTAGGTTGGTGAGCATTAATACAACATGTCCATGTTTCTGTTTTGTTTTTTTCTATCTTGATTTTAATATTGATGTTTCACAGTGTAAAGTTTTAATTCACCACAACTGATTGTTTTCTTTTACTTCACCAGCTTGTGCAACACTGGTGGCCTCCGCTCAGGGACTACACATGGAAATTAGCTTTAAGCTGTATCTCGCACAATATATATTGTGCATTTTCCTTGTTAAATAAACAATAAAATAAAATAACATATACTGAAGTTTGTTTCATGTGATTGTGTGTTTGTGTGCAGCTGTGTTCAGAGCGTCGTCGCGTCAGACACTACTGGTTCACCTCTTGGCCTGACCACCACATCCCACAATGCATCGCTCCTCTGCTGAGACTGGTGGAGGAGGTGGAGATGTATAGCAAGTCCCTCCTACCACCCAGCTCTCAGCCAATCACAACCCCCATGCCTGGTTCCGGACCAATCATCGTCCACTGCAGGTTGGTTCCTTATCAAACACAGTTTACAATGATTTTGTTAGTTTGTTAGAGTCCAAGTAAATGTAAATTTTCACAGCTACATGAGTGCCTCTCTCTTTTTATAATTTGGAGAATTATCATAAAACTAACAACAGACTTGATTTATTAAAAATGATGTTTTTCAAATGTTGTAAACTCTTATGTAGTTTGTGAATGAGCGAAGTGAATCACCACTCAAAGTGTCCAGAACTGACAACATGCTGACAAACTGAGGAACATACTGTCTGTAAACATGAACATACTGTTTCTAAAATACACCAGAGGATCACTATCTGGGTTACCTAACAGTAAAACCATCAGCTTGTGATGTTGCAAACCAGAGCAGCAGATGTGTTGAAAGCTACTTCCTGTTTGAGAGCGTGGACGGTTGTACCTGAGCAGCCAACCACAGCTTGAGGTGTGGAACTGACCCACAGTATGTTTTCACATGCAAATAATCTGCTGCGTGCATGAAAAGGCAGAAAATTGTTTTCTAGAGATACCACTAGAAAGAAGAAGTAAATGAAAAACAAAAATTATAGCTATATAATACTGAAAAAACAAAATTCTTTCCTTCAGTTTTTATGTCCACAGTCTTTTACCTTTTGACTTCTTGTAACAGCACCAGATAGTTTAATATATATTACAGGGGAGTTTAATGTTCATATGAGCCATAAAAGTGCTCCAACTGTGAATCACTAACATTATGTAGGTGTCATGCAAGAATCACTGGTGTAAACAGATTCATTGTTTGCTAACACTTAACATCCCGTTATTTAACATTTATAATCATAATTTAATAAATGCTTTATAACACACTTTGATGTATGCACATACGCACATATAAGGACATTTTAAGTGTTTATTAATGTACAGTATTAATTCTAACTCCTCCCATGATGACAGTTGTGTTTTACCATAATGTCATTTATTAAATGTTTATATAGCAGCAAACATTTCTGGGTGCCCACAGGAGGAGTTATAGCTGTTGACTAATACATTAATAAACACTTGTATCTGCTTACAGCCACATTATAGTGGATTAAAACCGCTTAACTGTTTATGTACTGATAATAAACGCTAAATACAGGGACTTAAGATAAAGTGTTACCCTTTTACTACATATGAAATGTACAAGTCAAGTGGTCCAATAAATATCCAAATAAATAACTAAAATCAACTTTGCAAAATTAAGATTCTGTTGAGAGCTGCTAATTCTCCAGTCAGTGCCATTAAACCTTTGCAGAAGAAGAGGAAGCAACTAGATGACGTCATTAAAAGAGCGGCAGTCAAAGCCGATGGAAAACATGATGGAAATAAGACATTTCTGTTTGTTTCATGTACTGATTTGAGGAAGGTTACAGTCTCCTCATCGCTCCACACAGATCTGATGTTTTCATCTCTTCAGTGACGTTTAAGTCACATGATTCATGTACATCATCATTTATTCACTCAGTCTGTTTACATTTGATTTTCATCCACACAGCTGCTGTTACACCTCAGACAGCAACAAACATCTTGTTTCCAGTTTTTTTCAATGCATAAATTGAAAATGTGATAAAAACAGGTGGATGCAAACACAACTAATCTCCTCTCCTCTCCTCTCCTCCTCCTCTCAGTGCAGGTATAGGGAGGACAGGTTGTTTTATAGCCAGCAGTATCGGCTCTCAGCAGCTCAGAGAAACTGGTCAGGTCGACATCTTGGAGACAGTTTGTCAGCTTCGACTCGATAGGTTGGTGAAAAAAAAAAATCACCTTTCCGTTTCTGTCTCTTTTTCATCAGTCTCTCCTCTCTCTCTTCTCACTGTCTGGTGTAACATTTTGCTTATTCCCTAAATGTAGCTTGTTTAACCTGTACCCCCCCCCCCCCCCCCCTTTCCTCTCATGCAGGGGTGGTATGATCCAAACCACGGAGCAGTACCAGTTCCTGTACACCACTCTGGCCCAGTACAGCTCCCAGCTACAACACAACCAGGTATTCCAACTCATACCTGGTGTCCCAGTCATACAGACATTTAGGAAGATGTCTTCTAACTTATCTTATGTAAGACAAGGTGTAAATGAATCTTACGTCCTTCATATAGACTCAAAGAGTTACCATTATAAAGACCTGCCCACAGCACAATTCAAAACAGGACTTTTTTTTTTTTTGCAAATTTAATAAATTTCAATGAAATAATTGCAATCAATAGAGTTGCTCCTGAAGGTGAAGTAAATTTACACAGATTTTTTGCACCTCTTCAAATAAATTTGCACCTTTAACCAATAGCAAGCCGTCTTGACAGTGCTGAGCTGTGAGGGGACAGAGAACCGGAGAGTCCAAAATGGAGGAAGCTATTGTAGCAGCCCTGTTGTATTGTTCACTTTTTTTTAAAAGGACAGGTTCACAAGTTTTCAAGTGTGTGTTAAACCAGCAGTCAGGTGTCCATATGAGCAGTGAAAGAGGTTTTCCTCGCTGTAATCATTCCCCCTGTTCATACTGGATATTAAAAGATCCTTCAAATGTGCTTTCAATGTAAGTGATGGAGGCCAAAATCCACAGTGTGTCATTTAGTGCAAAAATTAGTGCATGTAAAGTTGATGTGAAGCTTCTATTCAGCTTCAGCAGTCTGAGTTAGTCATATCAAGTGGATATCTGACACATTTACAGTCTTTTTAGCATCAAATTCCCTCTTTGTGTTTCCTCGGACAGTGTTTCCCTGTTGAGCTGCGGTGGAAGTATAGTAACAAAAAGAGGAACTTTGGCACTAAAAAGACTGTAACGTTGAAAGATATCTACTTGATTTGACTCATTTGGACGCTGAAGCTTCATATTAGCTTCAGATAAACTTTTAAATACATTTTTGCACAGAAGGAGGACTGTGCATTTTGTCCTCCATCACTTCCATTGTAAGTGCATCATGAAGGGATCTTCTAATGGTCAGTATGAACAGAAGGAATGATTACAGCAAGAAAAACAGGTTTCACTGCTCATTTGAGCTCCTGACTGTTGGTTTAAAATGGACTGGAAGTATTGTGAAACCGTCCTTTAACTTCCTCTGTCTCTGTCTTCTCTGTTCCACAAAAAAACATGGTTTACAGACAGTGATGAGACAGGAGTTGATGCTACAACAGCTTTTCCTCCTTTTTGTTTATGTAGAAAATAACTATGTGCTTGTGTTTCCCAACAGAATGAAAGGGAATGTGATTGGTTATGCCATTTCTTGTCATCCCTCTAATGTATTCTCTATAATAAGTGCAAAAATACTACAAAAGAAAAACTCTTGAGGAGGTGTCAGTGTAGGTTTGGTGTAGAGAGCATGTAACTTCAACACCAGAGGTTTGCATCCTGCCAACAGTCAATGCTGGTTTCTTCTAACCATGACCACAATCTTTCCCCCAACTGTAACCATGTTGGCTAAACTCATTCAAACGGTAACCATAACCTTACAAAGTTTATCAACTCATCCACTGATTCAGACTAGAACAAACACACTAGAGGTTTAAAAAGACCCTTATTCTTTTGATTGATATTGATTTCCATTGGCCTTGCACCTAGGAACAGGTGAGAAGCAGTGGTGGAAAATAACTAAGAACATTTACTCAAGTAATATACTTAATTACAATTTCGAGGTACAAGCTTTTAAAATATTTTGGTACTTTGGACATCACAGGATCATGTTAGAAGACATCTTTCTATATCTCTTTACCTCTTGTCCATTTTGACCTCTTAACCCTCTCTCTATCTTTTGTTTTCATCATCTCTCTATTTCATATATTTCCTCTCTAACTTCCTGTCTTCTCACACCCATCAACCGCTCTCCTTTTCTGTGTCTCATTTGTTTTCCCAACTGTAACCATGTAGTTTGGTTGCCTAAACTCAATCAAACAGTAACCGCAGAGGTGACAGATCAGAGAATAACACTGACAAACAACCTGTTCTGTTGTTTTGGTTGGAGGGCTTGTTTTTGAGTGAAAACTGTGCATGATTTAGGTATTTAAGTCATTGAATCAGCAGTTAAACAGTGTTTTCTCTTCACCAGGATCAGAACCAGAACCAGCCTATCACACAGAACCAGCAGAGCCAAGACGACCAAGTCAATATACAACTACAGAACCTACAACTGGACAGCACAAAGAATGGGAGTAACTGATGTGGTGCAGTACCTCGAGAACCAGCAGCGTCTGCTTGGCCAGGTTCACACCTAAAGGAACCTAGAAGAACTTAAAACCAGCCAAACGCACAGCAGATGTTACTAACAAAACCAGGAAGGCAGAAACAATAGAAACTATAGGCAAAAGGAGACCAGCAGCAAAACCCAAAGAACTGATGCTGTAACAGAACTTTTATCCTGGACTGAGAACCCTAGTGAACCAGAACTGAACCAAGAAGCTTGAACCAAGAGAACCAAGTAGAAGAAAACACATGAAACAATATTAATATCTGATAAATCAAGTAAAATAAAGCAAAGTTATCTATCTGGAATGTGTGCTTCAACTTTTTTGCAGAACGACTTGCTGTGCATTGGCTACATTTTTTCATGCAGAACTAAGTCTGTCTGAATGTGACCTTATGGTGTTTTCAAACCTGTGTAGTTCACTCTGGCTGAATGGGACCCTGGTTAGTTTTCCTCCTAGGTACAATTTGTTTGGGCAGGTCTGAACACAGAAATTGTACTTGGACCAAAACAACCACACAGAGCCCCTTTACAGGAAATGGTCTCAGTTCATTTGTGGTGGGAACGTGATCCAACCTCCGACTGAGGTTTGACAACACCCTTATTCTTTTGATTGATGTTGATTTCCAGTGGCCTTGCACCTACATATGATGTGTGTATAACCACACTCCTTCTAAAGTGATACTCCACACAAAATCTATCATTTGAGCTGTAAAATATTTGTATTTCCAAATGAGGCCCACAAAGCTCTCCGTTGGGTGTGTGGAAAATAACTAAGTACATTTACTCAAGTACTACACTTAATTAAAATTTCGAGGTACTTGTACTTTACTTGAGTATTTCCATTTGATGCTACTTTATATTTCCACTCCACTATATTTCAGAGGGAAATATTGTACTTTCTACTCCACTACATTTATTTGACAGCTTTAGTTACTTTTCAGATGAAGATTTGACACAATGGATAATACAACAAGCTTTTAAAATACAACATATTGTTAAAGATGAAACCAGTGGTTTCCAACCTTTTTGGCTTTTGATGTCTTATAAAAAGCAGTGTGTAGTCGGGGTCACATTTTACATGTCTATGAGTTGTTAACAGCTCCACCAAATAGTGATTTTTCCCTCTAAACTTCTCACATGCTTTCATTTCAATAAATGTTCAAATGATCCAATATTTCAGCAAAAATCAAAGATTAGAGAAAAAGTCCAAAAACTGAAAACAGATTTGTGTATCAGAACTTTGTTTTTTCTTCTTTCCTCTCCCATTAATCATCTCACCACCCCTCAGATTTATCTGCTGACCCTTTGGAGGGGCCCGACCCCTAGGTTGGGAACCACTGGACTAAACTAGCTAACTGTTTATAAAGTAGTGTAAACTAGCTCCACCTCCAGCAGCTACAACAGTAACATGCTGCTCTAACACTGATGCTTCACTATTAATAATCTAATGATGTCATATATAATAATATATCAGTCAGAGGGACCAAACCACTACTTTTACTGCAATACTTTAACTACATCAAGCTCATAATACTTATGTACATTTACTGCAATACTTTAACTACATCAAGCTCACAATACTGATATACCTTTACTTAAGTAATTTGTACTTAAGATCTGTCATGCAGGACTTTTACTTGTAATGGAGTATTTTTATATTGCTGTATTGGTACTTTTACTAAATTAAAGGATATGAATACTTCTTCCACCACTGGTGAGATGAAATACAATCCAGGAGGTCCAGTTTGACCAATACATCCATAAGTATGAAGGTTTATTAAATGCCAAAACACTGCATGCTGGTTATAATAGAGACAGGATTTTACAACCTTTGCATTTGCACATATTTGTTTGGCCAAAGTTGTGTGTTGCTTGATGACTTTGCATTGTGGTAAAAGTTGAGCCAGGTTCCAATTTTTGCTGAGTAACATGGTGGTTTTTGCCATTTGTGTCACAACATCCACTCCACCCATACAGTTGCCTCACTGAGGACTCACTGGGAGGCTGGGTGTTTTTTGAAAACACACAGTCTAAACACACCCTAAGATATTGAGCTACTTTTTGTGTTTCCCCCTTTTTTAAGCCATTTTGGAATGGCTGTGCTTGTAGTCGTTGTTGCTGTTAACTCTCACTCTTGGCCTGGGGATTGTATAGACAGAAAGAGTGAGTGTGCCTAGAAGTTGGATGAGTATTTCTCTGGAAGCCCAGTGTTCATGTTAAAGGTCATAAATCTACTGGGCCTCATGACAGATGACATTACTCTCCAGCCCTGATCTAATTTACCTTTAAACCGCCTTTCAATCCAGCTCTCACCCAAGCAAAGAGCAGATACTTGGCAGCTTAACCCAGCTTTATATCTATATTGTATCTGCAAATGCTAAACTACAGTTGCCACACTGGCTAGATAGGCAGCTTCATCTGAATGCCATGGTGCTCTCAGTTGTCTGACCACCTTCACCGTATAACTGGTTCCACTAGTGTAACCAATAGCCACTAATTAGCAACCACTCTGGTATGAGACACTTGAATTAGGTCCCTGTCTTACCAAAGAAAGGAACTTGGATTTAGTAAGTAAGAGTAAACACCTGCAGCCTTAATAATAATGCAAACAGTAACATAATATAATAATATCATAAACATTACAAAACATAACATGAAGTTAACATTCAAATTAAGATTAAGATCATGTGTTTAGATAAACCTGTTTGATCGCAGAACTGTGAGAGAAGGTTTTACTTAGTTGTAATAAACTTAGATGTTATTTGGATTAGACAGTCATCACTAAGCCCAAATGGAATCTGCAGATTTTTTTTTCCAGTTTTCAGCAGTGATCCAGAATGAAAATCTGCAGAAATTAGTCGAGCATTTTTTTGCTTGTTAAGATAACAAACATTGTTCTCAAGCAAAATTAAGTGCACAATACATTGAAACAACCAAAAAATTACCTCAGACAGGCTGAAAAAAATGTTAAGTAGATTCTAGTAGAACCTTTGAATTTGAGATTTTATTTCATCACAAACAGTTCAAAACAAAGTGTGAACATTTGTTGGAAAAATCAACCAGCATAAAATGTAGGACACATGGCCACTAAAATGCAAGGTTCAATGTGGAGCAGAGAGAGCAAAAATTAATTTGCAAAAACATTAATCATTAATCATCTCTCAACAATTAAAACTTCAACACATAAACAAACAAATACATAAATAAATAACTGCTAAGGTGCTTGACCTCAACTTCACCAAATATCTTTTGAGAACCTCTAACACCAGCAAAGGCAAAAACATGACACTCCAACATAAAACTGTCTCAGACACTCTAAAATAATGCATCTACTTAAAATTTAAAACTCATTGGATATTCAAAATATCCACATATCCAAGTGCAAATTGTCCTACAAAATTCATTTAGTCAAAAATAAGTGAACAAATCAACAGTACAGCAACAGAACAAATGACTCGTTGAGTGACATGACTGAGTGAGTTTTGACCTGTGGTGGGGATTCGTCTTAGTCTACAGTTCAACTTGGCAATCAGCATCATCTTAATGTTGTTTTCAGTAAAGCTCCTTCTGAACTGTTTCAGCAGCATCGTGTAGTGGGAGAAAAGTCTCTCTACATCCGGCAGGCAGGTTGGATACGATACAATACAAATATCCAAATAAATAACTAAAATCAACTTTGCAAAATTAAGATTCTGTTGAGAGCTGCTAATTCTCCAGTTGGTGCCATTAAACCTTTGCAGAAGAAGAGGAAGCAACTAGATGACGTCATTAAAAGAGCGGCAGTCAAAGCTCAAACGATGGAAAACATGATGGAAATAAGACATTTCTGTTTGTTTCATGTACTGATTTGAGGAAGGTTACAGTCTCCTCATACCTCCACACAGATCTGATGTTTTCATCTCTTCAGTGACGTTTAAGTCACATGATTCATGTACATCATCATTTATTCACTCAGTCTGTTTACATTTTATTTTTTATCCACACAGCTGCTGTTACACCTCAGACAGCAACAAATATCTTGTTTCCAGTTTTTTTCAATGCATAAATTGAAAATGTGATAAAAACAGGTGGATGCAAACACACCTAATCTCCTCTCCTCTCCTCTCCTCCTCCTCTTAGTGCATTTTGCAAATCCCCCCCCTTCCTCTTATGCAGGGGTGGTATGATCCAAACCACGGAGCAGTACCAGTTCCTGTACACCACTCTGGCCCAGTACAGCTCCCAGCTACAACACAACCAGGTATTCCAACTCATACCTGGTGTCCCAGTCATACAGACATTTAGGAAGAAGTCTTCTAACTTATCTTATGTGAGACAAGGTGTAAATGAATCTTACGTCCTCCATATAGACTCAAAGAGTTACCATTATAAAGACCTGCCCACAGCACAATTCAAAACAGGACTTTTTTTTTTTTTTTGCAAATTTAATAAATTCCAATGAAATAATTGCAATCAATAGAGTTGCTCCTAAAGGTGAAGTAAATTTACACAGATTTTTTTTCGCACCTCTTCAAACAAATTTGCACCGTTAACCAATAGCAAGCCGTCTTGATAGTGCTGAGCTGTGAGGGGACAGAGAACCGGAGAGTCCAAAATGGAGGAAGCTATTGTAGCAGCTCTGTTGTGCTGTTCACCTTTTTTTAAAAGGACAGGTTCACAAGTTTTCAAGTGTGTGTTAAACCAGTAATCAGGTGTCCATATGAACTGATATACCTTTACTTAAGTAATTTGTACGTAAGATTTGTCATGCAGGACTTTTACTTGTAATGGAGTATTTTTATATTGCTGTATTGGTACTTTTACTAAAGTAAAGGATATGAATACTTCTTCCACCACTGGTGAGATGAAATACAATCCAGGAGGTCCAGTTTGACCAATACATCCATAAGTATGAAGGTTTATTAGATGCCAAAACACTGCATGCTGGTTATAATAGAGACAGGATTTTACAACCTTTGCATTTGCACATATTTGTTTGGCCAAAGTTGTGTGTTGCTTGATGACTTTGCATTGTGGTAAAAGTTGAGCCAGGTTCCAATTTTGCTGAGTAACATGGTGGTTTTTGCCATTTGTGTCACAACATCCACTCCACCCATACAGTGGCCTCACCGAGGACTCACTGGGAGGCTGGGTGTTTTTTGAAAACACACAGTCTAAACACACCCTAAGATATTGAGCTACTTTTTGTGTTTCCCCCTTTTTTAAGCCATTTTGGAATGGCTGTGCTTGTAGTCGTTGTTGCTGTTAACTCCCACTCTTGGCCTGGGGATTGTATAGACAGAAAGAGTGAGTGTGCCTAGAAGTTGGATGAGTATTTCTCTGGAAGCCCAGTGTTCATGTTAAAGGTCATAAATCTACTGGGCCTCATGACAGATGACATTACTCTCCAGCCCTGATCTAATTTACCTTTAAACCGCCTTTCAATCCAGCTCTCACCCAAGCAAAGAGCAGATACTTGGCCGCTTAACCCAGCTTTATATCTATATTGTATCTGCAAAGGCTAAACTACAGTGGCCACACTGGCTAGATAGGCAGCTTCATCTGAATGCCATGGTGCTCTCAGTTGTCCGACCACCTTCACTGTATAACTGGTTCCACTAGTGTAACCAATAGCCACTAATTAGCAACCACTCTGGTATGAGACACTTGAATTAGGTCCCTGTCTTACCAAAGAAAGGAACTTGGATTTAGTAAGTAAGAGTAAACACCTGCAGCCTTAATAATAATGCAAACAGTAACATAATATAATAATATCATAAACATTACAAAACATAACATGAAATTAACATTCAAATTAAGATTAAGATCATGTGTTTAGATAAACCTGTTTGATCGCAGAACTATGAGAGAAGGTTTTACTTAGTTGTAATAAACTTAGGTGTTATTTGGATTAGACGGTCATCACTAAGCCCAAATGGAATCTGCAGATTTTTTTTTCCAGTTTTCAGCAGTGATCCAGAATGAAAATCTGCAGAAATTAGTCGAGCATTTTTTTGCTTGTTAAGATAACAAACATTGTTCTCAAGCAAAATTAAGTGCACAATACATTGAAACAACCAAAAAATTACCTCAGACAGGCTGAAAAAAAAGTTTAGTAGATTCTAGTAGAACCTTTGAATTTGAGATTTTATTTCATCACAAACAGTTCAAAACAAAGTGTGAACATTTGTTGGAAAAATCAACCAGCATAAAATGTAGGACACATGGCCACTAAAATGCAAGGTTCAATGTGGAGCAGAGAGAGCAAAAATTAATTTGCAAAAACATTAATCATTAATCATCTCTCAACAATTAAAACTTCAACACATAAACAAACAAATACATAAATAAATAACTGCTAAGGTGCTTGACCTCAACTTCACCAAATATCTTTTGAGAACCTCTAACACCAGCAAAGGCAAAAACATGACACTCCAACATAAAACTGTCTCAGACACTCTAAAATAATGCATCTACTTAAAATTTAAAACTCATTGGATATTCAAAATATCCACATATCCAAGTGCAAATTGTCCTACAAAATTCATTTAGTCAAAAATAAGTGAACAAATCAACAGTACAGCAACAGAACAAATGACTCGTTGAGTGACATGACTGAGTGAGTTTTGACCTGTGGTGGGGATTCGTCTTAGTCTACAGTTCAACTTGGCAATCAGCATCATCTTAATGTTGTTTTCAGTAAAGCTCCTTCTGAACTGTTTCAGCAGCATCGTGTAGTGGGAGAAAAGTCTCTCTACATCCACTAAGGTAGTAGGGAGGTGGAGGTACAAAGCTGCGATCAAGGCTAGAGTGGGCATCCTGTCCTCCCTGGAGACCCACCACTGCACACGACTGACCTCCACAGTGTCACTCTTGTCCATGTGATGTAGTGGTGTCATTCCTCAGTTGACAGTTGTATTAGGGCAGGTATGGTCTGGACATCCATGTGCTTTCTAAGCCCAGACACCTTTACTGGGTCGAACACTGGAGGGGATTTGAAGAGCTCCATGCAGGGATGCCTATACATTACAGCCTGCAGCTTTGCAGAACATTCAGCCATGGTTTGCTGGAAAAACTGAGAGCAGGGAACCTTCTCTCTCCAATCCAGTACCCTCAGCTGCTCTCTAGTCTCAGGACGCCAGTCTTTGGCACCTGTAGTGCTTCTATACAAAAACAACATATGCAGGTCATCCAACTTTCCATGGATGGTGGCAGAGGACAGTCTGGATGTGTCTTGCACTTTGATGAGGGTGGCCAAGATGGCCTGGGCTTTTAACACGTGTATTTTTTCTCCTAGGAGTGCTCTTAGGTCCCAAACCACCTTTGAAGTCAGTGGTAAGCTGGGTAAAGGTTATATTAAATGTCATGGTTCTCCTTCAGGTATCACACAGCATAAATCCAGGAGCCCCATCCGGTCAGGACAGCAAACACTGGCCAGTGGTGTAGGCAGAAACTGTATTTTGGGTGGGCCAATATTAAAAGTGAGTGGACCGTCTTTTCCCAGAGAAAATGACTTATGAAAAGTTTGAAAAAAAGAGCAAATATAGACAAACAGAAAAATGAGTGACCAGTTTACTTTTCAATGTTCTGCATTGTTGGGCTTGAAAGGAGTGCGTTTGGTTATTAGCTATAATTTGTAATTATCAGAGATAATTATGAATTATGAAATTAAATTTTATTAACTCAGTTAATAATGCGGGGCACCACCCGGAGACCGGGACTAATAACCAACTGTGAAGGTAGTCTCATAAACAAAGTATTCACTTAAGGGGGGGCTAATACCTGGTGTATCAGCACCTCTAAGTGAATGGGGAAGGTGAGAGTCCGAGCACTGGCTCCCTCAATCAGCCACTTATCACAATAATAGATGCACAATAATGACAAGAAACTTCTCTTTAAAGCTATAAATAGTATTTATTAACTTCCACAAGAATTAACAAAGTCAACAATTGCTTCAATCAACAAAATACTATACTACCACTAATACTAGCAAAAAAACACATAAAACAGCAGCTGCGTAAAGGTAAACCGAAGCATGTGTGTGTGTGTGTGTGTGTGTGTGTGTGTGTGTGTGTGTGTGAAAGAGGGAGGAGGTAGGAGTATGTGTAAAAGTGTGTGTGTGTGTGTGTGTGGGTGTGTATGAGTCACAAGATGGCCGACGTGGATCACGTGACGATGCAAGTGACTCAAGATGGCGCGGCTTCCGGGGGAAGTTGCGTCACGCTAGGACAACCGGCGGAAGACGCCGCAAAGTTCCAGTTAACAATAGCAGATAGCACCGACCGGTGGTCGGTGGCGTTTCTGCACTCACGTGTCTGATAGCGGGTAACAAAGGGGGCAAGACGGCGCTATGGCCCTCTGTTATCTGACTATCAGATGTGTGGAAAACGTGCGTAGTTAGGCGGAGGTGCGAGGGTATGTGCGTGTGTGTGTGGGTGTTAGTAAGGGAAGGAAGGAGAGGAAAGGGGAACGACTCTCGGTCCCGCGACCGTGAGGGGAGAGTAGCGGTTGCTTTGTCTACAGAGAACGGGAGTACGGACGGTAGTCGGTACGCACGTTGTCTAGTTGTGGACCGACAAAGCAACTTACTTTCCACTTGCGGTGGCGCACACAGGAATCCCGAACGGGATAACACAAACAGTTTAGCGTGGTGAACACAAACTAAACAGGCAGCAACTTAAAACATACACTCCTCAGAGTACAGCAGCAAACAGGACTCGGCGGTCCGTTAAACACACAAAAACAGTACAAGCACTAAGCTCACAAACACACAACTCTAATGCTATCTCTGCCCAGACAACCTCTTACTTGTGTCGCTCTCCGGAGCGAACCGATGTGTGTGGAAAAAGTCCGTTAGTGAAATCCAGCAGCGGGTCCTCCGGTGCGTGATGCTGGCAGAACCGTCCTGGTTTCCCGGGAATGACGGCGCTGGTTCCTCGGTGGGGCAGCGAAGAACGCAGGGTAGTCGACTCGGTCGGTAGACAGCGGGGCGTAGAAGTTATCCGCGTCTCCGTGGAGAAAATCCTTTCTCCCTTCTGCAGGTATCGGGTGAGAGCGCTGGGTTGCAACAGCAGTCTCTCGCGGATCCGGTACGTTACGGTGTTCGGGTGAACACGGGTCGAGGTCTCGTCTCGTCCAGCGAGGGGAGATACTCCAAAAGAAAAAGGGGAAATAGCACACGTGTACAAGTCCCTTTCGTTGGCGATCCAGCTGATCGAAAAGGCGGACCTTCTCCTAAGCAAGAGTACCTGAAAGAGGACGAGATTCTGTCCCGCTCCGTGTTTTAAAGGGGAATGACGTCACGGCTCCGTTGCCATGACTCCCCGTAGTGTTGGTGCGTCTCTGCCAATCAGAGACTGTGCTGGGCCGTTTCCTACTTATCACCTAGGTGCGAAGTGGTGCACACTGGGGAATGGAGTTAGTGGTCAGCCTTTTGGTGCTGATCCTTTGTTTCAGGGGGACAAAGGCGGCCTCGTGGCCAGGCCTCAGGGTTTCCATGTAGGCCCATCTTTGTCTGACTGTATGTGGAGGCCCAACAGCATCACAAAGGCAATAACAGTAAAACACTGTCTATCCAACATGCTCGACCAACAGAGCATCGATCTATAAAGGCTGTACACAACAGTACAGACAATAGGCGGTCCTTTATAGCCTGTCAACTTAACATATTATTCAATACAAAAAAACAAATGAAAATGGCCAAAAATATTGGCATATTTTGTAGCACTGCATTTAGAGGCAATAACTGCAGTCAAGCACTTTCTGTAACTCTGAATAATGTTTCTATTCTACTCCACTGGTAGTTTGGCTTCTTCTTGAACAAACTGCTCCAGTTCTCTTAGGTTTGATGGCTGCCGTCTCCCAACTGCAAGTTTCAGCTCTTTCCACGGATGTTCAATGGGATTCAGATCATGACTCATAGCAAGGCACTTCAGAACGGTCCAACGTTTTCTTCTCATCCACTCATGAGTGCTTTTTGATGTATGTTTGGGGTCATTATCCTGCTGGAAGAGCCATGGCTTGCGACTAAGACACAGCTTTCTGACACTGAACTGTATGTTTTGCCCAAAAATGCCTTGATAGTCTTCTGATTTCATTGTGCTGCACAGATGCAAGGCACCAAGTGCCTGAAATAGTAAGGCAACCCCAAAACATCACTGAGCCTCCTCCATGTTTCACGGTAGGCATGGTGTTCTTTTCTTTGAAGGCTTTATCTTATCCTCTGTAAACATAAGGTTGGTGTTATTTACCAAAAAACTCTAATTTTGTTTCATCTGTCCAAAGCACATTCTCCCAGAAGGACTGCGGCTTATCAACACTCATTTTGGCAAAGTCCAGTCTGGCTTTTTTGTGTCTCCCTCTTAGAAGTGGAGTCTTTCTGGGTCTTCTACCAATTCTACCATCATTCAGACAGCTATGGATGGTGCAACTTGAAACTACTGTACCCTAAACTTGAAGATTAGTGTGGATCTATATTGAAGTTTTCCTTGGTTCTTTCTCCACCATTCAAACAATCTTTCTGTTCAATTTCGGGCCAATTTACCTCTTGTGACCACGTCCAGAGATGTTGGCTACAGCTTCATGGGTCTTAAACTACTTAATACTATTGGCAACAGTGGTCACAGGAACATCACGCTCTTTGGAGATGGTCTTGTAACCTTTATGTTGACCATGCTTGGCTATAAACTTTTATCAGACCACTCTCTAGATTCCCTCTGTTTTCCACATTCAATGTGATGCACACAGTAGCACAAAACAGCAGAGTGAGTAATTTTCTCATTTTAAACTGGCTGCATGAGTGATTATAAGATTGAAAACACCTGTGATACCAATTAAAACACAATAATCAGTCAATTATGTCTTACAACTTCTAAATAGTACCAATAATTTTGTCCAAATTATTTTAGAATGTCTTTGTAGAATATGGATGAATTCAGTTATTTTGTTTCGTTCCACTGCAAACCAAACATGGACATGCATTGATAATAAGACATCTTTTAATTTCAACACTGTGCAGGGCAAATGGTGCATTAATTAATAAGATGCAAGGGTACTAATAATTTTGGCCATGTCTGTATTTGGCATATAACAAGAGATAAATGAACAATGAACACAGGGACACAGGATTAAAACTGGGAAATGTATTTTTCATTTCACTAGGTCTTAAATGCCTACAGAAGGAGGATTCATAGCAGCTTCATCATGAAACCACTGATCTACACACATTAATATTACACTTGTTGTATTCACATAGATTAGACTGTGTGTATGTATTTATTTAATCTTCATTGTTTGATATCTCCTGGGATATTATACAGTATGTAAAGATTTATATGAGATCAATATATTGTGCTGTGAGATGCTGGTGTGTTTATATACTGGAATGTTTGGTTTGTTGGTGTTTAATGTTTCTGAATAATTCCATAGAGATCATATGGGTCATATAATGGCGTTGAAAATAAAATTATCCATTCATTCATTAATGTACCCCTTACCACCACCATTATCATCATCATGTTGCAAACACACAGAGAGAGAGAGAGAGAGAAAGAGGAAGTGGAAGGAATGTCAACTTAAATCATCTTCAGCTTCCTGATTGATCAGACAGACATATAGAGGCAGTTCTCTGACAGTTTGATGATTTTCTGCATCAGGATCAAACTCAGAATGAATATCCACCATGTTCTGTTCTTCTGCTTCTTATCAGGTGAGGACTGATTACCTGACTGTGTCTGTAAAGCTGCAGCACAAACTGCTTCTGGACATTCATTGTGTTCATTTTAACAAATGTCAGATTTGTACCTTTAAGTTTTCATGTTGCTGTTGTTGGGACGGGCAAGAGTGAAATCAAAAGATTATTAATATCAATCAATAATTTGAGCACCAACTGTTGGATCCGTGAGGAGCACAGTTGGTTATTAACAATAATTAACAATTATCAGTACTAATTAATTAATTATAAAATTAATAGAATTATTCATATGTATTAACAAATATGGGGCACCACCTGGAAACCGGGACCAATAACCAAACAAGGTAGTCTCATGGAAGGAGTTCACGTAGAATGTTAATATCTGAGAGATATCAACATTCAAGGGTGAACAAAGAAGGGTGAATTCGAGCTCTGACTCCTTCAATCAGCCACTTTTCACAATATGTTACACAATAATGACAAAAGAACTTCTCTTTAAAGATATAACAGTGTTTATTAAACTTAGCAAAATCAACAAAGTTAACAAATGCTTCATTCAATAAACAACTATTCTAAAATCTAATCCTACCAAACAAAACACAACAGCTATGTACAGGGTTGAACACATGCAGGGGAATGCATGTGTGTGTGTGTGTGAGTGGGGGTGTGTGTGTGTGTGTGTTTGTGTGTGTGTGTGTGTGTGTGTGCGACAAGATGGCGACGGGCCCTGACGTGATGACGTTGTCGGTCTGCGACGCGGACATGACTGTGGGAGGAAGTCAGGTCGCGCGAGAACCGGATGGTACGGCAGTGTCTTGGTTAGACAATAGCAAGATGGCGCCACCTGGTGATCGGTGTCTTGCACTCACCCAATTCCATGAAAAACACACATGTCTGATGGCGGAGAAGGAAAGATAGAGCAATGCTGGATCTCGTCATCTGACCATCAGATGTGTAAAAAGATCAATCAATCAATCAATCTTTATTTATATAGCGCCATATCACAACAGAAGTCATCTCAAGGCACTTTTCACATAGAGCAGGTCAAGACCGTACTCTTTAATTTACAGAGACCCAACAGTTCCCCCATGAGCAAGCACTTGGCGACAGCGGTAAGGAAAAACTCCCCTTTAACGGGTAGAAACCTCAAGCAGACCCCGGCTCTTGGTGGGCGGCCATCTGCTTTGACCGGTTGGGTTGAGAGAGAGAAAGAGAGAGGGAAAGGGGGAGGGGGGACAGAAGAAAAACAATGACAACAACAAACAACAACAAGCACAAGCAGCAACAGCCAGGGAAGGATGCCATCAGGACTGTGAAGGACCGCGAAGGTTCGGCCCGGGAGTCAGGTTTTTCTGTGAGATGAGAAAGCACAAAAAACTCCGGGGAAGAAGCAAAGTTAGTGACATGCATTGATGTTACATGAATGCATACAGATGGAGAGGAGGAGGAGGAGAGAGGAGCTCAGTGCATCATGGGAAGTCCCCCAGTAGTCTAGGCCTATAGCAGCATAACTAAGGGCTGATCCAAGGCGAGCCTGGTCAGCCCTAACTATAAGCTTTATCAAAAAGGAAAGTTTTAAGCCTACTCTTAAACATAGAGAGGGTGTCTGCACCCCGGACTGAATCCGGTAGATGGTTCCATAGAAGAGGAGCCTGATAGCTGAAGGCTCTGCCTCCCATTCTACTTTTAAAGACTGTAGGGACCACCAGTAAGCCTGCATACTGGGAGCGCAGTGTTCTAGTGGGATAATACGGTATTATGAGCTCTTCAAGATATGATGGTGCCTGACCATTAAGGGCTTTGTAAGTTAGGAGAAGGATTTTAAATTCTATTCTAGATTTTACAGGAAGCCAATGTAGTGAAGCTAAAATGGGAGAAATGTGGTCTCTTTTTCTAGTTTTAGTCAATACACGTGCAGCTGCGTTCTGGACCAGCTGGAGAGTCTTTAGAGACTTGTTAGGGCAGCCTGATAATAAGGAATTGCAATAATCCAGCCTAGAAGTAACAAATGCGTGAACTAGTTTTTCTGCATCTTTTAGGGACAGGATGTGCCTGATTTTTGTGATATTACGTAAGTGAAAAAAGGCAGTCCTTGAAATTTGATTTATGTGGGAGTTAAAGGACATATCCTGATCAAAGATAACTCCCAGATTCCTTACGGTGGTGCTGGAGGCCAGGGTAATGCCATCCAGAGCAGCTTTATCATTAGATAATTTGTTTCTAAGGTGTTTAGGGCCAAGCACAATAACTTCAGTTTTATCTGAATTTAGTAGTAGAAAATTGCAGGTCATCCAGGTCTTTATGTCGTTAAGGCATGTTTGGAGTTTGTTTAACTGATTGGGTTCATCTGGCTTCATTGATAAATATAATTGGGTATCGTCTGCGTAACAATGAAAATTTATGGAGTGTTTCCTAATAATATTACCTAAAGGAAGCATATATAAGGTGAATAGAATTGGTCCAAGTACAGAACCTTGTGGAACTCCGTGTCTAACTTTTGCCTTCACGGAGGATTCATCATTCACATGTACAAACTGAAATCGGTCTGATAAATAGGACTTAAACCAGGTTAATGCAGTTCCTTTAATGCCAATTAAATGTTCCAGTCTCTGCAAAAGGATTTGATGGTCAAGATGTTGGTGCGTGTATGTGTGTGTGTGTGTGTCAGTCGCAAGAGAGGGAGAAGAAGGAGAGAAAGCGATCGTGAGGGGAAGAGAAGCAGTTCCTTTGTCCATAGACAGTGTGCGAATGGATGGCAGTCTGTAACGCACGTTGTCTGGTTTCTGATCGACAAAGCAACTTACTTCCTCACTCACGGTGGCACAAACACAGCAGTAGTCCCGAGCGGGACAAACACAAAACAGTCTAGTGTGGTTAACACAACTAACAGGCAGCAAACTTTAAATACTCCTGAGAGTAAACAGAGAAAAATGGGCTCGGCGGTCCGTCAATTCACACAAAAACAAACAATAGCAATAAAGCTAAAAGCGAAATGCTAAACAACAGCACTGATGCTGAAAAGAACACACAACTAACACTGCCTCTGCCCAGACTTATGCCTCTTACTTGGTCGCTTCAGAAAGCGAGCAGGGTGTGGGTGAAGTCCGTCTTTCTGTCCAGTTATGTCCGGTTCTGTCCAGCTCTGTCTGGCTCTGTCCTCGGTTCGGATGCAGACGGTGGCCATTCTCGCACGATCGGCAAATGTTTAACGGCAGCTTGCTGATTCTCGGCAGCGTGCCGGAGAAAACAGCAGAGCTGTCTCGGTGAAGAAGAGCGGGGCAGAGAAGTTCCACGTCTTCCTGAAGAAACTCTGTTTCTTCCTTCTCGAGGTGAATTTGATGACGCTGGTTGCAGTAGCGGTCTCTCTTGGATCCAGGAATGTGTTCGGGTGAACACGGGTGAAGTCTTGTCTCGTCCGGCGAGGGGACTCTTCAGTGAGGGAAAAACATGTGCGTGGGGTACCTACATTAGCAAAGCTGACTCACAGGAGGACGGTGTTTCTCCTGGCTCAGTTCACAATGAAGGCGTGTTCTTCAGGGCACGTTCAGTTTTTAAAGGGGCAGTGATGATGATGGCTGCGTCATCAGGACGCTCCACTGTGCAGGAGCGTCTCCGCCAATGACCCCTGGGACACACTGGATGCGTGAGCAATGTGTGCGCGTCGTGGAACCTCTTGCTGCTGCGTCGCTTCATCTAGAGATTCAAGGTCTCACCTATTTTCTCTGCATGACGCGTGCTGTTCTCAGCAGAAATAGACAGGGAACATGATAGAAAGATAGGGCTGCCGGTGGTAGAAGCGCCGCAGCAGACACGCTTCCAGTGTGGATGCTACAAGCGTGAGAGACGCAGCAGTCCAGCGATGCACACGCACTGCTGAGATTCACGCATCCAGTGTGTTCCAGGCGTGAGAGACTGTATGTTGACTGTTCCCTGCTGAGGTGTGAAAATCACAAAGCATCCTTGGAAATGGAGTTTGCAATGGACTTCCATTGTCTGTAAGCAGCATTTTGGCACTATTCCTTTGTCTCTGGGGAAACAAAGGAAAAAGCACCTCGTGGTCAGGCTTCACAGGTTACATGTAGGCCCTCTCTGTGTGACCTTTTGGTTTGAGGCCCAACACTGCTATGTTAATTATTTTTCCTGTCGTTCTCTAAATGATTCTGTTACTAATTACAACATCTCTATAATCTAATTTTGTAATTTATCAAAACATATGAACCATCCATCTTGAATATTTGTTGCTCATTAATGTGTTTGATATTAGAAAGTATGAAAGAAAAACATTGAAAAACAGACGTTACACAGAGACACTGTGACTACAACTGCAGCTACAAGTAGAACAACAGCAACTGCTGTACAGTCAGTGAAAACTTTGCTAATGGCTGCCTCTGTATCATCTCTGCTTCTCTGTGAACTGATGGATTAGCCCTCATTAATCTGCAGTCTGTTTACAGTAAGTCTACAATACACAAAGTATTGATCATCAGTATTCACTGTTCATCTTTCCAACAGCACTGCAGGATGGAAACACTGGACTCGTCAATGCAATAAACCTTTATGCTGGAGCTGAAGGAGGAAATGGTTCACTGAGATACCACTTCACTTCATCTGGAAGCACCAAGTTCTTCTGTAAAGGAGAATGTAAAGAAGAAGACATTCTCATTAAAACAGATGATGACACAGCTCAGAGTGGCAGATACAGCATCAAATATAAAGACGGATCTTCTGGAAGAAGAACTGTGACTGTGACCATCACACAGCTGACCAAGTCAGACTCAGGACGGTACAGATTTGGTTTGGGCGTATCTTCGGTCCCAGATTCTTACCGTGACTTTGACATCACAGTTATAGATGGTGAGTTTCTACTGAAAGTCATAAAACCTGATATATTTACTATGTTCATCCCATTTAATGATTCTGAAGCTTAAGAATAAATGAAGTCAGATAGAATTTAATTAAATTGTTGAAGAATGTGAGACGTTTATGATATATTGACTCAGTGTATCAATGTTGGATGAAATCATTACTCCAGCAGTCAGACTGGTTGAACTGGGCAGCTCCCAGTGTGACTCTGTGGATCTGTGTAAATATGAAGCAGGAAATATTGTGATCAGACTGCAGCATCTTACAGGAAGTACAGACAGTAACTGTTGATTGTTCATCTTTTCAGCGGCAACGTTGGGTCAAAACACTCGTTTCTCCCGTACAGTAACTGTGGGAGGAAGTGTCACAAAAAGATGGAGTAAGACTGTCAGTGGAAGCAGGATGTTCTTCTGTAAGGATGAATGTAAAAAAGAAGAAGACATCCTGGTTGAAACAGAAGAGAACAGAGCTAAGAATGGCAGTTACAGCATTGAATATAGAAAAGGATCTGAATATGGACTGTATGTGTTCATCACACAGCTGAAGAAGTCAGACACAGGACGGTACAAGTGTGGTTACGGCAGAGCTTTGTCTCCAGATTCATCCAACACGTTCTGGATCTTTGTTGTAGATGGTGAGTTTTATATTTAATATTCTGTTCACATTCTGTTCAATGAATATCAATTGTTAAATTGTTAAGATTATGAAAACTTTGAATACAAAATTTAACAGAAACAAAGTTTTTTTGGGTCAGAAGTTGATTTGTGACAACAAGAGGAGTGCTGAGGTTGGCGGAGTCATACTAGTTGTCCAACCTGGAACCTTTTTTATATTTCTATTAACATTAGGTAACATAGAGAAGAACGGTTCCTCAGGTTCCTTAAAGTTCAAGACATCATACTCTAAAATGTTTCTAAAGATGAAACTCATTTGTAGAGTCACAAAGTAATCTGATGTAAAATGTGTTGCCTTTATAATGTTAGTTTTTAAATTTACAACAATCAGTTTATACGATTTTTAAAAACCTTTTCAGACATTTGTGCTTTTATGTTTAATGTTAGAAAACCAACCTGTGGATGTTATTTTCTTACTCTTCTGATTAATAGAACAAACCCACTTCAAATATTCTTAATCATTTACTTCATTAACATATTTAATGCTGCATTTTTCTTGTGTATGTGATGGATGCTGTCAATATGATCTTTCTGTCTAGAGCAGCATCTCATTTCTCTGCATTATTAATTCAGCATCTGATTGTTTCAATGTGTTTTCATTGTTCACGGCTCCAACCACTTCAAAACCAACTGGATTACGTCATCTTTCCCTGAAACCACAGAGCAGTTTACAGGTACAGGACAATTCATGTCTGTCCATCTGTCCATCACTGTCTCTCTGCAACAAAACGTCCTCTTAAAACAGTCAAATTCAGCATAACAACGTTGTCTAATAAGAATAACAAGATGGTCCAACATGTGTTTCAGCACATAAGACAGTTCAGCACCTAGAAGAAAACATTTCACAATAAATTTTACAATACATTTCCTTGTTATCTTCACGTCTAATGTTTAAACACATCCTACATTTCTAATGATGTAAGATAATTATTAACATGTGATGTCAGCACATGACAAGTCAAGAAACATTCAGACCAAAGTCTGAGATGTTTTTTCAACAGGAAGATCTCATTTTTGATAAAGGTTCCCTGTGTTGTTTTCTTGTAAATAAGGTTATATTTATATTCAGTGTTACTCACCAAAACATGCTGAGTGTATCCTTTACGTCCAACATAAGTGTTGAATATGTTTCCTCAATCATAAAATATTTGTAAAGCTGATTATTTAAAGTATTTTAAATCTCGCATTGCTTGCAGTCTTCTTCTCTCCTGCTTTTGTTGGTGCATTGCTGTGTTTCTGGGCAGGTTCCTGCATCCTGTAGATCAGTGGGATGATGTGAAACCACTGGCAGGATTGTGTATCACGTCAACCACATGTGCACAACATAGATCCACATGTAAAAACAAGCTACTTGTGGTCAAAAACTCCACAGGGAACCTTTAATCTTCTAATACAAGACAAAAGATCCCAGTCTTTTAAACCAATAAATGTCTCTCTCTCTCTTCCTTCCCAACCTGACTCCCATCTCCCTCGCCCAGGTTACTTCTGGCCTCCGGCTGTAATCGTGCCTGTGGTTGTTGTGCTGTTGGCTGTTTTTCTGCTGCTCCTCTACAAACGGA
This sequence comes from Thunnus thynnus, assembly GCF_963924715.1. Lineage (NCBI taxonomy): Eukaryota > Metazoa > Chordata > Actinopteri > Scombriformes > Scombridae > Thunnus > Thunnus thynnus. The sequence goes on from NC_089522.1 coordinate 33,788,453, forward strand.
AGACGAAGAGGAGGAACTCTGGTTTGAACACCAGAGGAACCTCAGACAGCAGAAACATGGAGGTGACTTCCTTTAACTCTGTATGTCTCATTCAATTCAATTCAAAAATACTTTATTCATCCCTCAAGGGGGAAGCACGTTTGCAAACAAGAAGACATATACAATTCATTCAAACACATTTAAAAATCTACAAAATACAAATATGACAATGTCAGAAAGAGTTTAAACACACAAGGAATAATGGCAGTGGCCCTTGTTAACATGTTAACTCTTACTGTTGGCAGACATTTTATTTTTGCAGTTAGGAACAAACAATCTCATGGCTGCAACTACTTCACTACTGTGTACAAAGTATAATTAAATAAAATCACAGTTACTGTTAATAGACCTCTGGCCTGCCGAGTTGTTATCACTAAAATATCAACAAACAATTGAAGAACACAATATCTGGGCTGTTACCCTGGTTACTGCTATATTTTAGGTTTGATGTCATTCCTGTTTTATTTTCAGTTATCTGTCATCTATGAGAACTGTCCTCCAGTCTCCATGTATGAAGACTCCATCTACCAGGACCTGGATCCAGACAGCAGCGATCCAGACCAAACCTACTCTACACTCACAGCAAACACATGATGATATTTGGATTTGGATCTGGATTCTGTACTGTGCAGGTTAACATGTGCTGCAAGGTTCCAGTTTGTTCCACTTTCTTTCTTTTGTTTGTTTAATCAGCAGATATTAACTATGAACATGCTATTTTTCACCTCTATGCTGATGATACACAACTGATCATGTTTCTTCTTATTTGCTTATTCTGAAATGTTCATTCTGTCTTCATAAATGTAGATGTTGTTTGATATTGTTCTTCTACACTTTGAGCCAACTCTGTCTCCTAGAAATTACATTCATATTCAACTCAATTGCATATTACAGTGCATTCAGAAAGTATTCAGACTATTTTTTCACATTTTGTGATGTAGCAGCCTGATGCTAAAATCATTTAACCCTCCTATTGTGTTTGGGTCAAATTTAACTGGTTTTCATGTTTAGATGTGTGAAACATACTTTTAATTTTTCTGATCAAAACAAGGCTTCATTACATCTTCTACAATGGCCTACTGAATACATTTTCTGTTGTTAATGTATTTATAAATTTTAAGTGTTGAATCTGAACATATGAGTGAAATGTTCAGAGACAACGTACCTGGTTGTTTTTTTCCAATAAAATATCTGATGTTGCAGTAAAATCTCTGCTGGTAGAAACTCCAGCAGTATGAAAGTGTTTGTGGTTGTGTTCAGACTCTGGCAGCACTTGGTTCAGGTCAGAGAAAGATCCTGGTCTCTGTTTTATACGGAAAAAGTCTGCAGTGACTTAAAGCTCAACATGTTTATGAACATTTAAGCCAGAGCAGCATCTTTCACTAACCTGAACCAAACCTGAACACACACAGGACTCAGGATGTGAACCCGGGTCTCTGCTGTCAGAGTCCTGTATCTTGTAGCCCCCCATCCACCCCGACCTCCTCCCTCCCACTGCAGAGACACATAGAAATGTAGCTTCATGTTTTATCTGTCTAATTCTTTTTAGCTTCTTTTTATTCCCAAATTCAACACTTTTTAATTTTATTTATTGTGTTGCTTTTATATTCTGTCTTGATGCCTTTTATGCTCTTTGTAAAGCACTTTGATGTTGTTGTTGAAAGGTGCTACACAAATAAACTTGCCTTGCCTTCATTCATTCCACAAAACCTCACTGTGAACATCATCCAGGCAGAGATTATGTTTCATAAAGCAGCGTCACTGTGAAACAGTTTAGTCGTATATGAAGGTCATTTCTAGGAGACAGACTCGTTTTGAGCAACACATGAAGAAGTCAGAGCAGCTCAGTTTTTACTTAATGTATCAGACCAAGTCACATTTTCTAATGAAAGCCAAGAGAATCCTGATTTCTATTCAATTCAATTCAAAATACTTTATTCGTCCCTCAAGGGGCAATTTGAGGCAAACAAGTACACATATACAATTAATTTACACACATGAAAACAATCTAAAAAATAAAAATATGACAGTGTTAGAAAGAATTTAATGGCTGAGGCCGGTCTGTAGCTGGTCAACAATATCCAACATCACAAAGGCCCATATTATGTCAGAAGAATCAATCATACATGAGGTAAACTGACCATTTCTTGTACTGTTCATAAGTCTGATGGAATAAAGCCAAACTTCCTTCTGTTTGTTTTACATGCAGGAGATATAAAACACATTCCTGATGGCATCAGGTTAAAGTAGTCATAGAGGACATCATGTGTGGGGTTGCTGATAATCTTCTCTGCTTTGTTGAGGACTTGTTCAGTATTAAGATGTAACAGGGATCTTTGTGTTTTACCAAGAATTTTAGAGCTGAAGTTAACAACATGTTGCAATGGGTTCTTGTCCTTTTGACAAATGTAAACCAGCAGTTAAAATACTTTCAATAAAAGAGGAATAAAACGTTGTCAGTATTCTCTCATTGACTCCAAAGGAGTTTAGTTTACAGGACAGACACTACTGAGTCTTTTCACAATAACATCTGGGGTCCGTTTCACAAAGCAGGTTCAACAAACTCTGAGTCTAATCCTGAACTCTGAGTTGATCTACTCTGAGATAGGAAACTCCGAGTTTCCGGTTCCAGAACAGCTGATTTGAGTCAGTTTATTCAACTCGGAGTAGTTTCACCTGGAGTTAAGCGCGTACACCACAACTATAAAAAGCCAGCATCAATTGAGCCCCGATTCAACGAGTCACCATGGCAACAGGGAAGCGGAGGGCTGCGTTTTTCGCCCCACTAGGGCTAGAAATCTTAATGCGATAATACGGCGAGTTTGAACATGTTTTCAAAAAGAAGTGCAACACCGCTGCAGCTGCAAAAGAGAGGGAGACGGCGTGGGAGAACATCGCTGCTCGGGTCAATGCGTAAGTTTAAATGTAGTCCTTTGCAATCACAATAATATTACAGAGGAAAACTGCTTGATTGGTCGCCTATTAATTTATTTCATTTAGGTCCAATCCCGCGAGGGAGAAGCGCACTTGGAAGCAGTTTAGGATGAAATATAAAAACATTGTTCAAACAGGTGAAACCTCAGCATAATCTCATGGGAGAACCTCATTTGATCATGTTTTACATTGTAAAGTAAATATTAAGTGGCTGTTTGACTGTGCAGTTGTTTTATCCCCAACATAATGCTGGTTTCACACACATAAATGTCTTCTCATCTATATCATGTTCTGTTAAATAATTAATCCTATTTAAACTAACACAGACTTCTACTCAGCCAACAGAAAGAAGGCAGATGCCCGTAAAACGGGTGGTGGTCCAGCACCGCCACCTCTAACGGAGGCAGAGGAGCTGGCCCTAAGCCAAAATTTAGGAAGGCCAGTGGCTGGCTCCGACATTGTACAAAAAACTTCCGTTTGCAAAGAAACACAGTGCAACACACAATATCTGCTGGGATGTGAGAGCATGATTACGATTGGTAATGTTGCAAATGTAAGGACGGATTAGGTTTTGTATGTAGATGATGGACTGTGACGTGAAATGGTACCGCTCAAAAAGATAATTGTCTGGAAATGCTAGAACATCTATGCGCGGTCTGATAACCATCTCTCAACGAATATTTAATTCTCTGCGCAGTAATACTGCACCTTCATCCACGGGATCGTTATCAAAAGGACATGCCATGTTAGTGAAAAAGTCGCCACCTACTGTGCCTAATGGACTTCTAATATACTGACTGATTTTTTTAATGATTTTTTTAAATGACAGACGGCAGAACTAGGCTACGCCAAAACTCGCCTGCTGACTGAATGAATGAGGAAATCAAATGGAGTGTGTGGCTCTGAAAGAGGGCGGAGACTGAGAGAAACTCGAGGTTCATTGAGAAAAACCTGGTCCCGACCAGGTTAGGTTCATAGAGTCTGTTACTACGGTAACTGACCGAGAGCTTAAGTTACCCCTCTCTGTGAAACAGGCTAGAGTTATCCCTCTTTCTCTGGTTTGAGTTACCTCCCTTTTTGAAACGGAAAACTCAGAGTTTCCCTCATTTCAGGGTTAACAAACTCTGAGTTTTCACTAAACCCGCTTTGTGAAACGGACCCCTGTACTGTCACTAAATCTCAATGTCATGTCATTGTTGCAGCCAAGGACTCAGGCAGATGCAGGACTGTCGTGCAACTAGCAATGTCTTTATTTTTGCTATAAACAACAAAAACAAAGCAGTCTATGCTCACTCTTACAGTCCGGCAGCACACTTTCTCTGCTGCTAAAAAATGATTGTCTTCTTCTCTTGGCTACCATGACAACAACAACAACAACAACATCAACAGTTTTCTTCTTCTCCTTCACAACTCACGTTTTCCGACTCAACAGCATAACCTGGTGGCAGGAACCAGACAATGCATCCACAAACAATACTGAATAAAATACAAACCCACAAACACTGTATCCTGGAAAGGCATTTAAAATTATCTACATTGCCTGCGGACATGAACTTTTATGCAGTTTAAATTTAACCCATTAGATTAATTACACTCTGCAAATTAACCTGTTAAATTCTCTGATTTAACAGTAGGGAATGGCCTCATTAACAAATATAAAATATCTTACTGATATCCACTGACCCCTCACATCATCAAACACAGTTCCCAAGTATTTGAAGGTCTGGACGAGTTCAACACTTACTGAAGTCAAGAATGATTGTTGGAACTGTCTGTGTGTTCTAATGAGATTACTATTTCTTTAGTTTTGGACACATTTAAATCTAAAAAAGATCTCAGTCTTTAGACAGGACATGACTGCTGCTCCAGCAGCAATAAGACGGTCTGTGTCCACCATAGTGAGTCATTTTACAGACAGTATGTGTGTACCGTATTTCCTCTAATAGTGGCTGGTGGTCAATTAAAAGCCAGGTGGATAAACTCCTGATGCCTGTTATATAATGTGCATGCCAGTTAAGCATAAATAATAGTTACCTGGATGTAACTCCAGTTCTATGAGTACATGCGTAGCCCTCTAACCAACCGTCACAGAGAGGGGAGGGGGATGGTGGAGATGTGATATCGTCTTATAAGGGGATAACAGCTCATATTTCAATAATACTGATGGCAGCGACACAACATCAAGATGAGTTACCAAGGTAACCAGACTAATTTGGCTAAATTGGTGAGCATAAATCTATGAGCATGCTAAAGCTAAGGGCCAGATACCCTCACTAGTTGAGGTAAATAACTATTAAATTACTATTAGGGGAAATACGGTAATTTAAAACTGTCTGACTCTGGTGCCTCCTAGTGGTCGTATTGAAAAAGACATTTACACACAGAGAAGTTTAACATTTGATTCAAATTGTTCTGAACGCTGCAGTTTCTTAATCTGAGCTGCTCATTTTTGTACCTTTTCCTGTTTGACATCACATGTTGACTCACATGTTTTCTGGCCTGCAATCATTATTTGTCACTTTACAATGTAATATTTATGAGAAGCTTTTAATGAGGTTAATCAAAACTACTTTACTGAGTTGTTATGAAACTCTTCCTAAATTCACTTAAAGGACTCAGTTTCTTTGGCTGACAGTGTGGAGCTTCAGGAACCCAGTCTCTTTATTCAGAAAACCTCCTCTGATACTCTTAAATCATAGAATTAATATGAAGTTTCACATCCCCATTTTCATGGTTGACGTGCTGATCGTCCACATTTGGCCAGTTTGTACTGTAACAAACCAGTTTAGACAACAGGAAGCAGAACCCTCATGCAGACACTCAGACAGGCTGGTTGAGTGAAAGACAGTTTTACTTTTAAATTCAATATACAGACTTCTAGTTGACAATCTCAACTCAAGGCAGTGAAGCAGGAAGGCGGGTGACCACAGACACACAGCAGGTCAAACTGGATCAGCACAGCAGCTTTGCAACACAGAGGATCTGGAGAACTGATCATCATATTGATCAGTTCTCCTCACTGATCTGTTGGCCTTGGTGTTACTGTGGTGATTGTAAAGAGATAATGTCACACTCTGCAGTAGCTTTTGTTACACATAAGATTATATAGTTTTACTCCAAATAAAGTGATGTGACTGGTCATCAATCACAAACAGACAGCAGGTCAAACTGGATCAGCAGCTCAGCAACACAGACGATCTGGAAAACTGGTAGTGATCATATGATATGATCATATGTTTATTTTGCTTTGATCCTCTAATGAAGAATTATATTTGAACAACTTTAGCAAGTTAAATTTGGTTTTACTTTATTCTTGACTGAATCTTTTTTCATTTCACAACACACTAACATAATGAATTTCAAGTCAGTGTTCATGTCTGACACTTTCAGAGTTCTAATAAATGCTCTTGTTAGGTCTAGTTCTTAGGCAAGTAAAGTCTACATATTTATAATCCATCATAAATCATAAATGTAGCTGTTCACATCATATGTTTCTTCATTTACAAATAGTTGTGTTATTCTACAAAAAAAAACGAAAAGAAAAATAAATGAGCAATACATTTTAAAGTTCATGAGAAACCTTGAGAAGCAAATTGAAGGGAACAAACACATTCATTGGTGTGAGTTAACACCCAGGACACTTTGGTTCTGAAGGTTGACTGATGGGTTTTAGAAATAAGGAAGTTTACTTTTACACAAAGAGGAACACACTCCTCTCACCAAGTCTCAGTTAGAGCCAAGATATCTCTCAATGATCTATTTTTCTTTTTCTGAACAAACACTTCACTAAACATTTTCTTGTTGCCTCCTTCAATTTGTTTGATTCATGATTTAAAAATCTATTGGTAACACTTGACTTTAACATCGTCCCCACATTTATCATTTATAAATTGTATATTGATATTTAATAAATGGTTATAACTCCTGTTGGCACCCAGAAGTGTTTGCTGCTGTATAAACAGATAATGAATGACAATATAGTAAAACCCAGTTATAATAATATAATAATAATATGTCTTCATAGGAGAAGTTATAATAAATACTGAGATTTAATAAAATGTCTTCATACCTTATAACTATATATTAAATGTTTATATGATGCTCATAAATGGGGTAAAGTGATTATTCTTATCTTCAGTCAGCAGCTTCATCATGAAACTGATCTACACACATTAATATTACACTTGTGTTCATATATGTTAGACTGTGTGTATGTATTTATTTAATCTTCATTGTTGGATATCTCCTGGGATATTATACAGTATGTAAAGATTTGTATGAGGTCAATATATTGTGCTGTGAGATGCTGGTGTGTTTACATACTGGAACGTTTGGTTTGTTGGTGTTTAATGTGTCTGAATAATTCCACAGAGGTCATATGGGTCAAATAATGGGGTCGAAAATAAAAATGATTTATTCATTAATGTACCCTTAACCACCATCATCATCATCATCATCATGTTGCAAACACAGAGAGAGATAGAAAGAGAAAGAGGAAGGAATGTTAACTCAAAGCGTCTTCAGCTTCCTGATTAATCAGACATTATCTTGCTGCTCCTCTTCATTTTTCAGCAAGTTTTATTAAATTAGTGTTATGCATTACTCTTATTGGGTTTTTACTTGCAAAGCTTCTATTGTACTTACAGTAACATAACGAGTGTAGTTGTCGTCAACTCGAGTATTTCACCTGGTTCACTGTCTCTCCTCTGCTGCGCTCAGAGGACACACACACACCGAGCTCTCAGCCTCGCCTGCGGTGAAACAGAAGAGAGGAGAGTTATTTACCTAATTTATGTCTACTCGTTTTATTTCAGCTCAGTGTGAGCGTCTACTGCATTTTGCTGTCATTTATGGTTGCGCTAAGTTTTATCTCCTCTCTTCTGATATGACCAGGACTCACAATTTTTATTTCTTTCCAGCTCTGTGGAAAAGTGATGTTTTCATATCACAGATGATGAACAAAGGCATTAAAATGTGTCTTACTGTTAAACATGAGACTCAGCTGCTATTAAAAAAACATAAGTAGTGCTGAGTATTTATAAAAACAAAAAATATCCAGACATAAAACATGAACCACAGGCACATAATCTTTATAAAACATATATCCTGATTTGAGTGCAGCCCTGGAGCTTTTTCTTCTTTTGCCATGTTTTTCTTCCTCTTTTGTTGGTTTTCTGGGCAAATGTGGTCTTACATTTAAAGATGTGAACATTAAAAAATCTGCTGGTTTTAAAGTCATGTCATCTAGTGGATCTTATTAAGTTCATCACTAATAACAAAGGCAGTATTACAATAAATGCACTATTCCCCTGTTTCAGGGCTAAAAAAAAAAGAACTGTCTATCTGTAGCATAGACAGGATTTAGGAAATCAGAAGCATTGACAAATAGACACATAGTTGGTTTTGGTTAATTTTTTAAGTGTAAAGTAAGATGCTACCACAACAAAGGAACTGTTGTCCAGAGCTACATTCGCACATAGTTTATTGTACAAAAATGAAACTTTAGGCCTTCACTGTATTCAGGATGGGTTCCATCAGACTAAACCAAACACACATTTGCATTTTCATATCATACATCTAAAAAACAATTACCATTGATCTACAAACCAAAGTCTGAGTCAAATCCTGATACAGAATTTGTAGATGTTGCGAGGTATTTTAAAAGAGCCACATTGCACCAATAGCACCTTTCTGCTGCCAGTTTACAGCACAAAGGCAACATTATTCCGATTTCATAAAAACTGTAAAACTTTTTTAAAACTGATCAAGCCTGAAACATGCAGATCCCAGGCTTTATAGACCTCATCTATGTTAAATTATTTTGAGAGACAGGTCATGTGGTAGATTTCTTGTAATAAATTTCAGTTTAGGTGATTTTAATATTCATGTGGACGTTGATAATGATAGTCTCAGCACTGCATTTATCTCATTATTAGACTCAGTTGGCTTCTTGCAGTGTGTAAATAATTCCACTCACTGTCTTAACCACACCCTCGACCTTGTTCTGACTTATGGGATTGAAATTGAACATTTAATAAATTTTCCACAAAATCCTATTTTATCAGATCATTACTTAATAACTTCTGAATTCCTATTACTGGATTGCACACCATCAGACAAAAATGTCTTCAGCAGATGTCTATCTGATAGAGCTGTAGCTAAATTTAATGAAGCAATCCCATCAGTACTGAATTCACTGCCATGTCTCAATACTACAGAGGACTATTATGTTAACTTTAGTTCCTCCCAAATTGATAATCTTGATGATAGTGCTGCAGGCTCATTATGAATAACACTCAACTCCATCGCCCCCTTAAAAAGGAAGATAATAAAACATAAGAGGTTAGCTCCATGGTATAACTCTCAAACCTGCAAATTAAAGCAAACATCGCGAAAATTGGAAAGGATTTGGTGTTCCACCAAAGTGGAAGAATCTCGTTTAGTCTGGCAAGATAGTCTAAAACATATAGGAAGGCCAATCAACACCCACACAGCAGACATCAAAGCTACAATAAGTCTTCAAATCGTATTAACAGAGCAATAATTCCCAAAATGACCACCAGCACACTTATTAGAGGGCCTGAATTTAGAGATTGAGACCAGAATGACTCATTGAAAACAATAATTGACTTAGTATTTCTAGAGAGAAGTTGAGGCTTTTTGAATGGGAGTCAGCTGGAGCATCTAGTGGCCGTCTGTGGCACTTTAATGTTCTTCAGCCTCAAGACATGTAGCTGCTGATTAGTTTAAATTAAATGCTTGTTGAAGTGAGATAACTACCTTTGTTTGGCCCATCAAAAGCAGCGTTTGCTCGGCCAAATTGACACCTGTGTCCAACTTTCCATGTAAGAACACCCCAGTGGTGTCTAGACAGATGCCTCCTGATAGTGGAAACTGGAGCAATGTGCATCAGACGGATTTAAAAGAATTAGAGAGAACACGTATATTGCACATATCCAGGTGTACATTTATATTCTGGGGCTCTACTGGAATATCTTTGCATGATTTCCAGTTAAAAATTCCTTATTTATCTTCTACTGGTCCTTTATGCAGCCCCTCAGTTCAGCCTCTGTCTGAAACAGGCCGTTTTAGCTCCTGTCTCTTTAAGGCCCGCCTCCTGATGAGCCTGCTCTGTTCTGATTGGTCAGCTTCAGGAAGCTTCCTCCTGCTCCGGGGCTACGTAAACAAACTATAGTAGCAGGATTTCACTTCTTTTTCTCCTTCTTTACTCCAAATGTCAACTTCTCAAATCCATCCGTACATGTTGGAGCTGAATCAGATCTGAAATATGAGAGTGGACAACGTGAACAACACATGGAAACACCTTAGCAACAACCTTAGCAACAACCTTAGTAACAAACTTAGTAACAAAGATTACAGAACAGACGCACATATGTGAACATGGGATGAGCTGACGTCATCTTGTCAGCAACAAAAAAGACAGATTTGCAAACGCAGTGCAGGGCAGCTGAAACCTGGGTTTTTACAGTATACTTCTCCCAGAACTTCTGCAAGTGGTGTGAATGTTGCTGCTGCACAGAGCCTTGTGCCTCTAGAGGTCCTGCAGTCTTTCACTGTTTTCTTCACTGAATCTTTTTTTATTTCCCAACAAATTTCAAGTCAGCTTCAAGTCAGTGTTCATGTCTGACACTTTCAGAGTTCTAGTAAATGCTCTTGTTAGGTCTATTTCTTAGGCAAATAAAGTCTACACATTTATAATCCATCATAAATCATGGATGCAGCTGTTCACATCATATGTTTCTTAATTTACAAATAGTTGTGTTATTCTACAAAAAAAGAAAGAAAAGAAATGAGCAATACATTTTAAAGCTCATGAGGAACCTTGAGAAGCAAATTGAAGGGAACAAACACATTCATTGGTGTGAGTTAACAGTCAGGACACTTTGGTTCTGAAGGTTGTCTGATACATTTTAGAAATACGGAAGTTTGCAGTTAGTAGTTGTGATATTAATTTTACACGAACAGCAACACACTCCTCTCACCAAGTCTCAGTTAGAGCCAAGATATCTCTCACTGATCTATTTTTCTTTTTCTGAACAAACACTTCACTAAACATTTTCTTGTTGCTTCCTTCTATTTGTTTGAATATCTATTGGTAACACTTGACTTTAACATCGTCCCCATATGTATCATTTATAAGTTGTATATTGATATTTAATAAATGGTTATAACTCCTGGGATCTCCTGGGATATTATACAGTATGTAAAGATTTGTATGAGGTCAATATATTGTGCTGTGAGATGCTGGTGTGTTTACATACTGGAAAGTTTGGTTTGTTGGTGTTTAATGTGTCTGAATAATTCCACAGAGGTCATATGGGTCATATAATAGGGTCAAAAATAGAATTATTCATTCATTAATGTACCCTTAACCACAATCATCATCATCATGTTGCAAACACACAGAGAGAAAGAGGAACAGGAAGGTTATGTTTGTCAGACACACTCTCCGGAACATCACGACAGAACTGTGCTAAATCAGGGCTAAGCAGGGAACAGTTGGTTTGATTGGCCTCACACGGGGCACCATAAATGTAGTCGTATTAATACTTTATTAATGAATTACCTCGTCATTAGGGCCCCACCTCCTTTTTGGTTAGGATTTGTTAGTGCCAGGAGGGAGCACTAAACCATGTTCAATTTAATCAATTTAACTACTAATATATGATTGTCTATGAGGTTAATATATCACAAGTTAAACACTTAAAATACAAATACATGGTTATCAAACATTCATTGACTCTTCACATAAGGGACTTTAACTCTTGTCAATAAGGGCAGTATTGTTACCTTTAGTATAAAAGGTTAATAAAATCTAAGTCTTATATCTCTTTAGTAGATAGTCATACATATATGAAAGTTATACCATTCTTCTTGTATCTAAGTTGCATAATGATTAGATATTTAATTTACATGAATTTCAGGTTTGTCTCAGATTTTCAGGGAGGCTTCACAAAGGCCTCATTCATGTGGGTTAGTTTATGGCTTTGTTGATAAGAGTCTGTTTTCCATCTATAAGGTGGGAGTTGTTTTATTCCGGTCCAAGTGGCCTTTAGAGTCAGTTCATGCCTTTAGTTCATGTCATAATTTAACTTATCAAAATGGTTTATGAGGAGGTCTTTCTGAGTCTGTTGAATGTCACTTATCAAACCCCCACTTAGAAGGTTACAAAGGTCAGTTCTGTAGGCTGAGGGTCTGCTCTTACAAACTTAGGAATCCAGGGAGTCTGTCTCTTATTTTCCTGAAGAATCAAGATTAGTTAACAGAATTAAAAAAGACATCAATATATTCCATGTAGAACTGCACTGACTGCATCATTTCATCCTATCTGGGCAGGTGTGTCTGTATCTCTATATACAGCTAATATGAGTTAAACAGTAAACAACAGCAAAAAATCTTCTGTAAACTTTTAATGACTAAAAGTAAAAGTTTTTTATCATAAAGATTGATTATTGTTAATGCAAATAATAAAATACTGATCTTCATTGTGCTCACCTGTATGATAGATGATGTAACATGAAATTAAACCAAAACTTGTTTTCCAATCAAATCTTACATGTTTATTCATCACTATAAGTATAACATCAATTACATGTGATATGTGTGTATAAATAAGCAACAGACTGATTAACCAAATTGTTTTCAAGGGCTCTTAACGTACACTTTAATACACTATATGGCTTACAATATAATCAAATATTGTATAACATAATGCAGTATCATACATAACATGATTAATACAACACATGATAATTTGATCTATTACAATAAGATATTGATGGATAGACCTGCAGAGGGTATACTGGGGTCCAAATCACCTGATGCAACTCACAGTCGAATCCCTGCAGCCAGTTTCCAGCAGCACATTAATGAACACGGTGTCAGAGTCACACTATACTGTCACATATAGAGTCCAAATACTGCTTCATGCTAATAATACTGATTAGATAATAATACAATACAATATGATATGATTAGAACACATTACACTTGCAGCCACTGCAAATATTTTTATCAGTGCAGTGGATGTAATAACATCTGTAAAACATCTGTGTGTCTTTCTGGGATTTTACATCAGAATCTGACACGTTCTATATTAAACCATTTTCATGGACCTGTTGTGTTAACAAGAGGCTCCACTAGAGGGGACTGTTGTGCTTAAATTTGGTCCAAACTCTTTTTCAGTGAAGGCAGCCAGGATGTGGAATTCTTTGCCGCTGAGTATCACAGAGTGCAGCAACTTTTTATATCACTTTTCAAATCTCATTTGAAAACATGGCTGAAGGATGTTCAGACATGCAGTCACTGAGCTGAGATTCACTGATTAGGTTGGTGAGCATTAATACAACATGTCCATGTTTCTGTTTTGTTTTTTTCTATCTTGATTTTAATATTGATGTTTCACAGTGTAAAGTTTTAATTCACCACAACTGATTGTTTTCTTTTACTTCACCAGCTTGTGCAACACTGGTGGCCTCCGCTCAGGGACTACACATGGAAATTAGCTTTAAGCTGTATCTCGCACAATATATATTGTGCATTTTCCTTGTTAAATAAACAATAAAATAAAAAACATATACTTAAGTTTGTTTCATGTGATTGTGTGTTTGTGTGCAGCTGTGTTCAGAGCGTCGTTGCGTCAGACACTACTGGTTCACCTCTTGGCCTGACCACCACATCCCACAATGCACCGCTCCTCTGCTGAGACTGGTGGAGGAGGTGGAGATGTACAGCAAGTCCCTCCTACCACCCAGCTCTCAGCCAATCACAGCCCCCATGTCTGGTTCCGGACCAATCATCGTCCACTGCAGGTTGGTTCCTTATCAAACACAGTTTACAATGATTTTGTTAGTTTGTTGGAGTCCAAGTAAATGTAAATTTTCACAGCTACATGAGTGTCTCTCTCTTTTTATAATTTGGAGAATTATCATAAAACTAACAACAGACTTGATTTATTAAAAATTATGTTTTTCAAATGTTGTAAACTCTTATGTAGTTTGTGAATGAGCGAAGTGAATCACCACTCAAAGTGTCCAGAACTGACAACATGCTGACAAACTGAGGAACATACTGTCTGTAAACATAAACATACTGTTTCTAAAATACACCAGAGGATCACTATCTGGGTTACCTAACAGTAAAACCAGCAGCTTGTGATGTTGCAAACCAGAGCGGCAGATGTGTCGAAAGCTACTTCCTTACAGGGAGTTTAATGTTCATATGAGCCATAAAAATGCTCCAACTGTGAATCACTAACATTATGTAGGTGTCATGCAAGAATCACTGGTGTAAACAGATTCATTGTTTGCTAACACTTAACATCCCGTTATTTAACATTTATAATCATAATTTAATAAATGCTTTATAACACACTTTGATGTATGCACATACGCACATATAAGGACATTTTAAGTGTTTATTAATGTACAGTATTAATTCTAACTCCTCCCATGATGACAGTTGTGTTTTACCATAATGTCATTTATTAAATGTTTATATAGCAGCAAACATTTCTGGGTGCCCACAGGAGGAGTTATAGCTGTTGACTAATACATTAATAAACACTTGTATCTGCTTACAGCCACATTATAGTGGATTAAAACCGCTTAACTGTTTATGTACTGATAATAAACGCTAAATACAGGGACTTAAGATAAAGTGTTACCCTTTTACTACATATGAAATGTACAAGTCAAGTGGTCCAATAAATATCCAAATACATAACTAAAATCAAATTTGCAAAATTAAGATTCTGTTGAGAGCTGCTAATTCTCCAGTCGGTGCCATTAAACCGTTGCAGAAGAAGAGGAAGCAATGAGATGACGTCATTAAAAGAGCGGCAGTCAAAGCCGATGGAAAACATGATGGAAATAAGACATTTCTGTTTGTTTCATGTACTGATTTTGGGAAGGTTACAGTCTCCTCATCGCTCCACACAGATCTGATGTTTCCATCTCTTCAGTGACGTTTAAGTCACATGATTCATGTACATCATCATTTATTCACTCAGTCTGTTTACATTTGATTTTCATCCACACAGCTGCTGTTACACCTCAGACAGCAACAAATCTTGTTTCCAGTTTTTTTCAATGCATAAATTGAAAATGTGATAAAAACAGGTGGATGCAAACACAACTAATCTCCTCTCCTCTCCTCTCCTCCTCCTCTCAGTGCAGGTATAGGGAGGACAGGTTGTTTTATAGCCAGCAGTATCGGCTCTCAGCAGCTCAGAGAAACTGGTCAGGTCGACATCTTGGAGACAGTTTGTCAGCTTCGACTCGATAGGTTGGTGAAAAAAAAAAATCACCTTTCCGTTTCTGTCTCTTTTTCATCAGTCTCTCCTCTCTCTCTTCTCACTGTCTGGTGTAACATTTTGCTTATTCCCTAAATGTAGCATGTTTAACCTGTACCCCCCCCCCCCCCCTTTCCTCTCATGCAGGGGTGGTATGATCCAAACCACGGAGCAGTACCAGTTCCTGTACACCACTCTGGCCCAGTACAGCTCCCAGCTACAACACAACCAGGTATTCCAACTCATACCTGGTTTCCCAGTCATACAGACATTTAGGAAGATGTCTTCTAACTTATCTTATGTAAGACAAGGTGTAAATGAATCTTACGTCCTCCATATAGACTCAAAGAGTTACCATTATAAAGACCTGCCCACAGCACAATTCAAAACAGGACTTTTTTTTTTTTTGCAAATTTAATAAATTTCAATGAAATAATTGCAATCAATAGAGTTGCTCCTGAAGGTGAAGTAAATTTACACAGATTTTTTGCACCTCTTCAAATAAATTTGCACCTTTAACCAATAGCAAGCCGTCTCGACAGTGCTGAGCTGTGAGGGGACAGAGAACCGGAGAGTCCAAAATGGAGGAAGCTATCGTAGCAGCTCTGTTGTATTGTTCACTTTTTTTTAAAAGGACAGGTTCACAAGTTTTCAAGTGTGTGTTAAACCAGCAGTCAGGTGTCCTTATGAACAGTGAAAGAGGTTTTCCTCGCTGTAATCATTCCTCCTGTTCATACTGGATATTAAAAGATCCTGCAAATGTGCTTTCAATGTAAGTGATGGAGGCCAAAATCCACAGTGTGTCATTTAGTGCAAAAATTAGTGCATGTAAAGTTGATGTGAAGCTTATATGAGGCTTCAGCAGTCTGAGTTAGTCATATTAAGTGGATATCTGACACATTTACAGTCTTTTGGAAGTATAGTAACAAAAAGAGGGACTTTGGCACTAAAAAGACTGTAACGTTGAAAGATATCTACTTGATTTGACTCATTTGGACGCTGAAGCTTCATATTAGCTTCAGATAAACTTTTGAATACATTTTTGCACAGAAGGAGGACTGTGCATTTTGTCCTCCATCACTTCCATTGTAAGTGCATCATGAAGGGATCTTCAAATGGTCAGTATGAACAGGAGGAATGATTACAGCAAGAAAAACAGGTTTCACTGCTCATTTGAGCTCCTGACTGTTGGTTTAAGATGGACTGGAAGTATAGTGAAACCGTCCTTTAACTTCCTCTGTCTCTGTCTTCTCTGTTCCACAAAAAAACATGGTTTACAGACAGTGATGAGACAGGAGTTGATGCTACAACAGCTTTTCCTCCTTTTTGTTTATGTAGAAAACAACTATGTGCTTGTGTTTCCCAACAGAATGAAAGGGAATGTGATTGGTTATGCCATTTCTTGTCATCCCTCTAATGTATTCTCTATAATAAGTGCAAAAATACTACAAAAGAAAAACTCTTGAGGAGGTGTCAGTGTAGGTTTGGTGTAGAGAGCATGTAACTTCAACACCAGAGGTTTGCATCCTGCCAACAGTCAATGCTGGTTTCTTCTAACCATGACCACAATCTTTCCCCCCTAACCATGTTGGCTAAACTCATTCAAACGGTAACCATAACCTTACAAAGTTTATCAACTCATCCACTGATTCAGACTAGAACAAACACACTAGAGGTTTAAAAAGACCCTTATTCTTTTGATTGATATTGATTTCCATTGGCCTTGCACCTAGGAACAGGTGAGAAGCAGTGGTGGAAAATAACTAAGAACATTTACTCAAGTAATATACTTAATTACAATTTCGAGGTACAAGCTTTTAAAATATTTTGGTACTTTGGACATCACAGGATCATGTTAGAAGACATCTTTCTATATCTCTTTACCTCTTGTCCATTTTGACCTCTTAACCCTCTCTCTATCTTTTGTTTTCATCATCTCTCTATTTCATATATTTCCTCTCTAACTTCCTGTCTTCTCACACCCATCAACCGCTCTCCTTTTCTGTGTCTCATTTGTTTTCCCAACTGTAACCATGTAGTTTGGTTGCCTAAACTCAATCAAACAGTAACCGCAGAGGTGACAGATCAGAGAATAACACTGACAAACAACCTGTTCTGTTGTTTTGGTTGGAGGGCTTGTTTTTGAGTGAAAACTGTGCATGATTTAGGTATTTAAGTCATTAAATCAGCAGTTAAACTATGTTTTCTCTTCACCAGGGTCAGAACCAGAACCAGCCTATCACACAGAACCAGCAGAGCCAAGACGACCAAGTCAATATACAACTACAGAACCTACAACTGGACAGCACAAAGAATGGGAGTAACTGATGTGGTGCAGTACCTCGAGAACCAGCAGCGTCTGCTTGGCCAGGTTCACACCTAAAGGAACCTAGAAGAACTTAAAACCAGCCAAACGCACAGCAGATGTTACTAACAAAACCAGGAAGGCAGAAACAATAGAAACTATAGGCAAAAGGAGACCAGCAGCAAAACCCAAAGAACTGATGCTGTAACAGAACTTTTATCCTGGACTGAGAACCCTAGTGAACCAGAACTGAACCAAGAAGCTTGAACCAAGAGAACCAAGTAGAAGAAAACACATGAAACAATATTAATATCTGATAAATCAAGTAAAATAAAGCAAAGTTATCTATCTGGAATGTGTGCTTCAACTTTTTTGCAGAACGACTTGCTGTGCATTGGCTACGTTTTTTCATGCAGAACTAAGTCTGTCTGAATGTGACCTTATGGTGTTTTCAAACCTGTGTAGTTCACTCTGGCTGAATGGGACCCTGGTTAGTTTTCCTCCTAGGTACAATTTGTTTGGGCAGGTCTGAACACAGAAATTGTACTTGGACCAAAACAACCACACAGAGCCCCTTTACAGGAAGTGGTCTCAGTTCATTTGTGGTGGGAACGTGATCCAACCTCCGACTGAGGTTTGACAACACCCTTATTCTTTTGATTGATGTTGATTTCCAGTGGCCTTGCACCTACATATGATGTGTGTATAACCACACTCCTTCTAAAGTGATACTCCACACAAAATCTATCATTTGAGCTGTAAAATATTTGTATTTCCAAATGAGGCCCACAAAGCTCTCCGTTGGGTGTGTGGAAAATAACTAATTACATTTACTCAAGTACTACACTTAATTAAAATTCCGAGGTACTTGTACTTTACTTGAGTATTTCCATTTGATGCTACTTTATATTTCCACTCCACTATATTTCAGAGGGAAATATTGTACTTTCTACTCCACTACATTTATTTGACAGCTTTAGTTACTTTTCAGATGAAGATTTGACACAATGGATAATACAACAAGCTTTTAAAATACAACATATTGTTAAAGATGAAACCAGTGGTTTCCAACCTTTTTGGCTTTTGATGTCTTATAAAAAGCAGTGTGTAGTCGGGGTCACATTTCACATGTCTATGAGTTGTTAACAGCTCCACCAAATAGTGATTTTTCCCTCTAAACTTCTCATATGCTTTTATTTCAATAAATGTTCAAATGATCCAATATTTCAGCAAAAATCAAAGATTAGAGAAAAAGTCCAAAAACTGAAAACAGATTTGTGTATCAGAACTTTGTTTTTTCTTCTTTCCTCTCCCATTAATCATCTCACGACCCCTCAGATTTATCTGCTGACCCTTTGGAGGGGCCCGACCCCTAGGTTGGGAACCACTGGACTAAACTAGCTAACTGTATATAAAGTAGTGTAAACTAGCTCCACCTCCAGCAGCTACAACAGTAACATGCTGCTCTAACACTGATGCTTCACTATTAATAATCTAATGATGTCATATATAATAATATATCAGTCAGAAGGACCAAACCACTACTTTTACTGCAATACTTTAACTACATCAAGCTCATAATACTTATGTACTTTTACTGCAATACTTTAACTACATCAAGCTCATAATACTTATGTACTTTTACTGCAATACTTTAACTACATCAAGCTCATAATACTGATATACCTTTACTTAAGTAATTTGTACTTAAGATTTGTCATGCAGGACTTTTACTTGTAATGGAGTATTTTTATATTGCTTTATTGGTACTTTTACTAAAGTAAAGGATATGAATAGTTCTTCCACCACTGGTGAGATGAAATACAATCCAGGAGGTCCAGTTTGACCAATACATCCATAAGTATGAAGGTTTATCAGATGCCAAAACACTGCATGCTGGTTATAATAGAGACAGGATTTTACAACCTTTGCATTTGCACATATTTGTTTGGCCAAAGTTGTGTGTTGCTTGATGACTTTGCATTGTGGTAAAAGTTGAGCCAGGTTCCAATTTTTGCTGAGTAACATGGTGGTTTTTGCCATTTGTTTCACAACATCCACTCCACCCATACAGTGGCCTCACCGAGGACTCACTGGGAGGCTGGGTGTTTTTTGAAAACACACAGTCTAAACACACCCTAAGATATTGAGCTACTTTTTGTGTTTCCCCCTTTTTTCAGCCATTTTGGAATGGCTGTGCTTGTAGTCGTTGTTGCTGTTAACTCCCACTCTTGGCCTGGGGATTGTATAGACAGAAAGAGTGAGTGTGCCTAGAAGTTGGATGAGTATTTCTCTGGAAGCCCAGTGTTCATGTTAAAGGTCATAAATCTACTGGGCCTCATGACAGATGACATTACTCTCCAGCCCTGATCTAATTTACCTTTAAACCGCCTTTCAATCCAGCTCTCACCCAAGCAAAGAGCAGATACTTGGCAGCTTAACCCAGCTTTATATCTATATTGTATCTGCAAATGCTAAACTACAGTGGCCACACTGGCTAGATAGGCAGCTTCATCTGAATGCCATGGTGCTCTCAGTTGTCCGACCACCTTCACTGTATAACTGGTTCCACTAGTGTAACCAATAGCCACTAATTAGCAACCACTCTGGTATGAGACACTTGAATTAGGTCCCTGTCTTACCAAAGAAAGGAACCTGGATTTAGTAAGTAAGAGTAAACACCTGCAGCCTTAATAATAATGCAAACAGTAACATAATATAATAATATCATAAACATTACAAAACATAACATGAAGTTAACATTCAAATTAAGATTAAGATCATGTGTTTAGATAAACCTGTTTGATCGCAGAACTGTGAGAGAAGGTTTTACTTAGTTGTAATAAACTTAGATGTTATTTGGATTAGACGGTCATCACTAAGCCCAAATGGAATCTGCAGATTTTTTTTTTCCAGTTTTCAGCAGTGATCCAGAATGAAAATCTGCAGAAATTAGTCGAGCATTTTTTTGCTTGTTATGTGATAGATAATATTCATTTAAGATAACAAACATTGTTCTCAAGCAAAATTAAGTGCACAATACATTGAAACAACCAAAAAATTACCTCAGACAGGCTGAAAAAAAAGTTTAGTAGATTCTAGTAGAACCTTTGAATTTGAGATTTTATTTCATCACAAACAGTTCAAAACAAAGTGTGAACATTTGTTGGAAAAATCAACCAGCATAAAATGTAGGACACATGGCCACTAAAATGCAAGGTTCAATGTGGAGCAGAGAGAGCAAAAATTAATTTGCAAAAGCATTAATCATTAATCATCTCTCAACAATTAAAACTTCAACACATAAACAAACAAATACATAAATAGATAACTGCTAAGGTGCTTGACCTCAACTTCACCAAATATCTTTTGAGAACCTCTAAAACCAGCAAAGGCAAAAACATGATACTCCAACATAAAACTTTCTCAGACACTCTAAAATAATGCTTAAAATTTAAAACTCTTTGGATATTCAAAATATCCACATATCCAAGTGCAAATTGTCCTACAAAATTAATTTAGTCAAAAGTAAGTGAACAAATCAACAGTACAGCAACAGAACAAATGACTCGTTGAGTGACATGACTGAATGAATGAGTTTTGACTTGTGGTGGGGATTAGTCTTAGTCTACAGTTCAACTTGGCAATCAGCATCATCTTAATGTTGTTTTCAGTAAAGCTCCTTCTGAACTGTTTCAGCAGCATCGTGTAGTGGGAGAAAAGTCTCTCTACATCCGGCAGGCAGGTTGGATACGATACAATACAAATATCCAAATAAATAACTAAAATCAACTTTGCAAAATTAAGATTCTGTTGAGAGCTGCTAATTCTCCAGTCGGTGCCATTAAACCTTTGCAGAAGAAGAGGAAGCAACTAGATGACGTCATTAAAAGAGCGGCAGTCAAAGCTCAAACGATGGAAAACATGATGGAAATAAGACATTTCTGTTTGTTTCATGTACTGATTTGAGGAAGGTTACAGTCTCCTCATACCTCCACACAGATCTGATGTTTTCATCTCTTCAGTGACATTTAAGTCACATGATTCATGTACATCATCATTTATTCACTCAGTCTGTTTACATTTGATTTTTATCCACACAGCTGCTGTTACACCTCAGACAGCAACAAACATCTTGTTTCCAGTTTTTTTCAATGCATAAATTGAAAATGTGATAAAAACAGGTGGATGCAAACACACCTAATCTCCTCTCCTCTCCTCCTCCTCTTAGTGCATTTTGCGTATCCCCCCCCCCCCCCCCCCCTTCCTCTTATGCAGGGGTGGTATGATCCAAACCACGGAGCAGTACCAGCTCCTGTACACCACTCTGGCCCAGTACAGCTCCCAGCCACAACACAACCAGGTATTCCAACTCATACCTGGTGCCCCAGTCATACAGACATTTAGGAAGAAGTCTTCTAACTTATCTTATGTGAGACAAGGTGTAAATGAATCTTACGTCCTCCATATAGACTCAAAGAGTTACCATTATAAAGACCTGCCCACAGCACAATTCAAAACAGGACTTTTTTTTTTTTTTGCAAATTTAATAAATTCCAATGAAATAATTGCAATCAATAGAGTTGCTCCTGAAGGTGAAGTAAATTTACACAGATTTTTTTCCGCACCTCTTCAAACAAATTTGCACCGTTAACCAATAGCAAGCCGTCTTGATAGTGCTGAGCTGTGAGGGGACAGAGAACCGGAGAGTCCAAAATGGAGGAAGCTATTGTAGCAGCTCTGTTGTATTGTTCACTTTTTTTAAAAGGACAGGTTCACAAGTTTTCAAGTGTGTGTTAAACCAGTAATCAGGTGTCCATATGAACTGATATACCTTTACTTAAGTAATTTGTACTTAAGATTTGTCATGCAAGACTTTTACTTGTAATGGAGTATTTTTATATTGCTGTATTGGTACTTTTACTAAAGTAAAGGATATGAATACTTCTTCCACCACTGGTGAGATGAAATACAATCCAGGAGGTCCAGTTTGACCAATACATCCATAAGTATGAAGGTTTATCAGATGCCAAAACACTGCATGCTGGTTATAATAGAGACAGGATTTTACAACCTTTGCATTTGCACATATTTGTTTGGCCAAAGTTGTGTGTTGCTTGATGACTTTGCATTGTGGTAAAAGTTGAGCCAGGTTCCAATTTTCGCTGAGTAACATGGTGGTTTTTGCCATTTGTTTCACAACATCCACTCCACCCATACAGTTGCCTCACTGAGGACTCACTGGGAGGCTGGGTGTTTTTTGAAAACACACAGTCTAAACACACCCTAAGATATTGAGCTACTTTTTGTGTTTCCCCCTTTTTTCAGCCATTTTGGAATGGCTGTGCTTGTAGTCGTTGTTGCTGTTAACTCCCACTCTTGGCCTAGGGATTGTATAGACAGAAAGAGTGAGTGTGCCTAGAAGTTGGATGAGTATTTCTCTGGAAGCCCAGTGTTCATGTTAAAGATCATAAATCTACTGGGCCTCATGACAGATGACAGTACTCTCCAGCCCTGATCTAATTTACCTAAATCTAAATAGGCAGCTTCATCTGAATGCCATGGTGCTCTCAGTTGTCCGACCACCTTCACTGTATAACTGGTTCCACTAGTGTAACCAATAGCCACTAATTAGCAACCACTCTGGTATGAGACACTTGAATTAGGTCCCTGTCTTACCAAAGAAAGGAACTTGGATTTAGTAAGTAAGAGTAAACACCTGCAGCCTTAATAATAATGCAAACAGTAAGATAATATAATAATATCATAAACATTACAAAACATAACATGAAATTAACATTCAAATTAAGATTAAGATCATGTGTTTAGATAAACCTGTTTGATCGCAGAACTATGAGAGAAGGTTTTACTTAGTTGTAATAAATTTAGATGTTATTTGGATTAGACGGTCATCACTAAGCCCAAATGGAATCTGCAGATTTTTTTTTCCAGTTTTCAGCAGTGATCCAGAATGAAAATCTGCAGAAATTAGTCGAGCATTTTTTTGCTTGTTAAGATAACAAACATTGTTCTCAAGCAAAATTAAGTGCACAATACATTGAAACAACCAAAAAATTACCTCAGACAGGCTGAAAAAAATGTTAAGTAGATTCTAGTAGAACCTTTGAATTTGAGATTTTATTTCATCACAAACAGTTCAAAACAAAGTGTGAACATTTGTTGGAAAAATCAACCAGCATAAAACGTAGGACACATGGCCACTAAAATGCAAGGTTCAATGTGGAGCAGAGAGAGCAAAAATTAATTTGCAAAAACATTAATCATTAATCATCTCTCAACAATTAAAACTTCAACACATAAACAAACAAATACATAAATAAATAACTGCTAAGGTGCTTGACCTCAACTTCACCAAATATCTTTTGAGAACCTCTAACACCAGCAAAGGCAAAAACATGACAACATGACAAACTGTCTCAGACACTCTAAAATAATGCATCTATTTAAAATTTAAAACTCATTGGATATTCAAAATATCCACATATCCAAGTGCAAATTGTCCTACAAAATTCATTTAGTCAAAAATAAGTGAACAAATCAACAGTACAGCAACAGAACAAATGACTCGTTGAGTGACATGACTGAGTGAGTTTTGACCTGTGGTGGGGATTCGTCTTAGTCTACAGTTCAACTTGGCAATCAGCATCATCTTAATGTTGTTTTCAGTAAAGCTCCTTCTGAACTGTTTCAGCAGCATCGTGTAGTGGGAGAAAAGTCTCTCTACATCTACTAAGGTAGTAGGGAGGTGGAGGTACAAAGCTGCGATCAAGGCTAGAGTGGGCATCCTGTCCTCCCTGGAGACCCACCACTGCACACGACTGACCTCCACAGTGTCACTCTTGTCCATGTGAATGTAGCGGTGTCATTCCTCAGTTGACAGTTGTATTAGGGCAGGTATGGTCTGGACATCCATGTGCTTTCTAAGCCCAGACACCTTTACTGGGTCGAACACTGGAGGGGATTTGAAGAGCTCCATGCAGGGATGCCTATACATTACAGCCTGCAGCTTTGCAGAACATTCAGCCATGGTTTGCTGGAAAAACTGAGAGCAGGGAACCTTCTCTCTCCGATCCAGTACCCTCAGCTGCTCTCTAGTCTCAGGACGCCAGTCTTTGGCACCTGTAGTGCTTCTATACAAAAACAACATATGCAGGTCATCCAACTTTCCATGGATGGTGGCAGAGGACAGTCTGGATGTGTCTTGCACTTTGATGAGGGTGGCCAAGATGGCCTGGGCTTTTAACACGTGTATTTTTTCTCCTAGGAGTGCTCTTAGGTCCCAAACCACCTTTGAAGTCAGTGGTAAGCTGGGTAAAGGTTATATTAAATGTCATGGTTCTCCTTCAGGTATCACACAGCATAAATCCAGGAGCCCCATCCGGTCAGGACAGCAAACACTGGCCAGTGGTGTAGGCAGAAACTGTATTTTGGGTGGGCCAATATTAAAAGTGAGTGGACCGTCTTTTCCCAGAGAAAATGACTTATGAAAAGTTTGAAAAAAAGAGCAAATATAGACAAACAGAAAAATGAGTGACCAGTTTACTTTTCAATGTTCTGCATCACAAAGGCAATAACAGTAAAACACTGTCTATCCAACATGCTCGACCAACAGAGCATCGATCTATAAAGGCTGTACACAACAGTACAGACAATAGGCGGTCCTTTATAGCCTGTCAACTTAACATATTATTCAATACAAAAAAACAATTGAAAATGGCCAAAAATATTGGTACTCTTAAATTCATATTTTGTAGCACTGCATTTAGAGGCAATAACTGCAGTCAAGCACTTTCTGTAACTCTGAATAATGTTTCTATTCTTCTCCACTGGTAGTTTGGCCTCTTCTTGAACAAACTGCTCCAGTTCTCTTAGGTTTGATGGCTGCCGTCTCCCAACTGCAAGTTTCAGCTCTTTCCACGGATGTTCAATGGGATTCAGATCATGACTCATAGCAAGGCACTTCAGAACGGTCCAACGTTTTCTTCTCATCCACTCATGAGTGCTTTTTGATGTATGTTTGGGGTCATTATCCTGCTGGAAGAGCCATGGCTTGCGACTAAGACACAGCTTTCTGACACTGAACTGTATGTTTTGCCCAAAAATGCCTTGATAGTCTTCTGATTTCATTGTGCTGCACAGATGCAAGGCACCAAGTGCCTGAAATAGTAAGGCAACCCCAAAACATCACTGAGCCTCCTCCATGTTTCACGGTAGGCATGGTGTTCTTTTCTTTGAAGGCTTTATCTTTTCCTCTGTAAACATAAGGTTGGTGTTATTTACCAAAAAACTCTAATTTTGTTTCATCTGTCCAAAGCACATTCTCCCAGAAGGACTGCGGCTTATCAACACTCATTTTGGCAAAGTCCAGTCTGGCTTTTTTGTGTCTCCCTCTTAGAAGTGGAGTCTTTCTGGGTCTTCTACCGATTCTACCATCATTCAGACAGCTATGGATGGTGCAACTTGAAACTACTGTACCCTAAACTTGAAGATTAGTGTGGATCTATATTGAAGTTTTCCTTGGTTCTTTCTCCACCATTCAAACAATCTTTCTGTTCAATCTCGGGCCAATTTACCTCTTGTGACCACGTCCAGAGATGTTGGCTACAGCTTCATGGGTCTTAAACTTCTTAATACTATTGGCAACAGTGGTCACAGGAACATCACGCTCTTTGGAGATGGTCTTGTAACCTTTATGTTGACCATGCTTGGCTATAAACTTTTATCAGACCACTCTCTAGATTCCCTCTGTTTTCCACATTCAATGTGATGCACACAGTAGCACAAAACAGCAGAGTGAGTAATTTTCTCGTTTTAAACTGGCTGCATGAGTGATTATAAGATTGAAAACACCTGTGATACCAATTAAAACACAATAATCAGTCAATTATGTCTTACAACTTCTAAATGGTACCAATAATTTTGTCCAAATTATTTAAGAATGTCTTTGTAGAATATGGATGAATTCAGTTATTTTGTTTCGTTCCACTGCAAACCAAACAGAGACATGCATTGATAATAAGACATCTTTTAATTTCAACACTGTGCAGGGCAAATGGTGCATTAATTAATAAGATGCAAGGGTACTAATAATTTTGGCCATGTCTGTATTTGGCAAATAACAAGAGATAAATGAACAATGAACACAGGGACACAGGATTAAAACTGGGAAATGTATTTTTCATTTCACTAGGTCTTAAATGCCTACAGAAGGAGGATTCATAGCAGCTTTATCATGAAACCACTGATCTACACACATTAATATTACACTTGTTGTAGGTTAGACTGTGTGTATATATTTATTAAATATTCATTGTTGGATATCTCCTGGGATATTATACAGTATGTAAAGATTTATATGAGATCAATATATTGTGCTGTGAGATGCTGGTGTGTTTACATACTGGAATGTTTGGTTTGTTGGTGTTTAATGTTTCTGAATAATTCCATAGAGATCATATGGGTCATATAATGGCGTTGAAAATAAAATTATCCATTCATTCATTAATGTACCCCTTACCACCACCATTATCATCATCGTGTTGCAAACACAGAGAGAGAGAGAGAGAGAGAGAAAGAGGAAGTGGAAGGAATGTCAACTTAAATCATCTTCAGCTTCCTGATTGATCAGACAGACATATAGTGGCAGTTCTCTGACAGTTTGATGATTTTCTGCATCAGGATCAAACTCAGAATGAATATCCACCATGTTCTGTTCTTCTGCTTCTTATCAGGTGAGGACTGATTACCTGACTGTGTCTGTAAAGCTGCAGCACAAACTGCTTCTGGACATTCATTGTGTTCATTTTAACAAATGTCAGATTTGTACCTTTAAGTTTTCATGTTGCTGTTTTTGGGACGGGCAAGAGTGAAATCAAAAGATTATTAATATCAATCAATAATTTGAGCACCAACTGTTGGATCCGTGAGGAGCACAGTTGGTTATTAACAATGATTAACAATTATCAGTAATAATTAATTAATTATAAAATTAATAGAATTATTCATATGTATTAACAAATATGGGGCACCACCTGGAAACCGGGACCAATAACCAAACAAGGTAGTCTCATGGAAGGAGTTCACGTAGAATGTTAATATTTGAGAGATATCAACATTCAAGGGTGAACAAAGAAGGGTGAATTCGAGCTCTGACTCCTTCAATCAGCTACTTTTCACAATATGTTACACAATAATGACAAAAGAACTTCTCTTTAAAGATATAACAGTGTTTATTAAACTTAGCAAAATCAACAAAGTTAACAAATGCTTCATTCAATAAACAACTATTCTAAAATCTAATTCTACCAAACAAAACACAACAGCTATGTACAGGGTTGAACACATGCAGGGGAATGCATGTGTGTGTGTGTGTGTGAGTGGGGGTGTGTGTGTGTGTGTGTGTGTGTGTGTGCGACAAGATGGCGACGGGCCCTGACGTGATGACGTCATCGGTCTGCAACGCGGACATGACTGTGGGAGGAAGTCAGGTCGCACGAGAACCGGATGGTACGGCAGGTTAGACAATAGCAAGATGGCGCCGCCTGGTGGTCAGTGTCTTGCACTCACCCAATTCCATGAAAAACACACATGTCTGATGGCGGAGAAGGAAAGATAGAGCAATGCTGGATCTCATTATCTGACCATCAGATGTGTAAAAAGATGTCGGTGCGTGTATGTGTGTGTGTGTCAGTCGCAAGAGAGGGAGAAGAAGGAGAGAAAGCGATCGTGAGGGGAAGAGAAGCAGTTCCTTTGTCCATAGACAGCGTGCGAACGGATGGCAGTCTGTAACGCACGTTGTCTGGTTTCTGATCGACAAAGCAACTTACTTCCTCACTCACGGTGGCACAAACACAGCAGTAGTCCCGAGCGGGACAAAAACAAAACAGTCTAGTGTGGTTAACACAACTAACAGGCAGCAAACTTTAAATACTCCTGAGAGTAAACAGAGAAAAATGGACTCAGCGGTCCGTCAATTCACACGACAACAAACAATAGCAATAAAGCTAAAAGCTAAATGCTAAACAACAGCACTGATGCTGAAAAGAACACACAACTAACACTGCCTCTGCCCAGACTTATGCCTCTTACTTGGTCGCTTCAGAAAGCGAGCAGAGTGTGTGTGAAGTCCGCCTTTCTGTCCGGTTATGTCCGGTTCTGTCCAGCTCTGTCTGGCTCTGTCCTCGGTTCGGATGCAGACGGTGGCCATTCTCGCACGACCGGCGAATGTTTAACGGCAGCTTGCTGATTCTCGGCGGCGTGCCGGAGAAAACAGCAGAGCTGTCTCGGTGAAGAAGAACAGAGCAGAGACGTTCCACGTCTTCCTGAAGAAACTCTGTTTCTTCCTTCTCGAGGTGAATTTGAGGACGCTGGTTGCAGTAGCGGTCTCTCTTGGATCCAGGAATGTGTTTGGGTGAACACGGGCGAAGTCTTGTCTCGTCCGGCAAGGGGACTCTTCAGTGAGGGAAAAACACGTGCGTGGGGTACCTACATTAGCGAAGCTGACTCACAGGAGGACGGTGTTTCTCCTGGCTCAGTTCACAATGAAGGCGTGTTCTTCAGGGCACGTTCAGCTTTTAAAGGGGCAGTGATGTTATGGCTGCGTCATCAGGACGCTCCGCTGTGCAGGAGCGTCTCCGCCAATGACCCCTGGGACACACTGGATGCGTGAGCAATGTGTGCGCGTCGTGGAACCTCTTACTGCTGCGTCGCTTCATCTAGAGATTCAAGGTCTCACCTATTTTCTCTGCATGACGCGTGCTGTTCTCAGCAGAAATAGACAGGGAACATGATAGAAAGATAGGGCTGCCAGTGGTAGAAGCGCCGCAGCAGACACGCTTCCAGTGTGGATGCTACAAGCGTGAGAGACGCAGCAGTCCAGCGATGCACACGCACTGCTGAGATTCACGCATCCAGTGTGTTCCAGGCGTGAGAGACTGTATGTTGACTGTTCCCTGCTGAGGTGTGAAAATCACAAAGCATCCTTGGAAATGGAGTTTGCAATGGACTTCCATTGTCTGTAAGCAGCATTTTGGCACTATTCCTTTGTCTCTGGGGAAACAAAGGAAAAAGCACCTCGTGGTCAGGCCTCACAGGTTACATGTAGGCCCTCTCTGTGTGACCTTGTGGTTTGAGGCCCAACACTGCTATGTTAATTAGTTTTCCTGTCGTTCTCTAAATTATTCTGTTACTAATTACAACATCTCTATAATCTAATCTTGTAATTTAACTAAACATATGAGCCATCCATCATGAATATTTGATGCTCTTTCATGTGTTTGATATTAAAAAGTATGAAACGAAAACATTGAAAAACAGACGTTACACAGAGACACTGTGACTACAACTGCAGCTACAAGTAGAACAACAGCAACTGCTGTACAGTCAGTGAAAACTTTGCTAATGGCTGCCTCTGTATCATCTCTGCTTCTCTGTGAACTGGTGGATTAGCCCTCATTAATCTGCAGTCTGTTTACAGTAAGTCTACAATACACAAATGTTAACCTTTCCTGCTTCAGCGTCCAGACCGTGGTCGGGAAGCACAGGGGAGACTTAGTTTACTGCTCCAGGGCCGAAGTCACCTCCAACTTCAGGGTTAACTCCCTCCACTTTATCAACAGGTAGCAAGCAAGAAACGGGAACTCAGCTTCAATCTTGAGGAGTTGCAGCATTTATTCTCTGTCAGAACAGCTCGAACTGTACATACACTGTACTATTACTGTCACAGCTAACTGCTAACTTAACTCTCTCTTACTGCTCCGGTCGCCCCTAACACAGTCACACACGCTCGCTCTCTCGCTCTCGCTCGACCACACACATGCGTCATGCGCACTTCCTATGCACTGGGCTATTTCTTAAAGAGACTACGCCACTCGTATAACACTACCCCCACTCTGGATGGCATTACCCCATAATTCCACTCCAGCACAATGATACCCATCAACATTTTTTTTTCTTTTACAGGTATACAGTCCTCATTTGTAAAGAGTCCATCTGAAAGGATCCAGTGTAACCAGCATATTTACAGTCCATTGTAGGAGGGAACTAGCGAAAGGTGCAGTTTCTCAGTGCAAATATGAACATGTAGCAGTCTTTCTTATAGGGTGCACACATCACAGCCTAGCATAATAAACTCTGGAAGAGGCATTAATAACACTTAACTACACAGGCATGAACTTATCTGAGCCCTAAACAGGCGACCGGGAGCATATGAAACTAACTTCACTGCATAAAGGTGTTCCCTTAACAGAAAAATACAGTTGTATCACAGTGGATAATTATTATCAAACAAATACTCCTCAAGTTTCTTTTTTTTTTTTATAAATGTAGTAAACATATAAAATAACAATTTGCTCCAACAGTAGCAAACAGTACAAGACATTTCCCCTCATTCTTTTTCTCTTAACACTGGGAATTGTCCTTTAACCCTCGGAACTGTCCATCAACTGTCCTTAATGAGCCACCCACTCACCATACCTGGCCGGGGGCCTACGTCGGCGGCTTGGTCATCGAGGACGACGACCCACCTCTCCACCCCCACTATCCTGAAAGTCCCTGGGGGAAGGAAAGTCCAGGTGAGGAAGGTTGGCGGGGGGGGGGGGGGGGTAGCAGATGAAGGGGTGTGCCCTGCTGGATCTGGTGGAGGGTTGCCGGAGGTTTCCTCCGTGTCTGCGTTGGAGAAGAGGCCAGAGAGCTCCAGGTCTGGGTCTGCAGAATCCATGTCCAAGGCTGGAGGGGACAACTCCACCGGTGCCCAGTCCTGAGCCTGCTCCATGGCCCAAGTGTTGTCCATCAGCTCGCGGCTGCGATAGGGCTTCAGCTGATCATGGTGAACCACTTTCACTTTGGTTCTTGGGCCTTTCTGGATGCGATACACTAGGTCATCCAGCTGCCCTAGGATGAAGAAGGGACCTTCATATGACGGGAGGAACTTCCTGACCCTGTTCTTGGCCTTCTTTGTGCCCTTGATGAGATACCACACA
Organism: Thunnus thynnus; assembly: GCF_963924715.1. Classification (NCBI taxonomy): domain Eukaryota; kingdom Metazoa; phylum Chordata; class Actinopteri; order Scombriformes; family Scombridae; genus Thunnus; species Thunnus thynnus. Next base: position 33,820,044 of record NC_089522.1, read on the forward strand.
GCATCTCCGACCTGATACTGTGTGCGGCAGCAGTTCTTATCATACTGTCTCTTTGCACGTTTCACAGATTCACCGAGTGCATCCCTGGCGATTTGATGCGCCAGCTCCAGCCGCTCACGGAGGCGTTGAACATACTCAGGAGCAGAGGGAGCGGTTTCAGAGTCAGTTGGCAAACCGGTTACGAGGTCTACCGGCTCACTCACTTCCCGGCCAAACATCATGAAGTTGGGGGTGAATCCAGTGGAACTGTGCCTTGTTGCTCTGTAGGCCATGACAGCATAGGGGATCATGAGGTCCCAGTCCCAGTGACAGCGCTCCGCTGTTGTGGCCAAAATCTTTTGCAGGGTGGCATTGAACCTTTCTACTTGGCCATCAGACTGAGGTCGAAAGGGTGTGGTGTGTGTTTTCTCGATACCGAACAGTGTGCACATTTTCTGGAACACTTCTGACTCAAAGTTCCGACCCTGGTCGCTGTGCAACATCTGTGGTGCCCCATAGCGACACACCCACTCAGAGGCCAGCACTTCAGCCACGGTTACTGCCTGGTCATTGGGTAAGGGGAAGGCTTCCACCCATTTTGTGAAATAGTCTGTATCACGAGCACATAACGGTTCTTGCGCTCTGTCTCATTCAGTGGCCCCATAATATCCAAGGCGACACGCTCCATTGGGGCTCCCACCCTGACGGTTCCCAAGGGGGCCTGTGGTGCCTTAAGGGGCCTGGCTTTGGACGCACAGCTGGTGCAAGTGTGGCACCAGAGGGCAACATCCTCTCTCATTCGGTACCAGTAGTATCGAGTCTGCAGCCGTGCCACAGTGCGCTCCACACCAAAATGTCCACCAACTGGTCCCTCATGCATCTGCCTCATGACGTCAGGCTGGAAGGTGCGTGGCAGCACCGCCTGTGGATAGTACTGGGTGTCATCCAGACAATAGAACCGCCTGACTAGTATTCCATCTCGGATGTAGAGCCGCTTCCACTGGCTCCAATAGGCCTTTGTGGCTGGACTGTGTGGGGAGACTGTATTCCATGAGGGACGCTCGCCACTGGCCTCCCTCCATGCCCTGATAGGCGCAATGTCTGGGTCAGCCTCCTGGGCCTGTTGCAGCTCTTCCAGGGACCAGCCAGGAAACAGTGCAGTCTCCCTGGTCCTAGTGAGATAGATTCTCTCAGGGGGCTTTAAATTGTCCATGTCTGTGTGTAAGGTTTCCTCTACCCCCACTGGAGTCACTGTTGTCACGGCTGGATGTCTCTCTACCCCCACTGGACTCTGCACCGCCTGGTTGATGTCAGAGTCCAATTCACACTGCACAGCTTGGTGCCTGATGTTTGCTGGAGGAGGGACGGGGCCCGGCAGTTTACATGGACAGTTCTGGCGACACGGCTTCCTGGAGAGGCTGTCTGCGTTGTTGTGCAGCCGGCCAGGGCGATGGATGATCTCAAAGTCGTACTCGCCGAGTCTCTCCAGCCATTTGGCGAGCTGTCCTTCTGGCTCCTTCATTTTTGTCAGCCACCGGAGACTGCTATGGTCAGTGCGCACAATGAAAGGACGCCCCAGGAGGTACTGCCGGAAATGTGACGTGAACTCCACCACAGCCAGAAGTTCCCGCCGTGTGGTACAGTAGTTCTGTTCAGCTTTAGACAGTTTGCGACTCCCATAGGCCAGCACACGCTCCCTGCCCTGCTGGACTTGTGACAGAACGGCACCGATGCCAACATCGCTTGCATCAGTGTCCAGTATCATGCTACCCTGGTCTAATGGGTAACCCAGGACTGGTGTGGTGGTTAGCAGGTGCTTAAGTCTGTCGAACGCCTCCTGGCATTCAGTTGTCCACTGGAAACGGGCGTACTTCTTGGTCAGGGCATGGAGGGGCTCTGCCACAGTAGCAAAGTCTTTTACAAATCGGCGATAGTATGATGCCAGGCCGATGAACTGACGAATCTCCTGGATGGACTTTGGTGTGGGCCACTCCTGCACCTTCTGGACTTTGGAGGGGTCAGTAACAACACCATCTGCCGAGACGATATGACCCAGGTAGGCTACTTGACGACGGAAGAGGCAGCATTTAGCAGGTTTGAGTTTCAGGTTAGCTTGGTGCAGCCTGTGGAAAACCTGGCCAAGTCGCTGCAACATTTCTGGCACATCCCGGCCCAGCACAATGATGTCGTCCAAGTAGACTAGACAGGTCTCCCACTGCATACCGGCTAAGACACGGTCCATCAGCCGTTGGAATGTCACCGGAGCATTGCACAGTCCAAATGGCATGACATTCCATTCAAAGAGTCCACTCCTGGTGCAGAAGGCTGCCGCTCGGCGAGCTCTGGGGGTCAGTTCAACCTGCCAGTAGCCAGAGGCAAGATCCAGCGTGCTGAACCATCTGGCGGTGGAGAGAGTGTCAAGGGTGTCTTGGATGCGGGGCAGTGGGTAAGCATCTTTAATGGTACAGTCATTTAGGGCCCTGTAGTCTATGCAGAGGCGTACGTCCCGTCTTTTTTACGTACCATCACTATGGGTGAAGCCCAACTGCTGTGGCTACGACGGGCCAGTCCAGCCTCCAGGCTCTGCTGTATTTGTTGGTCAGCATCCTGTAGTTTCTCCCCCGCCATCCGGCACGGTGGCTGCTTAACTGGGACACCTGGCCGAGTCACAATGTCGTGCTGCACCAGGGACGTGCGGCCAAGGTCGCTGGGTCCAGTTGAGAACACACTGTCATAGGTGCACAGCAGCTGAGCTAGCTGGAGCTGCTCCTCTTTGTTGAGCTCGGCTGAACTCTGGTTGTAAAGCTCCTGCAGGTGCTGGGGAACGGTGGGATGTCCTGGCTGCTCTGGCTTGGCTGTGGTGGTGTCAGGCTGCAGGGCTTTTGCAGGTTGGAGGAACCCTGCGATGGCCCCCTTTTTGAGGGTTACAGCTGTATTGCCCGGATTAAAGATGCGTAGGGGTACAGCTTTAAAGGGGTGTGACTCCACCAGGACACGGGCAACTAGCACTCTATGTTTCTCAACAAAACCTTTGGTGGGGCTTAGCATCATCTCCCCCTTTACAGGTTCTCTAATGCGGGTCTGGCCTCTTACCACATACTCCCGCCCAGCCTCCAGTAACACAGTCCGGGCCACTCTCACTGCATGTGTCTTTGGTTTGCTTAGGGTGTGGAAGTATGGCACTTCCTCACCGAACAGTACAATGCGGTGGTTTCCAAAGTCCAGGCGTGCTTGGGCTTGGGTGAGAAAAGGGTGGCCCAGGAGGGCCTCGTCACTGGCAATGTCAGCAACCAGGAAATGCACGCTAACCTGCCGGTTATTGATCTGAACAGGGATGTGGGCCTCCCCCATCACAGGAACGTCTCCGGGCCCAACACCTAGCAGAGTCTTTACAACTGACGGCTGAAGTGGGGGACGGGCATCTGGGTGAATAGCATTATAATGGTGCAGAGGCAACACACTTTTCCGTGCTCCACTGTCCAGAACAGCACAGACATCCAGTTCATGCACTAGCATATGAATGCTCATTTCTTGATCATGGGTTTTAAGATGAAGCACAGTAGGCTCTGGGCAATCATGGGTGGCTGTTGGGGCTTGAATTCTGGTCATTTTCTTAGGGGAGGGGCAATTTCTTTTCATGTGGCCAATCCCAGAGCATTTATGACAACGAATATCCTCCCACTTAATATCCTTGCTGCTTTTCTGTGGAGTCGATGTGCGGTGGAAGTCCAAGGTTTTTGGCTTATAACTGACAGCTGGGGCGGCCACAACAGTCTCTGCTTCCTCTCCCTCAGTTCCTTCTCTAACCATAGCAGCACGGGACCTCCGTTCTGGTGTATTGTATGCCACTGATTGCATGAGGCTGGTGACCCGCGACACCGCCTGCTTGGTGGTTTCGTGGCGGCGCGCAATGTCATAAGCTTGGGCTAGTGTGCGGGGTCGCCGTTCTAATAGTTTCTGTACAATCTCTGCATCCCCTACAGCATTTGTAAAAACTTCAACGCCTATGGCGTCCTGCTCATTATCAGTCTTGTCACTGTAGGCTACTGACACTTGCTCATATATGTCATCCCTCAACACATGAAGAGCTTCACCTGGTTTGCGGACCCGCTGTCTCAGTTCAATGGCCACGGCAGCAGCGTGCTCTGAACAGGGGCCATAAGCAGTCTCCATCTCCTCCACCAGACGGATGTAGTCCCACTGAGAAGACCGTGGATTTCTGTGGATTACTGCCCCTGCTGCACCCACCAGACAGAACTTAAGCTGAACAGCCATAGTCTTTTTGGACCAGTAATTTGCTTTAGCACAACTCTCAAACCGGTGAATGAACTCTTTCCACGGAGTGGTGCCATCATACTGACCAGGACGTAAGGTGGGGACTCTCTCCTTGTGATCATAGTCATTCTCACTTTCAGATGAAGGCTCATAGTATGTAGGACTGGGCTGGTGTGCACGTGACTTGGGCCGCTCACATTTGGGGAAGGAGTACTTTAACTGCACAGTTTGATTATTGCCCTGCTCAAATGAATGTCCATAGTTAGTGTCTTTGAGTGAACAGCAGCAAGGGGTGTGCAACTGTGGGTATGTTGGGAGTGAAGAGTAACAGGGGACTGGTGTGCTCTGAGCAAAACTCCCTGGATGGGCTGAGGCAAAGGGGTTTGCACCGGGTGCTGCAGTGGCCGCAGCTGATGGCAAAACTGTGCTGTATAACTGTAATGGCTGGACATGGGCATGGTGATTGAGCACATGGGGGTACGAGTCTTTGCTTTTTGTGTCTGCCCCACAGTCTTGGAAGCAGTAACTTTCCCCGTCGGCATCAACAAAGGGATTAGTGCTCGCTAACTTTAGCCGAGCTGGCACATAAGATGTCTCACTCGTTTGCTGTTTCACTGTAACAGTCTCACTTTCACATAGAAAGGGGTTATAATGTCCATTATTTCCGTTCCTTTTACTCACATAGTCCGTTTTTATTTCCATTTCACTTACTGCAGTCAGTGACATGAAAGGATTGGCGTGACTGGTTACGTTTCCAGACTGACTGTGCCTGTTATTGGCCGCGGTGTGCTGGTTAGCTGCCGCCATTTTAGCTTAGCTTCTTAGTCAGGTGGGGAAACACAGGAACTTTTGCGGACTTTTCCGGTTTATTTCACCGTTTTGCTCACCACTGCTGCTGCTTATCCTGTCGTGAGAGGGTCCCTTCGTGGTCGCCAGTGTTAACCTTTCCTGCTTCAGCGTCCAGACCGTGGTCGGGAAGCACAGGGGAGACTTAGTTTACTGCTCCAGGGCCGAAGTCACCTCTAACTTCGGGGTTAACTCCCTCCACTTTATCAACAGGTAGCAAGCAAGAAACGGGAACTCAGCTTCAATCTTGAGGAGTTGCAGCATTTATTCTCTGTCAGAACAGCTCGAACTGTACATACACTGTACTATCACTGTCACAGCTAACTGCTAACTTAACTCTCTCTTACTGCTCCGGTCGCCCCTAACACAGTCACACACGCTCGCTCTCTCGCTCTCGCTCGACCACACACATGCGCCATGCGCACTTCCTATGCACTGGGCTATTTCTTAAAGAGACTACGCCACTCGTATAACACAAAGTATTGATCATCAGTATTCACTGTTCATCTTTCCAATAGCACTGCAGGATGGAAACACTGGACTCGTCAATGCAATAACTGTTTATGCTGGAGCTGAAGGAGGAAGTGGTTCACCGAGTTGCCACTTGACTTCATCTGGAAGCACCATGTTCTTCTGTAAAGGAAAATGTAAAGAAGAAGACATTCTCATTAAAGCAGAGGGTGTCACAGCTCAGAGTGACAGATACAGCATCAGATATGAAGACAGATCTCCTGGAAGAAGAACTGTGACTGTGACCATCACACAGCTGACCAAGTCAGACGCAGGACGGTACAGATTTGGTTTGAGTGGATCTTCAGTCCCAGATGATTACTGTGACTTTGACCTCATAGTTACAGATGGTGAGTTTCTACTGAAAGTCATAAAACCTGATATATTTACTATGTTCATCCCATTTAATGATTCTGAAGCTTAAGAATAAATTAAGTCAGATAGGATCTAATTAAATTGTTGAAGAATGTGAGACGTTTATGATATATTGACTCAGTGTATCAATGTTGGATGAAATCATTACTCCAGCAGTCAGACTGGTTGAACCGGGCAGCTCCCAGTGTGACTCTGTGGATCTGTGTAAATGTGAAGCAGGAAATATTGTGATCAGACTGCAGCATCTCACAGGAAGTACAGACAGTAACTGTTGATTGTTCATCTTTTCAGCTGCAACGTTGGGTCAAAACACTCGTTTCTCCCGTGTAGGAACTGTGGGAGGAAGTGTCACAAGAGGATGCAGCGACACTTTCTATGGAAGCAGAAAGTTCTTCTGTAAGGATAAATGTAAAAAAGAAGAAGACATCCTGCTTGAAACAAAACAGGACATAGCTCAGAATGGCAGATACAGCATTGAATATAGAGAAGGATCTGTACATGGACTGTATGTGACCATCACACAGCTGAAGAAGTCAGACACAGGACGGTACAGGTGTGGTTACGGCAGAGCTTTGTCTCCAGATTCATCCTACACGTTCTGGATCTTTGTTGTAGATGGTGAGTTTTATATTTAATTTTCTGTCCATATTATGTTCAATAAATATCAACTTATAAATGGTTTAAATGATTGTATTGTTTTAATTTACAATCAAAAGTATGAATTTTGGGGGTGATCTGATAGCTGAGTGGTTACCACATGGGCACTAACGCCCTGAGCAGGGAATCCTCAGTTTGATTCCAAGCTATCTGGACTGTTTGCTGCATGTCATCCCTCTACTCCCCACATGTCCTGTCTCTCTCCACTATCACTATCAAATAAAGCCATAAAATGCCCAAGAAATAATCTTAAAACAAAAGAATTCTGAATACAAAATTTAAAGAGTGGATGGAAATGACATGACAGAAACAAATATCTTATTTTTCGGGTTACAGCCAGAAGTTGATTTGTGACAACAAGAGGAGTGCTGAGGTTGGCGGAGTCATACTAGTTGTCCAACCTGGAACCTTTTCTATATTTCTATTAACATTAGGTAACATAGAGAAGAACGGTTCCTCAGGTTCCTTAATGTTCAAGACATCATACTCTAAAATGTTTCTAAAGATGAAACTCATTTGTAGAGTCACAAAGTAATCTGATGTAAAATGTGTTGCCTTTATAATGTTAGTTTTTAAATTTACAACAATCAGTTTGTACGATTTTTAAAAACCTTTTCAGACATTTGTGCTTTTATGTTTAATGTCAGAAAATCAACCTGTGGACGTTATTTTCTTACTCTTCTGTAATCAAAAATCAAATAACAATAATTTCTTGTGATTAACAGAACAAACCCACTTCAAATATTCTTAATCATTTACTTCATTAACATATTTAATGCTGCGTATTTCTTGTGTATGTGATGGATGCTGTCAATATGATCTTTCTGTCTAGAGCAGCATCTCATTTCTCTGCATTATTGATTCAGTATCTGATTGTTTCAATGTGTTTTTATTGTTCACAGCTCCAACCACTTCAAAACCAAACCAGACTCTCCGACCTTTTCCAACATCAATCCCATCAGCCTCCACACCAACAACAACACAGAGTTTAATCTCCAGTTCAGGAAGCTTCACACCTTCATCATCTTTCCCTGAAACCACAGAGCAGTTTACAGGTACAGGACAGTTCATGTCTGTCCATCTGTCCATCACTGTCTCTCTGCAACAAAACGTCCTCTTAAAACAGTCAAATTCAGCATAACAACGTTGTCTAATAAGAATAACAAGATGGTCCAACATGTGTTTCAGCGCATAAGACAGTTCAGCACCTAGAAGAAAACATTTCACATTTAATTTTACAATAAATTTCCTTGTTATCTTCACGTCTGATGTTTAAACACATCCTACATTTCTAATGATGTAAGATAATTATTAACATGTGATGTCAGCACATGACAAGTCAAGAAACATTCAGACCAAAGTCTGAGATGTTTTTTCAACTGGAAGATCTCATTTTTGATAAAGGTTTCCTGTGTAGTTTTCTTGTAAACAAGGTTATATTTATATTCAGTGTTACTCACCAAAACATGCCTAGTGTATCCTTTAGGTCCAACATAAGTGTTGAATATGTTTCCTCAATCATAAATATTTGTAAAGCTGATTATATAAAGTATTTTAAATCTTGCATTGCTTGTGGTCTTCTTCTCTCCTGCTTTTGTTGGTGCATTGCTGTGTTTCTGGGCAGGTTCCTGCATCCTGTAGATCAGTGGGATGATGTGAAACCACTGGCAGGATTGTGCATCACGTCAACCACGTGTGCACAATGTAGATCCACATGTAAAAACAAGCTACTTGTGGTCAAAAACTCCACAGGGAACCTTAAGCTTCTAGTACAAGACAAAAGATCCCAGTCTTTTAAACTAATAAATGTCTCTCTCTCTCTTCCTTCCCAGCCATGTCTGATGTCTCTCGCCCAGGTTACTTCTGGCCTCTGGTTGTATTCCTGCCTGTGGTGTTTGTGCTGTTGGCTGTTGTTCTGCTGCTCCTCTACAAATTGAAGACAAGGAGGAACTCTGGTTTGAACACCAGAGGAACCTCAGACAGCAGAAACATGGAGGTGACTTCCTTTAACTCTGTATGTCTCATTCAATTCAATTCAAAAATACTTTATTCATCCCTCAAGGGGGAAGCACGTTTGCAAACAACATATAAAATTCATTCACACACATTTAAAAATCTACAAAATACAAATATGACAATGTCAGAAAGTGTTTAAACACACAAGGAATAATGGCAGTGGCCCTTATTAACATGTTAACTCTTACTGTTGGCAGACATTTTATTTTTGCAGTTAGGAACAAACAATCTCATGGCTGCAACTACTTCACTACTGTGTACAAAGTATAATTAAATAAAATCACAGTTACTGTTAATAGACCTCTGGCCTGCCGAGTTGTTATCACTAAAATATCAGCAAACAATTGAAGAACACAATATCTGGGCTGTTACCCTGGTTACTGCTATATTTTAGGTTTGATGTCATTCCTGTTTTATTTTCAGTTATCTGTCAGCAATGAGAACCGTCCTTCTGTCAGCTATGAGAACCATCCTCCAGTCTCCTCGTGTGAAGACAACATCTACCAGAGCCTGGATCCAGACAGCAGCGATCCGGACCAAAACTACTCTGCACTCACAGCAAACAAATGATGATGTTTGGATTTGGATCTGGATTCTGTACTGTGCAGGTTAACATGTGCTGCAAAGTTCCAGTTTGTTCTACTTTCTTTTTTTTGTTTAATCGGCAGATATTATCTATAAACATGCTATTTTTCACCTCTATGCTGATGATACACAACTGATCATGTTTCTTTTTTTTTTTTTTTAACTTTATTGCCTTTATCAAACTTGCAGGCAATACAAACACAGACATACATTCAATACAAATATACACAACCTAACCCTCCCATAGGAGGCTACAAACAAACAGACAAATAAAAACAAAAACAAAACCAATTACACCAACTGAGACAGCAACAAAAAAAAAAAAAAAAACAAACAGAAACAAAAAGGTCACCTTGTCATTAAATGTTATACCGCAATTCTTGGTTGTGCAGGGTCAAAGTAGATGATATAGAATTGTACATTACATTTAAGGTGTTAGCATAATTTCAGTCCCAGAATGACTGGGGCCCATCTTCTTATGAATAGTGGTACTTTAAACTGTAAAATAGCAGTCATATTTTCCATGGTATGTATCTGCTTCTGATCATGTTTCTTCTTACTTGCTTATTCTGAAATATTCATTCTGTCTTCATAAATGTAGATGTTGTTTGATATTGTTCTTCTACACTTTGAGCCAACTCTGTCTCCTAGAAATTACATTCATATTCGACTCAACTGCATATTACAGTGCATTTAAAAAGTATTCAGACTCTTTTTTCACATTTTGTTATGTTGCAGCCTGATGCTAAAATCATTTAACCCTCCTATTGTGTTAGGGTCAAATTTAACTGGTTTTCATGTTTAGATGTGTGAAACATACTTTTAATTTTTCTGATCAAAACAAGGCTTCATTACATCTTCTACTCTTCTACAATGGCCTACTGATTACATTTTATGTTGTTAATGTATTTTAAATTTTAAGTGTTGATACTGAACATATGAGTGAAATGTTCAGAGACAACGTACCTGGTTGTTTTTTTTTGCACCAAAATATCTGATGTTGCAGTAAAATCTCTGCTGGTAGAAACTCCAGCAGTATGAAAGTGTTTGTGGTTGTGTTCAGACTCTGGCAGCACTTGGTTCAGGTCAGAGAAAGATCCTGGTCTCTGTTCAATACGGAAAAAGTCTGCAGTGACTTGAAGCTCAACATGTTTATGAACATTTAAGCCAGAGCAGCATCTTTCACTAACCTGAACCAAACCTGAACACACACAGGACTCAGGATGTGAACCCGGGTCTCTGCTGTCAGAGTCCTGCATCTTGTAGCCCCCCATCCACCCCGACCTCCTCCCTCCCACTGCAGAGACACATAGAAATGTAGCTTCATGTTTTATCAGTCTTATTCTTTTTAGCTTCTTTTTATTCCCAAATTCAACACTTTTTAATTTTATTTATTGTGTTGCTTTTATATTCTGTCATGATGCCTTTTATGCTCTCTGTAAAGCACTTTGATGTTGTTGTTGAAATGCGCTACACAAATAAACTTGCCTTGCCTTCATTCATTCCACAAAACCTTACTGTGAACATCATCCAGACAGAGATTATGTTTCATAGAGCAGCGTCACTGTGAAACAGTTTAGTCACATATGAAGGTCATTTCTAGGAGACAGACTCGTTTTGAGCAACACATGAAGAAGTCAGAGCAGCTCAGTTTTTACTTAATGTATCAGACCAAGTCACATTTTCTAATGAAAGCCAAGAGAATCCTGATTTCTATTCAATTCAATTCAAAATACTTTATTCGTCCCTCAAGGGGCAATTTGAGGCAAACAAGTACACATATACAATTAATTTACACACATGAAAACAATCTAAAAAATAAAAATATGACAGTGTTAGAAAGAATTTAATGGCTGAGGCCGGTCTGTAGCTGGTCAACAATATCCAACACCACAAAGGCCCATATTATGTCAGAAGAATCATACATGAGGTAAACTGACCATTTCTTGTACTGTTCATAAGTCTGATGGAATCTTCTCTGCTTTGTTGAGGACTTGTTCAGTATTAAGATGTAACAGGGATCTTTGTGTTTTACCAAGAATTTTAGAGCTGAAGTTAACAACATGTTGCAATGGGTTCTTGTCCTTTTGACAAATGTAAACCAGCAGTTAAAATACTTTCAATAAAAGAGGAATAAAACGTTGTCAGTATTCTCTCATTGACTCCAAAGGAGTTTAGTTTACAGGACAGACACTACTGAGTCTTTTCACAATAACATCTGTACTGTCACTAAATCTCAATGTCATGTCATTGTTGCAGCCAAGGACTCAGGCAGATGCAGGACTGTCGTGCAACTAGCAATGTCTTTATTTTTGCTATAAACAACAAAAACAAAGCAGTCTATGCTCACTCTTACAGTCCGGCAGCACACTTTCTCTGCTGCTAAAAAATGATTGTCTTCTTCTCTTGGCTACCATGACAACAACAACAACAACAACATCAACAGTTTTCTTCTTCTCCTTCACAACTCACGTTTTCCGACTCAACAGCATAACCTGGTGGCGGGAACCAGACAATGCATCCACAAACAATACTGAATAAAATACAAACCCACAAACACTGTATCCTGGAAAGGCATTTAGAATGATCTACATTGCCTGCGGACATGAACTTTTATGCAGTTTAATTTAACCCATTAGATTAATTACACTCTGCAAATTAACCTGTTAAATTCAACTAAATTACAAAAGAAAATAAATTGGGGGGGGTCTCTGATTTAACAGTAGGGAATGCCCTCATTAACAAATATAAAATATCTTACTGATATCCACTGACCCCTCACATCATCAAACACAGTTCCCAAGTATTTGTACTCTGGACGAGTTCAACACTTACTGAAGTCAAGAATGATTGTTGGAACTGTCTGTGTGTTCTAGTGAGATTACTATTTCTTTAGTTTTGGACACATTTAAATCTAAAAAAGATCTCAATCTTTAGACAGGACATGACTGCTGCTCCAGCAGCAATAAGAAGGTCTGTGTCCACCATAGTGAGTCATTTTACAGACAGTATGTGTGTACCGTATTTCCTCTAATAGTGGCTGGTGGTCAATTAAAAGCCAGGTGGATAAACTCCTGATGCCTGTTATATAATGTGCATGCCAGTTAAGCATAAATAATAGTTACCTGGATGTAACTCCAGTTCTATGAGTACATGCGTAGCCCTCTAACCAACTGTCACAGAGAGGGGAGGGGGTTGGTGGAGATGTGATATCGTCTTATAAGGGGATAACAGCTCATATTTCAATAATACTGATGGCAGTGACACAACATCAAGATGAGTTACCAAGGTAACCAGACTAATTTGGCTAAACTGGTGAGCATAAATCTATGAGCATGCTAAAGCTAAGGGCCAGGTACCCTCAGTAGTTGAGGTAAATAACTATTAAATTACTATTAGGGGAAATACGGTAATTTCAAAGTGTCTGACTCTGGTGCCTCCTAGTGGTCGTATTGAAAAAGACATTTACACACAGAGAAGTTTAACATTTGATTCAAATTGTTCTGAATGCTGCAGCTTCTTAATCTGAGCTGCTCATTTTTGTTCCTTTTCCTGTTTGACATCACATGTTGCATCACGTGTTTTCTGGCCTGTAATCATTATTTGTCACTTTATAATGTGATATTTATGAGAAGCTTTTAATGAGGTTTATCAAAACTACTTTACTGAGTCGTTATGAAACTCTTCCTAAAATAACTTAAAGAACTCAGTTTCTTTGGCTGACAGTGTGGAGCTTCAGGAACCCAGTCTCTTTAATCAGAAAACCTCCCCTTATATACTCTTAAATCATAGAATTAATATGAAGTTTCACATCTCCATTTTCATGGTTGATGTACTGATTGTCCACGTTTGGCCAGTTTGTACTGTAACAAACCAGTTTAGACAACAGGAAGCAGAACCCTCATGCAGACACTCAGACAGGCTGGTTGAGTGAAAGACAGCTTTACTTTTAAATTCAATAAACAGACTTCTAGTTGACAATCTCAACTCAAGGCAGTGAAGCAGGAAGGCGGGTGACCACAGACACACAGCAGGTCAAACTGGATCAGCACAGCAGCTTTGCAACACAGAGGATCTGGAGAACTGATCATCATATTGATCAGTTCTCCTCACTGATCTGTTGGCCTTGGTGTTACTGTGGTGATTGTAAAGAGATAATGTCACACTCTGCAGTAGCTTTTGTTACACATAAGATTATATAGTTTTACTCCAAATAAACTGATGTGACTGGTCATCAATCACAAACAGACAGCAGGTCAAACTGGATCAGCAGCTCAGCAACACAGATGATCTGGAAAACTGGTCGTGATCATGTTACTTTGCTTTGATAATTGATTAATGATTTGCTTTATTCTTGACTGAATCTTTTTTATTTCACAACACACTAACATAATGAATTTCAAGTCAGTGTTCATGTCTGACACTTTCAGAGTTCTAATAAATGCTCTTGCTAGGTGTATTCTTAGGCAAGTAAAGTCTACATATTTATAACCCATCATAAATCATAAATGTAGCTGTTTACATCATGTTTCTTCATTTACAAATAGCTGTGTTATTCTACAAAAAAATGAAAAGAAAAATAAATGAGCAATACATTTTAAAGTTCATGAGAAACCTTGAGAAGCAAATTGAAGGGAACAAACACATTCATTGGTGTGAGTTAACACCCAGGACACTTTGGTTCTGAAGGTTGACTGATGGGTTTTAGAAATAAGGAAGTTTGCTTTTACACAGAGAGGAACACACTCCTCTCACCAAGTCTCAGTTAGAGCCAAGATATCTCTCAATGATCTATCTTTCTTTTTCTGAACAAACACTTCACTAAACATTTTCTTGTTGCTTCCTTCAATTTCTTTGAATATCTATTGATAACACTTGACTTTAACATCGTCCTCACATTTATCATTTATAAGTTGTATATTGATATTTAATAAATGGTTATAACTCCTGTTGGCACCCAGAAGTGTTTGCTGCTGTATAAACTGATAATGAATGACAATATAGTAAAACCCAGTTATAATAATATAGAATATGTCTTCATATGAGAAGTTATAATAAATACTGAGAATTAATAAAATGTCTTCATACCTTATAACTATATATTAAATGTTTATATGTTGCTCATAAATGGGGTAAAGTGATTATTCTTATCTTCAGTCAGCAGCTTCATCATGAAACCACTGATCTACACACATTAATATTACACTTGTGTTCATATATGTTAGACTGTGTGTATTTATTTATTTAATCTTCATTGTTGGATATCTCCTGGGATATTATACAGTATGTAAAGATTTGTATAAGGTCAATATATTGTGCTGTGAGATGCTGGTGTGTTTACATACTGGAACGTTTGGTTTGTTGGCGTTTAAAGTGTCTGAATAATTCCAAAGAGGTCATATAGGTCAAATAATGGGGTCAAAAATAAACATTATTCATTCATTAATGTACCCTTAACCACCATCATCATCATCCTCATCATGTTGCAAACACAGAGAGAGAGAGAAAGAGGAAGAGGAAGAAATGTTAACTTAAAGCATCTTCAGCTTCCTGATTAATCAGACATTATCTTGCTGCTCCTCTTCATTTTTCAGCAAGTTTTATTAAATTAGTGTTATGCATTACTCTTATTGGGTTTTTACTTGCAAAGCTTCTATTGTACTTACAGAAACATAACGAGTGTAGTTGTCATCAGTATTTCACCTGGTTCACTGTCTCTCCTCTGCTGCGCTCAGAGGACACACACACACACCGAGCTCTCAGCCTCGCCTGCGGTGAAACAGAAGAGAGGAGAGTTATTTACCTAATTTATGTCTACTCGTTTTATTTCAGCTCAGTGTGAGCGTCTACTGCATTTTGCTGTCATTTATGGTTGCGCTAAGTTTTATCTCCTCTCTTCTGATATGACCAGGACTCACAATTTTTATTTCTTTCCAGCTCTGTGGAAAAGTGATGTTTTCATATCACAGATGATGAACAAAGGCATTAAAATGTGTCTTACCGTTAAACATGAGACTCAGCTGCTATTAAAAAAACATAAGTAGTGCTGAGTATTTATAAAAACAAAAAATATCCAGACATAAAGCATGAACCACAGGCACATAATCTTTATAAAACATATATCCTGATTTGAGTGCAGCCCTGGAGCTTTTTCTTCTTTTGCCATGTTTTTCTTCCTCTTTTATTGGTTTTCTGGGCAAATGTGGTCTTACATTTAAAGATGTGAACATTAAATAATCTGCTGGTTTTAAAGTCATGTCATCCTAGTGGATCTTATTAAGTTCATCACTAATAACAAAGGCAGTATTACAATAAATGCACTATTCTCCTGTTTCAGGGCTAAAAAAAAAAAAAAGAACCGTCTATCTGTAGCATAGACAGGATTTAGGAAATCAGAAGCATTGACAAATAGACACATAGTTGGTTTTGGTTAATTTTTTAAGTGTAAAGTAAGATGCTACCACAACAAAGGAACTGTTGTTCAGAGCTACATTCGCTATTCATTCATTTGCTATATTTCTCACTACTGTGGATAAATACCTGCTGTATATTTATATGCACGCTAGTTTTGCTCAAGCACTCTTAGCTCTCGATTCTAATAAGGAAAAACTCCCTTAAAAAACATTAATGGGGAGAAAATGGAAGAAACCTCAGGAGGAGCAACAGAGGAGGATCCCTCTCCCGGGACAGACAGGCAGGAAATAGATGTTGTGTTTACAGAATAGAACAAGAAAGCAGAAGTCAGTATGCTTAAAGCTTAAGGCTTAAAGTATGTTCACACAGTCTATTTAAAAGATGTGTTTGTACCATCAACTCTTGTCTCATAACTGTCTAAAAGGCACAGAGCAGAGTTTTATAAGAGTACATGGCTTTCTGTTCCCCCAGAGTCACTGTCAAGGCAGTTTGTTATTGGCCAATGGTGTGAAATTGAGTGTTAAAATTCATCGAAGTTGAACCTGATAAAAAAAAATCCATGTAGGTTTACCTCACATCTGCAAGTGAATCAGCTGATTGCACCGATTTCATTGAAATTAATCAATTTCACTCCTTTATTCTGGGGGTCATAAGATTTTTGATGTTCTCATTTATTTGTTATTTGTTATTCATTAGGTAATGCTTTATTTTACAGGTCTCTTAATTTTATACTAATTTCCTGGAAATGTACAGGTATTTACAGGTATTTATATTTTATGTTATTAATACCAGTTAATTTTTAGACTATTACAGAGAGAGTGGTGCATTTTGGTGCAAATTATAAGAAAAAACTGAAAAAAGTGTTGAGTGGGCTTCATTGGTAAGTACTGCATTATATTTGGCTTCATACATAGTTGTACATTTGTATAAAATCTTAATGAATTACATTAACACATTTCCTGTGCACCACTAAGTCTCATAACCTTTTCAAAGAATGTCTCAAGAATTAACAGTTACACAACAGCTACTTTTAGGAAGTTATTGAAAAAACATGATATGCTAATATATTGTTTGACATACAAAACTACACACTGAAAAGTATTTTCTGTCAGTTAACGAGTTGTTAAGAGTCTAATTCATTAAGAATTTAACGAATTAACAACTACATATGAACCAACTAAACCAATTTATACCAAATTGCACAACCCTCTCTGTAAAATGCTCTAAAATTAACCGTTAAATATCTGCTAATTACTCAGAAAACTTCCAGGAAATTAGCATAAAATTAAAAGACCTGTAAATGTAATTTTTTTTCTTTGAAAAATAGTATTATGGACAATGAAGAAGAAAAAAAACACAAAGTCTAAACATCACAATAATAGAGAACAACAACAACAACAACACACACACACACACACACACACACACACACACACACACACACACACACACACCCAACAACAGCAAAAAAACAGCAGCAACAACAAAACAACAAACATCATCACCATTTGAGACATCAACATATTCCATGTAGAACTGCACTGACTGCATCATTTCATCCTATCTGGACAGGTGTGTCTGTATCTCTCTATATACAGCTAATATGAGTTAAACAGTAAACAACAGTAAACAATCTTCTGTAAACTTTGAACGACTAAAAGTAAAAGTTTTTTATCATAAAGATTGATTATTATTAATGCAAATAATAAAATACTGATCTTCATTGTGCTCACCTGTATGATAGATGATGTAACATGAAATTAAACCAAAACTTGTTTTCTAATCAAATCTTACATGTTTATTCAGCACTATAAGTATAACATCAATTACATGTGATATGTGTGTATAAATAAGCAACAGACTGATCAACAAATTGTTTTCAAGGGCTCTTGACGTACACTTTAATACACTATATGGCTTACAATATAATCAAATATTGTATAACATAATGCAGTATCATACATAACATGATTAATACAACACATGATAATTTGATCCATTACAATAAGATATTGATGGATAGACCTGCAGAGGGTATACTGGGGTCCAAATCACCTGATGCAACTCACAGTCGAATCCCTGCAGCCAGTTTCCAGCAGGACATTAATGAACACGGTGTCAGAATCACACTATACTGTCACACATAGAGTCCAAATACTGCTTCATGCTAATAATACTGATTAGATAATAATACAATACAATATGATATGATTAGAACACATTACACTTGCAGCCACTGCAAATATTTTTATCAGTGCAGTGGATGTAATAACATCTGTAAAACATCTGTGTGTCTTTCTGGGATTTTACATCAGAATCTGACACGTTCTATATTAAACCATTTTCATGGACCTGTTGTGTTAACAAGAGGCTCCACTAGAGGGGACTGTTGTGCTTAAATTTGGTCCAAACTCTTTTTCAGTGAAGGCAGCCAGGATGTGGAATTCTTTGCCGCTGAGTATCAGAGAGTGCAGCAACTTTTTATATCACTTTTTAAATCTCATTTGAAAACATGGCTGAAGGATGTTCAGACATGCAGTCACTGAGCTGAGATTCACTGATTATGTTGGTGAGCATTAATACAACATGTCCATGTTTCTGTTTTGTTTTTTTCTATCTTGATTTTAATATTGATGTTTCACAGTGTAAAGTTTTAATTCACCACAACTGACTGTTTTCTTTTACTTCACCAGCTTGTGCAACACTGGTGGCCTCCGCTCAGGGACTACACATGGAAATTAGCTTTAAGCTGTATCTGGCACAATATATATTGTGCATTTTCCTTGTTAAATAAACAATAAAATAAAATAACATATACTGAAGTTTGTTTCATGTGATTGTGTGTTTGTGTGCAGCTGTGTTCAGAGCGTCGTTGCGTCAGACACTACTGGTTCACCTCTTGGCCTGACCACCACATCCCACAATGCACCGCTCCTCTGCTGAGACTGGTGGAGGAGGTGGAGATGTATAGCAAGTCCCTCCTACCACCCAGCTCTCAGCCAATCACAGCCCCCATGCCTGGTTCCGGACCAATCATCGTCCACTGCAGGTTGGTTCCTTATCAAACACAGTTTACAATGATTTTGTTAGTTTGTTAGAGTCCAAGTAAATGTAAATTTTCACAGCTACATGAGTGTCTCTCTCTTTTTATAATTTGGAGAATTATCATAAAACTAACAACAGACTTGATTTATTAAAAATTATGTTTTTCAAATGTTGTAAACTCTTATGTAGTTTGTGAATGAGCGAAGTGAATCACCACTCAAAGTGTCCAGAACTGACAACATGCTGACAAACTGAGGAACATACTGTCTGTAAACATAAACATACTGTGTCTAAAATACACCAGAGGATCACTATCTGGGTTACCTAACAGTAAAACCAGCAGCTTGTGATGTTGCAAACCAGAGCGGCAGATGTGTCGAAAGCTACTTCCTTACAGGGAGTTTAATGTTCACATGAGCCATAAAAATGCTCCAACTGTGAATCACTAACATTATGTAGGTGTCATGCAAGAATCACTGGTGTAAACAGATTCATTGTTTGCTAACACTTAACATCCCGTTATTTAACATTTATAATCATAATTTAATAAATGCTTTATAACACACTTTGATGTATGCACATACGCACATATAAGGACATTTTAAGTGTTTATTAATGTACAGTATTAATTCTAACTCCTCCCATGATGACAGTTGTGTTTTACCATAATGTCATTTATTATATGTTTATATAGCAGCAAACATTTCTGGGTGCCCACAGGATGAGTTATAGCTGTTGACTAATACATTAATAAACACTTGTATCTGCTTACAGCCACATTATAGTGGATTAAAACCGCTTAACTGTTTATGTACTGATAATAAACGCTAAATACAGGGACTTAAGATAAAGTGTTACCCTTTTACTACATATGAAATGTACAAGTCAAGTGGTCCAATAAATATCCAAATAAATAACTAAAATCAACTTTGCAAAATTAAGATTCTGTTGAGAGCTGCTAATTCTCCAGTCGGTGCCATTAAACCTTTGCAGAAGAAGAGGAAGCAACTAGATGACGTCATTAAAAGAGCGGCAGTCAAAGCCGATGGAAAACATGATGGAAATAAGACATTTCTGTTTGTTTCATGTACTGATTTGAGGAAGGTTACAGTCTCCTCATCGCTCCACACAGATCTGATGTTTTCATCTCTTCAGTGACGTTTAAGTCACATGATTCATGTACATCATCATTTATTCACTCAGTCTGTTTACATTTGATTTTCATCCACACAGCTGCTGTTACACCTCAGACAGCAACAAACATCTTGTTTCCAGTTTTTTTCAATGCATAAATTGAAAATGTGATAAAAACAGGTGGATGCAAACACACCTAATCTCCTCTCCTCTCCTCTCCTCCTCCTCTCAGTGCAGGTATAGGGAGGACAGGTTGTTTTATAGCCAGCAGTATTGGCTCTCAGCAGCTCAGAGAAACTGGTCAGGTCGACATCTTGGAGACAGTTTGTCAGCTTCGACTCGATAGGTTGGTGAAAAAAAAAAATCACCTTTCCGTTTCTGTCTCTTTTTCATCAGTCTCTCCTCTCTCTCTTCTTACTGTCTGGTGTAACATTTTGCTTATTCCCTAAATGTAGCTTGTTTAACCTGTACCCCCCCCCCCCTTTCCTCTCATGCAGGGGTGGTATGATCCAAACCACGGAGCAGTACCAGTTCCTGTACACCACTCTGGCCCAGTACAGCTCCCAGCTACAACACAACCAGGTATTCCAACTCATACCTGGTTTCCCAGTCATACAGACATTTAGGAAGACGTCTTCTAACTTATCTTATGTGAGACAAGGTGTAAATGAATCTTACGTCCTCCATATAGACTCAAAGAGTTACCATTATAAAGATCTGCCCACAGCACAATTCAAAACAGGACTTTTTTTTTTTTTGCACATTTAATAAATTTCAATGAAATAATTGCAATCAATAGAGTTGCTCCTGAAGGTGAAATAAATTTACACAGATTTTTTGCACCTCTTCAAATAAATTTGCACCTTTAACCAATAGCAAGCCGTCTCGACAGTGCTGAGCTGTGAGGGGACAGAGAACCGGAGAGTCCAAAATGGAGGAAGCTATTGTAGCAGCTCTGTTGTACTGTTCACTTTTTTTTAAAAGGACAGGTTCACAAGTTTTCAAGTGTGTGTTAAACCAGCAGTCAGGTGTCCATATGAGCAGTGAAAGAGGTTTTCCTCGCTGTAATCATTCCTCCTGTTCATACTGGATATTAAAAGATCCTTCAAATGTACTTTCAATGTAAGTGATGGAGGCCAAAATCCACAGTGTGTCATTTAGTGCAAAAATTAGTGCATGTAAAGTTGATGTGAAGATTATATGAGGCTTCAGCAGTCTGAGTTAGTCATATCAAGTGGATATCTGACACATTTACAGTCTTTTTAGCATCAAATTCCCTCTTTGTGTTTCCTCGGACAGTGTTTCCCTGTTGAGCTGCGGTGGAAGTATAGTAACAAAAAGAGGCACTTTGGCACTAAGACTGTAACGTTGAAAGATATCTACTTGATTTGACTCATTTGGACGCTGAAGCTTCATATTAGCTTCAGATAAACTTTTAAATACATTTTTGCACAGAAGGAGGACTGTGGATTTTGTCCTCCATCACTTCCATTGTAAGTGCATTATGAAGGGATCTTCTAATGGTCAGTATGAACAGGAGGAATGATTACAGCAAGAAAAACAGGTTTCACTGCTCATTTGAGCTCCTGACTGTTGGTTTAAGATGGACTGGAAGTATTGGGAAACCGTCCTTTAACTTCCTCTGTCTCTGTCTTCTCTGTTCCACAAAAAAACATGGTTTACAGACAGTGATGAGACAGGAGTTGATGCTACAACAGCTTTTCCTCCTTTTTGTTTATGTAGAAAACAACTATGTGCTTGTGTTTCCCAACAGAATGAAAGTGAATGTGATTGGTTATGCCATTTCTTGTCATCCCTCTAATGTATTCTATATAATAAATGCAAAAATACTACAAAAGAAAAACTCTTGAGGAGGTGTCAGTGTAGGTTTGGTGTAGAGAGCATGTAACTTCAACACCAGAGGTTTGCATCCTGCCAACAGTCAATGCTGGTTTCTTCTAACCATGACCACAATCTTCCCCCCCTAACCATGTTGGCTAAACTCATTCAAACGGTAACCGTAACCTTCCAAAGTTTATCAACTCATCCACTGATTCAGACTAGAACAAACACACTAGAGGTTTAAAAAGACCCTTATTCTTTAGATTGATGTTGATTTCAATTGGCCTTGCACCTAGGAACAGGTGAGAAGCAGTGGTGGAAAATAACTAAGAACATTTACTCAAGTAATATACTTAATTACATTTTCGAGGTACAAGCTTTTAAAATATTTTGGTACTTTGGACATCACAGGATCATGTTAGAAGACATCTTTCTATATCTCTTTGCCTCTTGTCCATTTTGACCTCTTAACCCTCTCTCTATCTTATGTTTTCATCATCTCTCTATTTCATATATTTGCTCTCTAACTTCCTGTCTTCTCACACCCATCAACCGCTCTTCTCCTTTTCTGTGTCTCATTTGTTTTTCCTCCATCTTCTCTCCATGTCCCATTATCATACACATGACAGTATAAAAGCTCCCTGTGTCATTAGCAGATGAATTAAAGTATTTCAGTAGTGAGTCTGCAGTAATTTGTTTTCCATCCTGGTGCTGAATATACACTGTACGATAATAACAATATAGAGTAATATACTGAATATCATTGCAAGTCAAGTAGATATTGGTAAAGGTGGTAAGATGCAGGGCAGTCCTGGGATATTAAACAGTGTAGTGACTACTTGCCACCTTTAAACAGCCACTGAGGGGCTGCTGTGAGATTTATAATGATGCATACTTCCAATAAATGTTCAGATTAATTATACAGCTTTTAACAGCTCACCACTGCTGTTTATAATAGTCCACAAAGGGATAAACAAAAATAATCAGACAAAATAAAGGCTGAGGCAAAAACTGTATGCTTCTCACACACATCAGCAACATCTGAAGCTGATCATTTCTCAATTTACCTCCAAACAAGGAAACGCTGCCTGGTGGTCAGAGGTTTAAACGTAAATAACACAAATATATCAATACAAGTGAAAATGGCTCCTACAAACAGAATTAACAGATTTAACTGTACATTCTTGTGTGTGTGTGTGTGTGTGTGTGTGTGTGTGTGTGTGTGTGTGTGTGTGTGTGTAGTTTTGTTCTGTAAACGTTAACAAGACTACACAGCTCCATTCTGTAGTGCTTATGAAGATTCAACATAGGAAACTAATGTTCATGTTAGTAGTGCAATGATGCAAGACAGCACAAAAATATACACAATCCTTTCTACATTGCAGCATTTCTGCTGTGAGTTCATGTGATGGAACTGAATCAGTCTCATGTTGAAAGTTCTCCTCTTTCTCAGCAGTCGGTCATAACGGGCTGAGAGACGTTCTCCAGGATGTTTGACAGAGAGGTTCCCATCACAGAGCCTGCTGTCCTCATCAGTTTGTTGAGTTTAGTTTCCTTGGCTGCGATTCAGCCTCAGCAGATACAGTAGCAGTGAAGAATGTTGCACTAGTTACAACAGACTAGTAAAAGATTTGCAACATCTTACTGCACACATT
The DNA here is from genome assembly GCF_963924715.1 of Thunnus thynnus. NCBI lineage: Eukaryota > Metazoa > Chordata > Actinopteri > Scombriformes > Scombridae > Thunnus > Thunnus thynnus. Next base: position 33,843,377 of record NC_089522.1, read on the forward strand.
AAAAAACTTATTTACAGCTCAGGTTGCTGTAAATATACTGCAGTTTGTTGCCAAGCTTTACTAAAACCTGGGACATATTAGGTGATTTGTTACATTTGTCTCATTGTGATTAACCTTGAAAGGGGAACAGAAGTCAGCTGGGGAAAGAATTCTTAAGAAGACAAACAAGATAACAGTGAATCCTTGTCACCACTCTTCTGAAGAACTTGATATTACTTCATAAAGGGAAGTTAAGTCTCGTTCTTGTGTAAAATGTTTCTCTCTACCATTAAATTGCTTCATTTCTCTTTCTCTCACTCTGTGTTTGATTTTCATTCTTGTTTCTCTCTCACTCGGTGAGCTGGAAGCCTGGAAGCTGACCTTCAGCCAATTATAACAGAGGACATTTGAAGGCATTACAAATTCTGTCATCCTGCAATCTATTTATTTGTGCTTTTATATATATATATTTATATATATATATTTTTTTTTAAACAATAGCTTGCAAAGCAGTTGCTGTTTAGACTCATAACTAAGTTTTGCTGGCAGCTCAGGATATTATAATCAACAGATTTACATTGACTCCCTTTGAAAGCACTTGAACCCTGAAAATTATTTTTTCAAACACATACTTGAATATACTTGACATATTTGAAAGCCTATAAATAAATGTTCAGTTCCATAAAGCTGTCACTTGTCTCATCCTCTTTTGTGATAGATGTTAAGGGTTATGGATTTTTAAATGTAAAACTGAGCTGATCCCATTACTGGACCATTAAGATTAAAGACACGTCGTTATTTATAGTTGTTTTTATTAATATGAATAAGAAGAACATCATAGTGATCACTTGAACATATGACAGCCTGTGACAGGCTGCTATGATTATGCTGACTGTGCCAGTCTGAGATTTAGATGGCACAGGCACATCCGGGCAAACCAATGACTACGCGGATGGCACAGCGGCCACACACACACACACACACACACACACACACACACACACACACACATACACACACATACACACAGATGGCAGACGCAGCAACATCAGCATAAAATCCAGTTGTGCACCCAAGAAAAAGCTATATCCAATAAACAATAATATTGAAATAGGCAACAGGCCACTACAGTCCAAAATTGTAAATTATCTTACTTTTGATGATTAGAGCAGGAGACGACATAGCTTGGTGTTCAACACTGAAGTTATTTCATGACTGTCCAATGATTCAGTCAGTTCTCTTTCAAAGGAGAGCAGGGACAAAGAGTTCAGTCTGTATGTCATCACTGATGCCCTGATGCCAGTTTTTACCTCTTTCAACAGTACAGCTTGTTGCTGCTGAATTAGCAACCACATACGTGTCGAAACTACTCAGCACTTGAGGAGAAACTGGAGCAGGGGGAGGTGTCTGGAGTGAGAATGATGGCTGAACTTGAGTTGGATTCTCTTCCTCTTGCTCCTCACAACGTCTTTTTGTGACTGCTTTGTTTCACTATGGTTTTCATCTTAACTTACATTAAAAGCAGCTAGCTAGAAGACAGTATGCTTCTGCTCCTCTGTTCAGTGTACATGGCTGTACACTGAGTGAAACAATCTGACCTATCAACATCATCATATGGTAAACAAGAGGCAAGAATTGTTTATTTTTATTGGTCTCATAGTCACATTTGAAACAGTTTTCATTGACTGCTATTCATTGGATGATCCAGCAAAAAATGAAGCCTTCTGATTAGGTGGGTCTGAGTGCCAAGTCCACAGCTATGTGTCAGACACTGGCATGACAGGAGCCAGGCCTCGAGTCTGCATGAAAAACTTTTTGATGTATGTTTGGAGTCATTATCCTGCTGGAAGAGCCATGACCTGCAACTAGGACACCGCTTTCTGACACTGAACTGTATGTTTTGCCCAAAAATGCCTTGATAGTCTTCTGATTTCATGGTGCTGCACAGACTCAAGGCACCCAGTGCCTGAGGCAGCAAAGCAACCCCAAAACATCACTGAGCCTCCTACATGTTTCACGGTAGGCATGGTGTTCTTTTCTTTGAAGGCTTTATCTTTTCCTCTGTAAACATAAAGTTGGTGTTATTTACCAAAAAGCTCCAATTTTGTTTCATCTGTCCAAAGCACATTCTCCCAGAAGGACTGCGGCTTATCAACACTCATTTTGGCAAAGTCCAGTCTGGCTTTTTTGCGTCTCCCTCTCAGAAGTGGGGTCTTCCTGGGTCTTCTACCCATTCTACCATCATTCAGACAGCTATGGATGGTGCAACTTGAAACTACTGTACCCTAAACTTGTAGATCAACTTGGATTTATATTGAAGTTTTCCTTGGTTCTTTCTCCACCATTCAAACAATCCTTCTGTTCAATCTTGGGCCAATTTACCTCTTGTGACCACGTCCAGAGATGTTGGCTACAGCTTCATGGGTCTTAAACTTCTTAATAATATTGGCAACAGTGGTCACAGGAACATCACACTCTTTGGAGATGGTCTTGTAACCTTTATGTTGACCATGCTTGGCTATAAACTTTTTTCAGACCACTCTCTAGATTCCCTCTGTTTTCCACATTCAATGTGATGCACACAGTAGCACAAAACAGCAGAGTGAGTAATTTTCTCGTTTTAAACTGGCTGCATGAGTGATTATAAGATTGAAAACACCTGTGATACCAATTAAAACACAATAATCTGCTTGAAGTATCACTACAAGTCAATTATGTCTTACAACTTCTAAATGGTACCAATAATCTTATCTAGATTATTTTAGAATGTCTTTGTAGAATATGCATGAATTCAGTTATTTTGTTTTGTTCCACTGCAAACCAAACATGGACATGCATTGACCATAAGATATCATTTAATTTCAACAACGTGCAGGGCAAATGGTGCATTAATTAATAAGATGCAAGGGTACTAATAATTTCAACCATATCTGTATTTGGCATATAACAAGAGATAGATGAACAATGAACACAGGGACACAGGATTAAAACTGGGAAATGTATTTTTCATTTCACTAGGTCTTAAATGCCTACAGAAGGAGGATTCATAGCAGCTTCATCATGAAACCACTGATCTACACACATTAATATTACACTTGTTGTGTTCATATATGTTAGACTGTGTGTATGTATTTATTTAATCTTCATTGTTGGATATCTCCTGGGATATTATACAGTATGTAAAGATTTGTATGAGGTCAATATATTGTGCTGTGAGATGCTGGTGTGTTTACATACTGGAACGTTTGGTTTGTTGGTGTTTAATGTGTCTGAATAATTACATAAAGGTCATATAATGGCGTTGAAAATAAAATTATCCATTCTTTCATTCATTAATGTACCCTTACCACCACCAACACACACACACACACACACACAGAGAGAGAGAGAGAGAGAGAGAGGAATGTTAACTTAAATCATCGTCAGCTTCCTGATTGATCAGACAGACATATAGAGGCAGTTCTCTGACAGTTTGATGATTTTCTGCATCAGGATCAAACTCAGAATGAATATCCACCATGTTCTGTTCTTCTGCTTCTTATCAGGTGAGGACTGATTACCTGACTGTGTCTGTAAAGCTGCAGCACAAACTGCTTCTGGACATTCATTGTGTTCATTTTAACAAATGTCAGATTTGTATCACTTAGTTTTTATGTTGCTGTCATGTTAATTAGTTTTCCTGTCGTTCTCTAAATAACTGTGTTACTAATTACAACATCTCTGTAATCTAATCTTGTAATTTAACAAAATATATTGATTGATTAATTGATTAACTGACTTTATTGTCCACCTCGGTGAAAATTTGTCTTTGGCTTCTCCCACAATAAAGCAAAAGTACATACACTACACATAGCACAACACACCATTAAAAACATACAAAATATACAACATACAATAGTGTAAATGGGCAGGTAGCAGCAGATAGGTTATATAAATAATACCAGAGAGCAAATCTTATAAAATAACAAGTGTTCCCTGATGCATCATTCTGTGTTCAACGCCTGTGTTGTGTAGGGAATAAAAGACTTTGTGTATAAGTACTGGTTGGCCTTTGATGCCCTGAATCGACGGCCAGATGGGAGCAGCTCAGTCTCTGAGTGTAGTTGTGTAGTGTAGAGGTATCTGCAGTTCTATGTTTAGCCTTCCTGTGTGCAGCACTGTCAAATATATTGCAAAGTTGTTTTTGTGACTTTCCAATCACCTTCCCTGCAATGTTAACAATTTTAGAGAGCTTGTTATGAACCATCCATCATGAATATTTGTTGCTCATTAATGTGTTTGATATTAGAAAGTATGAAAGAAAAACATTGAAAAACAGACGTTACACAGAGACACTGTGACTACAACTGCAGCTACAAGTAGAACAACAGCAACTGCTGTACAGTCAGTGAAAACTTTGCTAATGGCTGCCTCTGTATCATCTCTGCTTCTCTGTGAACTGATGGATTAGCCCTCATTAATCTGCAGTCTGTTTACAGTAAGTCTACAATACACAAAGTATTGATCATCAGTATTCACTGTTCATCTTTCCAACAGCACTGCAGGATGGAAACACTGGACTCGTCAATGAAATAAAACTTTTTGCTGGAGCTGAAGGAGGAAATGGTTCACTGAGTAACCACTTCACTTCATCTGGAAGCACTAAGTTCTTCTGTAAAGGAGAATGTAAAGGAGAAGGCATTCTCGTTAAAACAGATGATGACACAGCTCAGAGTGGCAGATACAGCATCAGATATAAAGACGAATCTTCTGGAAGAAGAATTGTGACTGTGACCATCACACAGCTGATCAAGTCAGACTCAGGACGGTACAGATATGGTTTGGGTGGATCTTCAGTCCCAGATTCTTATTCTGACTTTGACGTCACAGTTATAGATGGTGAGTTTCTACTGAAAGTCATAAAACCTGATATATTTACTATGTTCATCCCATTTCATGATTCTGAAGCTTAAGAATAAATGAAGTCAGATTGAATCTAATTAAATTGTTGAAGAATGTGAGACGTTTATGATATATTGACTCAGTGTATCAATGTTGGATAAAATCATTACTCCAGCAGTCAGACTGTGGTTGAACTGGGCAGCTCCCAGTGTGACTCTGTGGATCTGTGTAAATATGAAGCAGGAAATATTGTGATCAGACTGCAGCATCTTACAGGAAGTACAGACAGTAACTGTTGATTGTTCATCTTTTCAGCGGCAACGTTGGGTCAAAGCACTCGTTTCTCCAGTGTAGGAACTGTGGGAGGAAGTGTCACAAGAAGATGGAGCAATACTGTCAATGTAACCAGGAAGTTCTTCTGTAAGGATGAATGTAAAAAAGAAGAAGACATCCTGGTTGAAACGGAACAGAACAGAGCTCAGAATGGCAGATACATCATTGAATATAGAAAAGGATCTGAATATGGACTGTATATGACCATCACACAGCTGAAGAAGTCAGACACAGGACGGTACAAGTGTGGTTACGGCAGAGCTTTGTCTCCAAATTCACCCTACACATTCTGGATCTTTGTTGTAGATGGTGAGTTTTATATTCAATATTCTGTTCACATTCTGTTCAATGAATATCAATTGTTAAATTGTTAAGATTATGAAAACTTTGAATACAAAATTTAACAGAAACAAAGTTTTTTTGGGTCAGAAGTTGATTTGTGACAACAAGAGGAGTGCTGAGGTTGGCAGAGTCACACTAGCTGTCCAACCTGGGACCTTTTCTATATTTCTATTAACATTAGGTAACATAGAGAAGAACGGTTCCTCAGGTTCCTTAATGTTCAAGACATCATACTCTAAAATGTTTCTAAAGATGAAACTCATTTGTAGAGTCACAAAGTAATCTGATGTAAAATGTGTTGCCTTTATAATGTTAGTTTTTAAATTTACAACAATCAGTTTGTACGATTTTTAAAAACCTTTTCAGACATTTGTGCTTTTATGTTTAATGTCAGAAAATCAACCTGTGGATGTTATTTTCTTACTCGTCTGTAATCAAAAATCAAATAACAATAATTTCTTGTGATTAATAGAACAAACCCACTTCAAATATTCTTAATCATTTACTTCATTAACATATTTAATGCTGCGTATTTCTTGTGTATGTGATGGATGCTGTCAATATGATCTTTCTGTCTAGAGCAGCATCTCATTTCTCTGCATTATTGATTCAGTATCTGATTGTTTCAATGTGTTTTCATTGTTCACGGCTCCCACCACTTCAAAACCAAACCGGACTCTCCGACCTTTTCCAACATCAGTCCCATCAGCCTCCACACCAACAACAACACAGAGTTTAATCTCCAGTTCAGGAAGCTTCACACCTTCATCATCTTTCCCTGAAACCACAGAGCAGTTTACAGGTACAGGACAGTTCATGTCTGTCCATCTGTCCATCACTGTCTCTCTGCAACAAAACGTCCTCTTAAAACAGTCAAATTCAGCATAACAACGTTGTCTAATAAGAATAACAAGATGGTCCAACATGTGTTTCAGCACATAAGACAGTTCAGCACCTAGAAGAAAACATTTCACTTTCAATTTTACAATAAATTTCCTTGTTATCTTCACGTCTAATGTTTAAACACATCCTACGTTTCTAATGATGTAAGATAATTATTAACATGTGATGTCAGCACATGACAAGTCAAGAAACATTCAGACCAAAGTCTGAGATGTTTTTTCAACAGGAAGATCTCATTTTTGATAAAGGTTCCCTGTGTAGTTTTCTTGTAAACAAGGTTATATTTATATTCAGTGTTACTCACCAAAACATGCTGAGTGTATCCTTTAGGTCCAACATAAGTGTTGAATATGTTTCCTCAATCATAAAATATTTGCAAAGCTGATTATTTAAAGTATTTTAAATCTTGCATTGCTTGTGGTCTTCTTCTCTCCTGCTTTTGTTGGTGCATTGCTGTGTTTCTGGGCAGGTTCCTGCATCCTGTAGATCAGTGGGATGATGTGAAACCACTGGCAGGATTGTGTATCATGTCAACCATGTGTGCACAACATAGATCCACATGTAAAAACAAGCTACTTGTGGTCAAAAACTCCAAAGGGAACCTTTAGGCTTCTAATACAAGACAAAAGATCCCAGTCTTTTAAACCAATAAATGTCTCTCTCTCTCTTACTTCCCAACCGTCTCTGATGTCTCTCGCCCAGGTTACTTCTGGCCTCTGGTTGTATGTGTGCCTGTGGTGTTTGTGCTGTTGGCTGTTCTGCTGCTCCTCTACAAATTGAAGAAGAGGAGGAACTCTGGTTTGAACACCAGAGGAACCTCAGACAGCAGAAACATGGAGGTGACTTCCTTTAACTCTGTATGTCTCATTCAATTCAATTCAAAAATACTTTATTCATCCCTCAAGGGGGAAGCACGTTTGCAAACAAGAACACATATACAATTCATTCAAACACATTTAAAAATCTACAAAATACAAATATGACAATGTCAGAAAGAGTTTAAATACACAAGGAATAATGGCAGTGGCCCTTGTTAACATGTTAACTCTTACTGTTGGCAGACATTTTATTTTTGCAGTTAGGAACAAACAATCTCATGGCTGCAACTACTTCACTACTGTGTACAAAGTATAATTAAATAAAATCACAGTTACTGTTAATAGACCTCTGGCCTGTCCAGTTGTTATCACTAAAATATCAGCAAACAATTGAAGAACACAGTATCTGGGCTGTTACTGTGGTTACTGCTATATTTTAGGTTTGATGTCATTCCTGTTTTATTTTCAGTTATCTGTCATCTATGAGAACCATCCTCCAGTCTCCACGTATGAAGACAACATCTACCAGAACCTGGATCCAGACAGCAGGGATCTGGACCAAACCTACTCTGCACTCACAGCAAACAAATGATGATGTTTGGATTTGGATCTGGATTCTGTACTGTGCAGGTTAACATGTGCTGCAAGATTCCATTTTGTTCCACTTTCTTTCTTTTTTTTTGTTAAATCAGCAGATATTATCTATAAACATGCTATTTTTCACCTCTATGCTGATGATACACAACTGATTATGTTTCTTCTTACTTGCTTATTCTGAAATGTTCATTCTGTCTTCATAAATGTAGATGTTGTTTGATATTGTTCTTCTACACTTTGAGCCAACTCTGTCTCCTAGAAATTACATTCATATTCAACTCAATTGCATATTACAGTGCATCAGAAAGTATTTAGACTATTTTTTCACATTTTGTTATGTAGCAGCCTAATGCTAAAATCATTTAACCCTCCTATTGTGTTTGGGTCAAATTTAACTGGTTTTCATACTTAGATGTGTGAAACATACTTTTAATTTTTCTGATCAAAACAAGGCTTCATTACATCTTCTACAATGGCCTACTGATTACATTTTCTGTTGTTAATGTATTTTAAATTTTAAGTGTTGATACTGAACATATGAGTGAAATGTTCAGAGACAACGTACCTGGTTGTTGTTTTTTTTCCACCAAAATATCTGATGTTGCAGTAAAATATCAGCTGGTAGAAACTCCAGCAGTATGAAAGTGTTTGTGGTTGTGTTCAGACTCTGGCAGCACTTGGTTCAGGTCAGAGAAAGATCCTGGTCTCTGTTTAATACAGAAAAAAGTCTGCAGTGACTTAAAGCTCAACATGTTTATGAACATTTAAGCCAGAGCAGCATCTTTCACTAACCTGAACCAAACCTGAACACACACAGGACTCAGGATGTGAACCCGGGTCTCTGCTGTCACAGTCCTGCATCTTGTAGCCCCCCATCCACCCCGACCTCCTCCCTCCCAATGCAGAGACACATAGAAATGTAGCTTCATGTTTTATCTGTCTTATTCTTTTTAGCTTCTTTTTATTCCCAAATTCAACACTTTTTAATTTTATTTATTGTGTTGCTTTTATATTCTGTCATGATGCCTTTTATGCTCTTTGTAAAGCACTTTGATGTTGTTGTTGAAATGTGCTATACAAATAACCTGATTATCACCCCGACCTCCTCCCTCCCACTGCAGAGACAGATAGAAATGTAGCTTCATTCATTCAACAAAACCTTACTGTGAACATCATCCAGGCAGAGATTATGTTTGATAACACAGCATCACTGTGAAACAGTTTAGTCATATATGAAGGTCATTTCTAGGAGACAGACTCGTTTTGAGCAACACATGAAGAAGTCAGAGCAGCTCAGTTTTTACTTAATGTATCAGACCAAGTCACATTTTCTAATGAAAGCCAAGAGAATCCTGATTTTTATTCAGTTCAATTCAAAATACTTCAATCGTCTCTCAAGGGGCAATTTGAGGCAAACAAGTACACATATACAATTAATTTACACACATGAAAACAATCTAAAAAATAAAAATATGACAGTGTTAGAAAGAATTTAATGGCAGAGGCCGGTCTGTAGCTGGTCAACAATATCCAACACCACAAAGGTCCATATTATGTCAGAAGAATCAATCATACATGAGGTAAACTGACCATTTCTTGTACTGTTCACAAGTCTGATGGAATAAAGCCAAACTTCCTTCTGTTTGTTTTACTTGCAGGAGATATAAAACACATTCCTGATGGTATCAGGTTAAAGTAGTCATAGAGGACATCATGTGTGTGGTTGCTGACAATCTTCTCTGCTTTGTTGAGGACTTGTTCAGTATTAAGCTGTAACAGGGATCTTTGTGTTTTGCTAATAATTTTTGAGCTGAAGTT